>NC_083652.1:8937361-9270932 GCF_963576545.1 Limanda limanda
AGCAATTCCCCCTCTTCGCTGCTTTTCCTCCTAATTGCTTATTAAAACCCTCTTAAATGAACTTTTTGTGCCAACTTTCCAACACATTAATTAATTGTTGTAGCCAATTAAGTGTCGCTGCGCAAATGAGCTTCAGCACAAATGGTCCTGCAGGGCCCCCCCCCCCCCTCCTCTTCCACCACCCTCACTGACTGCTTTCCCAGCAGCCCCTCTGCCCTTAAAGCGGCAACGTCAACACACACACACAGACAGAGAAGGAGAGAGAGAGAGAGAGAGAGAGGGAGAGAGGGAGTGAGAGAGACAATAATCTTGCCTTGGTAGTCGAATTGAATCAGCGATGAGATGAGACCTCGCAAAAGTGCTCGGGTTCACCGAGGTGCAGCCTCATGCAGAGAGGGTGACGTGTCTGTGAAAAGGTCAGAGAGAGATTTGTCTTTAGAAGTCAGCACATCCTCCGTTTTTAACTCTTTCTGCACTAATATCGATTATTGACGGAGCAGATACAAATCAAACTCCACAGTGCAGGTGGAATTTACACCAACCACAGTCATTATTCTCATTTCATGACCTGACACCAGTGACTTTACATAAAAAAAACAGCCCACATCTGTGTCGTCAGGCCGACTCCTAAAAAATAAATAAAAAAAACTCTTGGGTTGGTCTCACTGCTGTTGAGCAATCAAGAAATAACGAGTGTGTGTGACAGCAGTTTCTCACAAAACTATAAAAACGGGAAGAAACGGAGCTGGTGTTATGGCATCAATAAAGCATGCTGTTGCAGCAGTAAAGCATACATCAGCTGCTGGGCTAAAGTCAATCAATTTTCAGATATTTCATAAATAAAGATGTAGCCATAAACGAAATGACTGACATTAAAATTGAGTCTGATAGAAGACAAAAGGAGGGATCTGATGAAGACAGCACAATTTGCTGCACCACCCAAGATGCATTCATAATTAAATCGGTTTTTTCCCTGTGATAAGTGGCTCAACAAGAAGGGTGAAATGCAGAAACTATGACAAAAACACACATTTTCAACTGTTAATGTGATGTTGGACATGTTTGTATATTAAATCATGCTTTAAATGATCACTGTGTGTGTGTCTGTGTCTGTCTTAGATGTGGGACTGTGGGAGTCCCAGTCCCTCTTCACTGAGTTTACACATAGTCACTGATCAAACAGCCTCAGTCATCAAACTCAACATCAAACCCGTAGCACGGCTCCGAGAGACAGCAGCGGCCCAGATTTACACTGCACAAAGGAGCTACCACACACACACACAAACACACACACACAAAGCACACAAACCCATACATTACCTGGGCATTTAGAGCAAGAAATACAACTTGTTTTTAAAGAGTTCACTAACGAAGAGACTAGCACGGATCCTGTTTTTGTTTCACATCCAAATCAAATAAAGAAATTTATCGCACTAACTTGCAAGAACAATAAAAGTGAATGATGGAATTTATGGAGTAGCTCAGCTGCCGAGCCCATAGTTAATGTTTTTTGTCTGCATCAGTCACATCTCGTGACTCCCACTGTGGAATGTTAATGCTGCGATGAGTTAATAAATCTAAATCACTATCTTAATCTAAAATACTGTTTGTGTGTTAATGTTTGAGTGACTCAAATGTTTCCTCACGCTGGAAATTAAAAGTGTGGGATCACATTTCTCACAGCCGCTCTGCGTTTGCCCGCTTGTCCATCACCCTCATCGTCTCGGTTTGCACGTGATCGTCTTTGTCTCTCTCCACCCTGAGCGAGTTTGCAAATGAAAACATGGCGCCCGATGACAATGCCTGAATATTTTGACGTCATGGGCAAAAACATGTGCTGTGCAGTGACCTTCACCCTTGACCGCCAAGATCTAACCGGTTCAGCCTGAGCCAACATTTTCGCCAAATCTGAAGGGATTCCCTCATGGCGGACGGACAGATGGATGTATGGGAAAAACAAAATGCCTCTGGCTATGTCAGTCGCCGGCGCAGACGCATTAACACGACAATGAAAACTGCAGCTTCGAAAGTTGGAGCATCCTCCAGGTCCCTAGACCGAGGAAAAAATGAAATATAACTAACTGCTGGCAACAGTTGAGAGATTTCCTTTGCTCTTAATTTATCAGCATTTTTGTCTAGTGGGTGGTTGTGTATTTCACCATAAGGCTACACAAACCTGTTCGCCCCTTTGTGTGATGCGAGAGCCGGGTGCGTCATTTTACACAATCTTTAAAACGGAGCTGCTATTTGTTCCAGGGCTGCCAGATTTCACACGCAAGAGAAAAGGTATCCAACTGTTGAGATCATGGTAACGTATATTGCAGATTCCAAAATTTTCCGCTTGCACTCGATAATTGGACCAAGCGGCGATATTAAAAATACACTTTCATGAATAAAATTTGGCATAAACTGACTGAAACCGACTGTCAATCAATTCCCTTTTTGTCTGGACGTCTACCAGCAATCGCTGTAGCTGACAGTCAAGCGACGGCATCCAAAATGGAGGCTCCGTCTTTGAATGCCGCTGCCGCCATGCAGTCTCTGCCATGGCGAGTGCGTGCTTCACACTGGCAGCGTGGCACATTTATGGGCATTCCCCATAAGGTGCCTTTCTGATTGATGGCACAGCCTCGTGCACCTCCCTCCCTTCACTCCTCAGTCCTGATTTATTCGTCTAGTCTCTGTGACTTGGCACTGGCAATGCCCACTACTTCTCGTTTGGAAATTCCCTCCGGGCACATTCACTATTATTTGGAGTCCCGACAGGCACAAGCATCAGACAGAAACATACATGTACACACACACACACACACATGTACACACACACAAACTGCAGCATCCCATCTCATTCACACTGAGCCTGTGCTAGAGGGCAGGTGAGCCTCCCACCGCCTCCACTCTGAAAGGATCTCTCACCCAGAGGGCTCAGCTGCTTGGTGGGCCAGAGGGGTAAGCGGCTCTGAAACGCTGCCAAGTGAGGAACGGGTCTGGGTGTGCATGAGGCCATTCCTAGCACACAAAACACACACGTGCATGCGTGCAGACACACACAAAAGCATGCACACACTCTCACACACACAGCCAGTCTGCCTTTGCCAATCTGAAGTTTATGATCCTTGTCTGCCTGTCAGGATTTTTCATAAAGAGATCAACCTGCTTGGTGGAGGAATGGACACAAATGCGACAGACGCACAGGAAGCACTTTGTGTTACTGTCTGGCTCAAGCTACATCACTGAATTTCCTTCGGGAGCAGTTTATCTATCCATCTATCCATCCATCCATCTTGTAGAAATAGACTTCAAATACCAGGCAGTGGGAAGGAAAACAAATATAAAACCAACTGCATTTCACAGTAATAATGTAACTATACATTTCGGTCTGCCACATGTGTCTCTGTTGTTTACAGTGAGCTGCCAACCATTTGTTCTTTAAAACAGTTTGACCAGATCCAGACGGTTTATTTCAAAAAATCAAATCTTAAATAAGGACAAAAACACCTTTGATTCAAATGCAAAAGAATAAATCAAAACAAATACAAATGTCTACCCTTATCAAACCTTTTCCATGTTCATTCGGTAATTATGCAGAATTTTGATTGATTCTTGTAGCTTTTTTTAACTTCTGAATATGAATCATGTGCACTTTTAGTTCAGATTGAATTTACCTGGGCCTCTTGTACGATCAATGATTTCCCCTTGATCTTAATGTCTTTATTCCGAGTATCCTGTGAAGTGGAAATGAGCAGAGATGAGTTACCAGATCTAAGGAGTTAATACGAGATACTGAAAACCTGACGTGTAACTTGGCTCATTCTGCGGCTCTTCACTTCAGTCAGATTTAACCGAGAGGACTTTGAGCAGTTCGAGCTGCAGCGTGAGTGAATGCCTGCCATCTAGTGGCCGCTTCGGAAAACAAACATTCAGAAACGCCAGGAGAGACGATTCAACTGGTCACATAGCTTCCTTTAATAAACCGAACCAAGAATACACATATTACAAAATATTGTTTTGCTTTTTACATACACGTGAAATCATTTTCTCCTCCCTTTCCTTTTCCAAAGCAAAATATGGAAACAGAACCATGGACCGTTATTTAATTTTTTTAGAGTGGATCATTTTCTTAATGTAGAAAATAATCGCACCAAAAAAAGGAAGAAAGAAAGAATCTTTTGTTGCACACGTTGGAAGGGAGGCAAGGGACAGACATGTTAGAAGAGGCTTTCAGGGCCCACCAGTTAAATTCAGTTTCTGAGTGTGTGTGTGTGTTTCTAGCTTTATACTTTAACTAGCAGAGTAGCATGTGTATTACGGAGCAGTCCATTTAAATGGAGTGGTTGAATTCATAATTCAGACATTGACATGATCACTACAATCTTAGGTTTGTTACGACATAGAAGTTTCCTGTATGTAAAAGAAGGAAAATCTTTACGTGGGCGGAAAACACGTTGCAGTTCAGTTGAATCGATGATTGAATATGTCATGGGGTGGGGGGGATAAAAAAAAGAAAAGTGCAGCCTTGGAGATGTGCACTGTTGTAGGTGACATCCAAAGCAGAATCTTAACCGAAACATCCTTGCTACAGGCCGAGATCATTCAGGGGTCGCTGGGGGTCACTAAAGGAGGCACAGGCTGAAAGCAGGGGGGGGGGCAGCCAGCATGGAGGTTCAACACGGTCCTCACAGCCTTCAATCTACCCAAACGTTCCATTGTAACTTCATCTTCAACAGACGCCCCTCCATCACAGAGCAGCGGACAATTACTTAATTCCCCAAAACACTGATAACCTTGTTAAAAGTGGGCACTGCAGTGGACACGACAATCATTTGTTTAGGGGGGGGTGGGGAGGAAGGGGGATATCACAGCTGCTTTCAAAGTCGAGCGCCAGCTGCACGGCACTCAATTTGGAAGCTTAACTTTCATTGGAGGCAAGACCTTCAGTGGGGAGGGAAAGAGCAAGGGACTGCAGGTGGTGACAGTCCTGAGCGGGACTGGTAAAGGTCAGATCAACCCCGGGTCGGAGCACCCCCCACAACAACATGTCAGCTCGTTCACAGGGCAGTGGTGTTCGTGGTCGTACCTGACAAGGCCCTTAAATCTCTTTCTGTCAAGACATTCATATTCAGGATCTTTGATTCAGCTTCCACTACCTGCGCTCTCCCTCTGTCTGTCACTTCGGGTCACGACTGCAGCAGCCATCCCATGATCCCTGGCTGTGTCTCACTCGAGAGGGTCTGAGGGTCTGAGGGTCAGCGGGCGGCTCCGTGGGCAAAGCGGAGGTCCTGGTCCTTGGGGAACTGTGCTGCACTGGTCGGCGCAGCAGTCACCAGTCCCGCCGGGGCCTCGGCTGCAGCAGAGGGCTTGCGCGGAGAGTCGGCAGCCCAGGATGGAGAGGACCGACCCCGGGCCACGGCTTCCACAGTTGGAGAGGGGTCCTTGCCGCCCTGAGAGGCCCCAGCTTCCGAGTCCTGCTGAGAGATGAGCTGGAGCAAGGCGGCTGCCATGGCGGGGCTGATGGCCTGGCTCGGTTGGGTTTCTGAACCGGCCTGCTGAGCGTTTCCATGGGGAAGAGCTGATGGAGGCGGCCCAGGTGGAGAGGGTGGACGCTGCTCACCAGGCTGAGACACCTGCTTGGCACCGGGTGGTTTCTTTTTTGACACTGCACCGTCTGAAGGGACCAAACAGGACAGAGGACACAGTTAGGTATCAAGGCATATGTGGCATATGAAGACTAATGTCAACACAATGTGGATTGTCTTTACATTAAACCTTCTTTTTAACATCTCTCTACAGCTTAACTTTCAGTGAAGTTAAAATGTGTTTCTGTCCAACAGGCCCGACATGAAGGTGAAGTTAAGAGTGGTGTTCCTGCCTTCAACACAAGAGGGAGGGCAGAGTGCTTTGAGTGCATCCTCATACCAATGATATGGGCTTACATAAACTGTTTTGTGACCCTACAGTCAGTGTAATTTTTGCACGGTACATGCTTTAAAATATTCAGATTTCCAAAACAAGTTCCATATATTTGCCACATGAAAGCTATAGAAACGGGCGTGACTTTTCAGGTGCAGTAAATCTGTGACATGGAGGAAAAGTCCTGTTTTTCCAATGTTTTTTACTCTGATGGAAAACGTCAGACTCTGCTGCCTTAAATGAAAGTAAAATGATGGGAACCACGTGAGAAAAACTTAAAGGGAACGTACAGCTGGATAAACAGGATGGGTGACTTATCTGGGACAGTGTTAAGTATTAAAAATGGCTAGTTAGTGATTTTGATTTTAACTACAGCAGGGTACAGTTAACCAAGGCTGAGAGGGTTTCACAGCCTTGAGATCATAAATAACCAGAAGAAAACAGGACCGTTACCATTCCAGTGTCAGCAGCAGAGCAAGTTTTATTCAACTTACTAATCACACGTATTTAAACTAATATGAGTCAGAGTGAACAGTTGGGGGAGGGAAAAACAAAAATGTGTGACAAACCAAAAAGTTAAAGAAACACATGCAGGTGAGGTCTAAAGATTCAAAGCATTTATTTGTCACTTGATAATTTATTAGACTTTCTTCATAAAAAGGCTGACATTACAGACCGTTTAAAGCAACATGTTCGACTGTGAAGGATCCATGATACCTGCTGCGCAATGAAAATGAAGTGAGGAAGAAAAAACATGTGGAAATGGGACAGATACAGAAACGAGGACTGTGAGGAGGTAACGAGGAAGAGGGGGAAGATGTGGAGAGAAGAAATACAGTGTGAACCTTTCTTTTTACTGAAATGAAGATAACTACAGTTTCTTCTGGTTTATGGGGTACACCAGGAAGTGATGGCCCGTGTGCACCAAACCTTTAACTGGTTACCAGGGTCACATGAAGATAAACACCAGACAGACATTTCACCAGCTTTTTCATCTGCATGTTTTCTTTCATGTCGGGAGGGACGAGGGTGTGTGGGGGTGTTTTCAGGAATGTCAGGGATAAAGGAAGGGGAGGGAGATTCATAATTCTTATAGCCCAATTCAGTTGGTTATAATTCTTGATCTAGTCAAGTATTCTTATATAATTAATTTGAGTATATAGGAACCTTGAGTGTCAGCTTCTCTGTGTTCACTGCTCAGTTCTCATTCTTGCAGTCCCCAGTGATTTTCACCTGAACCTTGCTTCACCCCCCTTCTTTTCTCCCACCTTCTAAAGACTAAACCCAGACTTGCCCTTGCGATCAGTAGTAGAGGCGGAGGAACCGCGCGACAGTGCCTCCTCTGATTGGACGCCATTGCTCTCGTCGCCTTCACCCTCGGTTTGAGGCTTAATGATGTGACCCAAAATGAGAGCTAGCAGGTTTGCTTGGTCTTCCTGGCTGAGCGGAGGCTCTCCGGGTGTCGGTGAGGGTTCCTGGGGTTCGGGAGGCGGCTCCGGGGGCTGGGACCTTGCTGCAGGCTGGGCCTGGTCCTCTTGAGCCCCCTGGTGGTCGGACGCCTCGCTGAGGGCAGACAGCGTCTGGCTGAGTGTCTCTGGGTTGGAGAGGTTGAGGAGCTGGGCTACCTGCGGGAGGCTGAGGTCCGTCTGTCCCTGGAGAAGGTTCAGCAGTACTGCCATCTCTGTCTGGTTCAACTGCTCTGCCACAGCTCCCAGGCCTGAACACACACACACACACACACACACACAGCCACAACACGTACATGACAATGCAGCACAGAGCCAAACAAAAGGTCCATAAACACTAAATTTACATAGCCCAAAATGGCAATTCACATTCAAGCAGTGCTACTGTATGTCAGGGTTCTCTACTATTTCTACATAATGCAGCTTTGCTGAGAATCAAAATGCTGCTATGATTGGGGGGGTGGGTGATCATCCAATCACAAAATCCCCAGGTCAAATCTGGCCAGCTACTCTATTTGACATCAACAGTAGAGAAGTAAATAAAGGCATAAAATCCTGATATATTATCAAAGGATTATACACGATATTGGAGGAAAACAATGGAATTGTATATTTTTTCTGTGGTTGATAGAAATTTCCCCACATGACCATTTGAAAAACTGTTTTTGATCAACATCATCTTTTCCATTACAAAAACAATTCCACACAACTGGATTCCTTATCTCCGGGTCCTTGCTCGGTTTCAGGTCGATGACTGGTCGTGGCCGAACCGGCTTTTCTTGTTTGATGAAGAGATCGAAGAATGAATGTGATGACATAGTTTGGTGCTCATACACAGTCTGCACGTCTCACTAGGCACACACGAGTTCCAAGAACCCTTAAATCTGAGTAAATTAAATGATGTGTAATTTGCCTAACTTGACACTGCACATGCTCACATGATGATGAAGGTGATCTATCAAGCAGCCCTAATATGAATTGAACCTGAACATTTCCTTTATGGCTGAATGTTCTATCAATGTTACCCAGATCGGAAAATGTCCCATGTTTTTTTTAAGTGCCAAAGTCAAATATTGATACATTTCAAACAACTATGTAAGTGCATTTCTGCTGAGAGGTATGCATTACCTGACAACTCACTCTCTAGGTTAGCTGTGGAGGGCGGTTTTCCTGGCGGAGGCGGAGGGGCTCCAGCCGGGCTGGGTTGTGACCGGCTGTTCTCTCCGCCAGCCGCCCCCGACGCATCTTTACTGGGCACTTTGGGCACAGGCACTTCTACGGGCACCCCACTCTGACGCGCACGCCGCCTCTTCTTACTCCAGAGCTCGTGGCAGTCCTGATGGTGAGGAAGACTAGGAACAGAGTGGGCAGACATACCAAACATTAGGAAAGACAAAACAGACATATATAAGAAACAAAAAGGATTCCCAGTAAAAAAGATGGATCAAATAACATGTAGATTAATAAATGTCAGTATGTTAATTGTATGTGGTGTAAGGGAGAGTTTAGATAATCTAATATTATGAAGACATAGACCATAAGTTGCTTACTCTGGTGGCGGCATCCTGCTGGGCTCCACATTACACAAGAAGTCACTGGTGAGTGCAGTTTCTGCTGAGCAGCGTCGTGCAGGGTCAAGGGTCAGCATTCGGTCCAGCAGTTCCAGGGCAGGACTAGGTAGACTAGGTTGGGAGGAGAGATTTGTAAATCGCAGAAACAGGCAGCGAGTGGATCACATCAGCGACTTTGATGAAGCGCAGCAACATACAAGGCAAACTCTTCCCGTAGTCTCCGTCTGTACTGCTTCTTGGGTTTCATGGTGTTGAAGAGGGGAAGTTTGATGACGTCAGGCCACACTGCAGGAGAGGGGCTGCCACACAGACGGCTGAAGGACAGAGATGTGGGGTTAGGAGATGTGGGGTTAGGAGATTGGGGGTCTGACATTTGGAACAGACTTTATCACTGGAGATGTCGTGTTAGCAGACCTGATGAGCTCCAGCTGCAGAAGTTCCTGGTTGGCCTGGAAGATGGGCTTCTTTGTGAAGAGCTCTCCCAGAATACACCTGAGCCATGACAGATAATGTGGAGGCGGTGAGAAATGTGCATTCTAAGTATAAAACCTCTGTTATTAACAGACCTGATAAGTCTTAGTTTATAAGTTTGCATTTTCAAGAAAGAGTCATCTATGCATTTTCTTTGATAGCGAAATATATCGAATTGCAAATTGAAATAGTGCTCACAGCCTATATGATACAATTTTAAAATCAAAATCCAATCAATTTCCATAGTCAAATTCCAGTAAAAAAAAAATTGGATTTATTTGAATGAAAGATTGCCCCACCAAAATACATTGAAATGTACATATATTAATATAAAGGACCCATTACTCCCAAAGGAAACTCAAATTCAAAAGTTCATGAAGAAAATGAGACGTGAGGACTGAGAAGTGTGGATGTATTTGTAAAAGAAGAAATAAAGTGGCAGTGATGGACGTTCAGCTGCGTCAGTCTTACTCACCCACAGCTCCAAACATCAATTGCTGGAGAGTACCTCTCCTCTCCCAGCAGCAGCTCGGGGGGGCGGTACCATAGTGTGATGACTTTGTTAGTGTACGGCCGGCTGAGTGCAAGGAAAGAGGAGACGAAGTGAGACCCTGGCTAAGCTGTGTGGCAAAAATTACATCAAGATAAAAGTGTTCACATTAGTCGATATCACAATAAATGTCACATTGTTATTTCTTTTAGGGTTGAAGACAGTTTTCCGCTTCTGAGTGTAGGTTGTGGTTTTAAACCATTTTATGAGCATGACAAACAATTGATAAACAGCTAACATTTTACAAATCTGAAGTCAATCAATTGTGTGTTATACCTCCTCACTATGCTAACACAATGCATTAGCAATATATCACAACACATATACCCAATACTTGTTATAATGCTTGTAATAAAAATTATATTATGATAATTTTTATTGTTTCATTGCCCAGCCCGAAGTGAGACTCTGCATAAGCACTTGTGCGCCCTAATCATCTCAGCTTTAATTAACCAGGGCCTCTCTGAAGGGTAAACAGCCCCATCTAGTGGGCAGTCATTGTAAAAATAAATAAACTCATGAGGTCCTATTACTGCTTCGATCATCATCAACACTTAATCACACATTCACTATAACGTCAACGCAGATGAGGTCTCCATGTGTTGCATATATGTACAAAGATGATAAAATAAACTCTTGTCTTACCTTTCCTCTGAACTGTAAAGTCGGGCCAATCCAAAGTCTGCCAGTTTGATCTGACCTCTGGACAAAGAAACACAGATATTAAAAATCTTTGAAAATAGTACCAAAGAAAACATGCTCGGTCCAAAAATATCTAGCCCTAAATTTCTTATACTCCAGAATAAGCAGTTTTTTTCAAATGAGGGTAAATCCTCCTCAACTTCACTTCCATTGCCAATAGGAGTTTGTCTTTCTGGTTCTTACCCCGGTGCGTCATGTTCAACCTCGTGAACGTACCGAATCCTGAGGAGATCTCTCAACTTGCTCTCTTGCCAAATTTGCAGGTTCACCCAGGAGTCACATTTCTATCAATGCCAATTGGATCTAGAGCAGATTAAAACCTGCGTCTACTGCAGAGTCATTTGTCCAAGGCACACAAAAGACAGATGCAAGTAGGTCTTTTGACCATTGGAAAAGTGGCTTTACTTGGCATATCCATGGTCTGATCCAAGTTATTAAAAAATATGTTCAGGGCATTTTCAGAAGGTAAAAGCCAAAAGAATATATAAATTGCTGCCTTGTCCACACATCTTTTCTCACAAATGTCCAAACCCCAAGTGCAGCACAACAATGGCCAGTAATTGCACGACAACCACAGCATGGCTCTAAATGCTCCATTAAATCCCAAACCCACATTTTATTTTGTTTCTTTATTTGCATTTTAGCTTCCGCAGCTCATTTAGCTCAGTTTCCTCGTGCATCCTGTCATGTTTGCAGTTTGGATGCAGAACTGTGCTAAACAACCATCTGTGAGAACTTGCTGTACTCCGTTGTTGTACATCATTAAATTAGTAGCACTGTAATTGGCTTTGCTGCGGATGCACCTAAAAACAATTGTAATCTGATCATCAAAGTTGGCATTCGACTGCTTAAGGTCTTGAGTTTAAACCCTGCAAATTTACTAACTGCAGCTGCATTTGAACACTTTCTCAGTAGCTGGGGTGGGCAATGCTGCAACCAAAGTAAACCTGTAGGCAAAAATGATTAGTCAAATTTCCCCTGTGATGGCTACAGCAAATGCACCACAACTCTTTGTCCTCATGCAGCACATTGTTCCTGGTGTGTGTGCTCTTCACCTGTTGTTCAGCAGAATGTTGGAGCATTTGATGTCTCTGTGCAGGAAGTTGTTCTTGTGGCAGTAGTCCAGGCCCTCCATCAGCTGCCGCATGAAGCTGCGGACGTGCTCGTGGGAGAACTGGACCAGGCCCGACTCCAGCAGGCCCATCAGGTCGTGGTCCATGTACTCGAACACCAAGTAAAAAGCACCTAAAACAGAGGGAATGTGCACCGAGAAATCAGAGACACAACTAGAATGGCACTCAGAATGCATACTTCCTTCAAGGCCCAACAGTCCCTATTAATCCCAGTAAGCAGCAACACATTTTACACACCACGTAGACATCACTCGGCTAAATGTGCCCGATTCTTTCATTAAGATCCATGAATTCTTCCCTTGGAAATTGGTGACAATGTCGTAAAAAAAAAAAAAAACGCAATCTCGCGATGTGAAGTAATCTCTCCCTTTAAACCATTGGCCCAGAAGTTAACAAGTTCTTCCTTGGCCCATACACCCCCCCCCCCCTCTATCATGTTTTGTTTTTTAAAATCTGTATATTAGATCCTGCCGACAAACAGTAAAGATAATATAACCTCCCTAGTGGAGGGAAATGTTGACACAATAATAGAGTCTGGAGGCTTGAAATGTGGACATGTGACGCAAAGGTTGCTCTGTACTTTGACCAGAAAATGAACACCTACTTCACTTTTGTTTCTCAGAAGTTCAGAGCTCCTGACAGGGGTTTTACTGAAACTATTGATCTGTTGTGTGAACAGCAAGCTACAATATTCATATACATTTAAGATCAATTTAAAGGGTAAATCATTAATCGCATGAAGCAAACACATCTGCAACATTGTGACCACAGCAATTCCATCTGAGGTAATAGTGCTGGTTTTTAATAGTTTATATTATTAAATTCAAATGTCAACTTATTTGACAGTGTTTGTACAAAGAACGTTGCTTCTTTTGCAAAAAGAAGTTAAAACACTGTGTTGCGTTAACGGGAATAACTTCTGTCTGTAGGCGAGTGTGTGTCTCTGTCTCTCTTCACACACAAACTGATAATCAAGTATTAGTTTAACGGTACACGTATCACAAACAAAAAATTTCTGTACAGGCTTTTCAGCTTGGCACAGAAGTGTATGGAACGAATGCAGCAAGTACACATGCGGAACTTATTTGTGTAAGTCTCAATTCTGAGGGACAACTTTTACGAAGGACTGCATGTGCTGTAGGCAAGAGGATCGTTCAAGGGCTGTGGGCCGACATTACGCAACTGCTATCGGATATGTAGCTGGTAGCACATCGAACATGCCGACCTGTGTTTTTATAGCAGCGGACATGTGAAAGTTCTGTTGTTGAGAGCACAGGGTTCCATATATACACTGAAAGTAATAAGGCACCGTTACGAAGTTCCCTCTTGTCCACACTTCAGCCAGCGAGTAGCAGCAGCCCTTTATGAACCTCTGTTTGAGGGTTCCACAATGAAGTTATTGTTAGTACCAGCAAGGCCAGCCTCCGCAAACTATGCGGACAAGTTAATTATTTTGAATCATAAAGAAAATGCATATACTTCATCATGATAATCATACAATATCAGTGCAGTTTAAGTACAGTTAATTTTCTACATTCTGCACCTTAAAAGAATATTTGTCTATTTTTGTTTATTTATGAGAATGTTTTACTCTTGTAAAAATTACTGAGGTAAGATCACATGTATTTAGTTATTAATCGATGTCTGATTATGACACCAGATTGTTCCGGTCAGTTTAACTCTGATGTCCTGTCTGTGCGTGTCACGTTAAGTCTCGTGCTTTGTAGCAGGTTTAAACATGTGTCTCAAACTCTGGATAAAATCAATCAAACACAAAGTAAACATCAGTCTTATACGTGTCCTAATAACTTGTGATCAGTGATGGTGTTTATTGTTAAAGTGTTAAGTGAGAGCAGGTCAAAGGAGGAGGGAGGAGAAAGCAGACTCAGAGAGACTGACACAGGACAACCAGAACTTAAATGTGCATCTGTCCTGATCCTGAAGCAGCGGTTATAATTATTCAGCGTTGGAAAACCATTAAAACAGGAAACCATGAATCATTATGTCGAGTCACTGCATCGATACAGTGTCGTCCACCCCTATGCAGGAGCCCAAATATAAGCATATGTGCTCGTCCTACACTCTGTGCTCCTAATGTGAAGGGGCTGTAACTCTATTCCAGCAACATGATTGGTTCATCATTGGCTATTCATGTTGTCTGTCAAAACATGGATAGAATGAGTTCTATCAACATGCTATCAACCAAGACTTATATTTCTATCCAGGAAAAGTTATATCACGATAATTATCCTTGTTGTTTTATCGCCGAGCCCTAACTAGGGGTGTGTCTGTCCCTCTAAGACTGCTTTTAGACATTATCTGGAGGGGCTGAGAATGTACTATGACAGAGTGAGAGGCTCCAGACTTTATCCAGAGTTTCTCCTGTCACCCGACTAGTTAAAAACTCAAGAGAATGTATCTCAGGGTGAAGAAGAGGAGCCTCTTACGTACAATAATCAGATAAAGATGACAAAGATAAGGACCTTCACCGGTGTCAATGTGCTGTAAACAAACACACATGATCTCTACAGTGGAATTAATATATCTCGCCCTTCCTCTCCCTAGTACCCCACCCTTTGCCATGACTCTCCAGATATTTCCTAGTGTATTAACACGTTTGACCGGATGTTGCTGTTCTTCATGTGTGAAAGGCAAACACATGAGGCAGAGTGTGTGTTATTGCACACGCATTTCAAATATTTCTCAGGATGTTTTAACTGTAATAGTTTAACTTAAATACAAATCGATGCACAGGATCATCTTTTAGGCCATGACCTCTATTTCGCTATGAAAACTGCTAAGTGTTTTTATCGTTTTAATGTAATCAATTATTGTGTGCTTCTAACTGTAGCCCAGCAACGTGCACAACAGCAGTTAAAGAAAACCCGCGTCAAGATGACTCTTCTTTCAAACATGTTGCCGGTCTGTCTTCAACCGGATGTTGAACATAGCAGCTGTATGATACGTTATCGCAGATTATAGCCAGAAGTTAAAAAAAAAATCCCTAAAATTTTCAAAAGGTTCAGCTCCATATTTTCCATATTAACCAGTCCTGTAAAGGATCATTCTTACCTCTGTCCTTTTTAAAGTCAAGTGCATCCTGCTTGTCGGTGACGATTTCCTTCATGTTGACGACACTGCGGTGTTTGAGCTGCCGCAAGATCTTGATCTCTCGGATGGCTGTGATCGGGAATCCCTCTTTTTCATTGTCTAATCGCACTTTCTTCAGAGCCACCAGCTCACCTGGGCATTTAGAGAACCAGATATGATCATTTGCTCTGTGACACAAGTTAAGTGGTATAGTGACTTAATTCCAGCTAATATTCCCTTACCAGTGACTTTGTCCTTGGCCTTGTACACTTGACCATAAGTGCCTTCCCCTATGATGCCAATTATATCGAATTTATCTACACAGCGTTTGCCCCAGTCACTCTGGTTGTGTTTGCGCTCACCGTATCGCGGGCAGCAAATCCTGGAAACCATCAACAAGAAAAACAGTTCAGACTTTGGTGTGGGTTAAGCAGAAAAAGAGATAGGACAAAGGGGAGTAATAAAGGAAACTGACTTTGGTCTCTTCTTAAGGACTGTCTGGGGGAGCGGAGGAGCCTGGCGGATGGGGGACTGTGGGGGGGAGGAGTCAGCTCCAGCTAAGGTGGGTGGTAATGGAAGGTCGATGAGTGATGGCCGGCTGCGATGTTCTTTCTCCTTCTCCTTCCTAGATAACCTATGAGGAGGGGTGGACTTCTTTGGACTGACAAGGGGGAAAACAAGTTTTAGACAAAATGCTGCAGTTTAAAACAGTAAAAAGCAGAAATCCTATTTATCTAAAAAGGTGTTCTTTAGATTGTGATCACCATACTGTCACCCAGGTCACCGCCAAAGGTAAATCAACTGTGCGGGAAAAAACATGCAACTCAAACGGTATGGCAGAGCCTGAGCTTAAAATCACAGAGGTATGTTATCTTCTTTAACCTGTGAAATATATCCACGTATCAGATCAGTTATCCTCTACTCTATATTTTGTAATTAGGACCCCGGGGGTTTCCCAGAGAAATGTTGGGGTACAGTCCCCCAAAGGGGTTTAGTGCTGGTCACAGACCACACCTGTCGATACTATACTCCTTTGAAAATTCTGATACAATATCATTATTGTTGTGTGACAATGTGAAATTAATTTTAAACACAGCAGGTTAGTGTAGCCGAAGGAAAGTGAGTCCAGGACGGAAAAATCCCTAACAAATAAAACAAAAGTCAGCAATAACAACATTTGCTCATCAGAACTTACAATACATGAAAGAGATATTGAGTGTCCTCACCTGTCCTGAGCATTTCCCAGCAGTGCCGGTGGTAAAGGCAGGAGGGGCAGAGTGGATGTCTTGTGGAGCGGGGTCTGGCGGACTGGGCTGCGGGTGGGAACTGTAGCTGGCGATCTGGCCTGGGTTGTAGTGGAGGGTGTAGGAGGCTGAATACTTATTTCTGCCTGAGGTGGCGGTGGTGGTGGAATCTGGTTGGTTGGACCAGGAGGCACAGGAGGAGAGGGTTGAGGAGGAGCAGGTGCAGGGGAGGAGGTGGAAGAAGAGGGGAGAGGTGCAGAAACTTGATCTTCAGCACTAGGAACGTCCTGGGGTGGTTGTGCAGGTGGGGTGGGCTGAGGTTCTGCTGCCGAGTCTCTTTCTGGCGGCGGAGCCTCGACTTTAGCCGGCCGTGAGGAGAGGACGACTGTAGATTTACGTGCTGGGGGAAGAGGGGAGGCAGCGCCGCTGGCACGAGCGGCCGCCTCAGCAGCCTGACGTTCCTTCTTCCTCCGGCTCAGTTCTGCTCCCAGGCTGGAGTTAAGTGGAAGGCGGGAAGTGGGAGGGGAGCGGCTAGCTGGCCGACTGCTATGGGAACTGGGCCCGGCTCCAGAGGACGTATGCCTCTTAGTGCGAGAGCGAGATGAGGAGCGACGAGAGGAAGAGTAGTGCAGAGGGGAGCGACTCCTGGAGCGGCCTGAGCGTCTGCAGAAAACAAATACATCTCTTTTAATGTCATGAACAATTACATAGACATGATGCTTGCTTTTTTATATGTAGAGTCGGTCATTTCAAGCATCATCATCAAACTAAAAAATAGCCCTTGATCACATAATGAAAACCAAACCCTGCAGTTGTTCATGAGATGTTCATATATATAAATGAGCTAACGATGGAACAGTTGACACTCAAGATACACATTATACTAGGTTTAAAACTTTACAGTGAACTGAGGGTGTACGATTTGTTTCTTGTCCAACTTCCTAATTTACATTTACCACTGTTTTCCTCAAAGTAAGAAAACAATTAATAGGCAGGGAAGTTAATAACATTTACGTTATGCTGAAGACATGTACAGGCATTTTTATTCTGCTGGTCACTGTCCTCTGTAAATTTGTAACTGACGTAAACCAAACACTGAAACTAGGACAGGCTTTGTGTGATGTGAGGACACATGTCCTGAAAAACAAATGTTGAGGGATCTCACCCACAGGTGTCAGGTTTTTAGAGCCAATTTCAATTTGCTTTTGAGAGAAAAGTGGTTTATATCTAATCTAAAACTGTAATGTAATCATAAATTAAAATCATATTCTGCAGTAGCATGGAATGAAACCAAAGATTATAGTTTACTGACATTTTACAATGCAAAAATACAACAAAAGCCTGTTGTGAGATTTAGGTCCATTTCGACATGGAGAACATTAAATTCATCGGGACTCTTGCGGCCAGCTTTCTTTAACAGTAGATGGTTTGCTGGAGGCTGAAGGACTCATGTTCAACAGGTGTGTCTGACTGTAAACTGGTTCAATTGAATGGCCCGTTAAAAAATAAACTGGATCATAATAGATCAACGTGTCTTTAAGGACTAGCAGAGAGAAATGTCCAACAAGGCCTCAGATATTGTACACTTCCTGTATGCGTAAGCCATCTAACTTTTCAAAACAGATATGGAGAGGGTCATGCCCTGCAGCAGATACTCACCGAGACATGGGGCTGGTGCTGGAGGACCTGCGGGTACCGTAAGGGCTGATGGAGCGTCTCCTCGAGTATGGGCTGCTGTCCCTCTCGTAGCTGGAGGACCTGTGTCTGCTGCCATAGGGGCTGTCTGATCTCTGTCTGCTGCGGCGGGACATGTCCCCATAGGGACCGGGGCTCTGCGGAGCTGCCCTCCGCCGGGAGTAGCTGTCCTCCCCCTGCGGACCATAGCCGCTGCCCAGTGGACTCTCACTGCCGGCCCCTCTCCGGGGACTGGGCGACAGAGCAGAGCTGGTGCCCTTCCTACGAGGGCTGCCCCGACTCGAGGACTTGCCCTTGGGGCTCGACTTGTGGCTCTTGGAGGACTTCCGGTGGCTCCTGGTCCCCTGGCTCCTCTGGGAGGAGGTGCGGCTGCCCTCCCCTCGGCCTTCCCTCCGCTGCTGCCGGTCTTTGCGGGACTTGCCCGAGCGGCCGCTCTCCTTGCTGCGGGACGAGGAGGTGGAGGACGTGGTGCTGCCCACGCTGGCTCCGGGCTGCACCTGGGAGGAGAGCATCAGCTCCCCGCGTTTCGAGTCCGCCTCCGGCTGCACCAGGCGCTGGGACGAGGAGGAGGCCGAGGAGGCAGCCTTCTCCTTGCTCTTCACGGACGCCCCCTTCTCGCGGTCTTTGAGGGTCTTCTTCTTGTACCCGCGCTCCCCATTCCCAGATTCAGCGAGTTTATTAGGGTCCTTGGACTTCTTCCGGGGGTGCCTGTGCTCCCTGGTCTCGCTCTCGCCTCCTTCTTCTCCTCCTCCTCCGCCGACGTCGTCCCTGTCGTAGTCGGGCGAGAGCTCCAGCCTGTCCCCGCCCCCCCTCTCGGAGGGCCTGGAGGACAGCGGGTCCGAGAAAGAGTCCGAGTCGGAGCTGATATCATCGTACTCCACCAGAGGCTTCACCGAGTTGACACCAGGAGGCGCCGTCTCGCCGAGGGTAAAACCATCGTGGGCCGTCGACTCCCGATTATGTTTGTTAGATTTATGTCTCTTGCGTTTAGAGGAGGAGGGGACGGGAGATTTTAACTGCACCTTGCCGCCTTTGCTCGCCATGTCTCCCGCAGAGGCACGACTCGGGGCCGGGGTTTGGTTCGGCACGCCGCTGACGCCGGAGTCCGACTTCTTCTTGGTCCCATGGTGTCGGTCCGACCCAGGCATCCCTCACGCCGGCGTCGGGGCCTCTCCTGCGGCTGGGCCTCGGCGGTCCAGGCCGGGCATTCACGGGAGAGAAGCAGCTTCTCCCCAAACAAGTGTTACTAAGCAGAAAGTGAAAAACACACGAAACAAACACACAGCAGGCCGCTCACGTCCAGTCCTCCGCAGCGAGGCTTCACTCCATCCAGGTCGCCAGCACGGCAGGAACACAAGATGTCCACCGCGGTTCTCCGGTGCTGTGAAGTTTGTACTTGGAACTAGTCAGTGAATGAGAAAGATCCCGAGCGGACATCGGAGCTTTGTGGTGTCGTCTCCGTCTCAATGGAGCTAGCACGGCGAGCTAATGCTCGGCAGCTAGCGAGCTGACTGGCAGGAAAAGAAAAAGTCCCTCAGTGAGACTGTCCGTGTCCGCGGCCTAGCCTAGTGAAGGAGCTCTTTATTCCACAGAATCACGCTGTTTGCGTTCAGAAACAAGGGTCTCGAACAAAATGAAAACTTGACCCGGTTGGTTCTGTTTACATGTTCCCCTTTAATGTAACTTTTATCCACTATAAATTCACTATGAATTAGAAATCATCATATTTTCGTGTGCAGTAGATGTTCCAGTTTATTATCAATGGCTCTGGGAGTCAGCCAGGCCTGTATTTAGGACGATGCTGGTGGATTGAATATCAATCCACAGCCCTATCTGAAGGAGACTACAAACGCCATTGTGGCTCCTGTGACTAGCAGCAGAGTCTGCGCACAGCGGAGTGAACCGGAAGCAGGGGCGATGTCACTCCGCGACGTATCACAGCAACGACCTATGGCGGCAAAGAGCCCGCCCCCCCCCAGGGTTGGCTGTGTCGCGACATCGACGCAAAAACATAGAGACGAGAAACTCTTAGATATGAGTAAAACGTTTGTCTTAACTTGTTACGTAACAACAAAGCAACAAAGGATGTGATATTTACCCACGCAGGCAAAGGTTGAATTACAAATTGGCACAACATTCAACTACCCTAGAACAGCAAGGGCTCCTGAACCTTGGTACAGTCTATGGTGCCAACTGGTTTCTGCTAATAGAACTTAACAAAACTGCACTTATTCGTCAGGTATACTTGTTCATTGTCTTTTGGCACATTTGTATTCGGCAAAGCACTTGTTTCATTTCCATGCAGTACTTGGGTGAAGGATCATAAAGAAATACAAATATACAGCAATATAGAAGGTGTATTTGTGTCCTGGTGTTTTCCAGACCTGCTCCTTGATGAGGGTGAGAACAGGCCCTTTTTTTATCCAGCGTCAAACCACACAGGTCCCCAGTGCACATGAGGCTTTTACCTTAGAATTCAAGGTGAAAATATCACAATGATAACTCCAGTCCAACCAGTTCATGTGTCAAGTTCCCACTCCTGGTTCATTTCATTAGAGCTGCATAGTATCACATGGGCACTAAACTGCATTACAAGGACAACATCTATAATGTATCTCAGTGAGCACTGAATCATGGCATAATAAACTCATGAGAATTCCTCTGGAAAAAGCTCATTAATTAGCTGTACACATGTTTTGTAATTTCATATGATTTCCTTTTCTCATTTGATGCCGTCCTTTTCGGGGTGTTGGATTAATTCATAACTTTATTCTAACAATATATTGTAACCTTTTTAAAATTAAGAAAGCCTAATGAGGGACTGGGATTGGAAATTAGCCTTGGATTGAAATCAGTTCAAGCCCCTGCAACCTGTTAAAATGTTTCTACGCCTGGTTCCAGTCAAATAAAAACTAAATATTAAGTACAAGTACATCAAAGTAAAAATGTGGAATATGGCCAAAATGGCCACTAAATGCAAAATAGCAGGCTTCCTGTTGTGTTTTTCCAATTGCACCTAAAGACTTTTTTGTTTGTCTGGTCATGATACACCTGTATATCGATTTTTTGTGAAGACCGGTCAATGTGCACACGTTCCAGGGGTCTCGGGGGGCACCGTTGAGCCTTTTTGCGACGCCCATTGAAAATTCCTTCAGAATACGTACATTTTCACCACTTTCTAACTTTCTGCAAATTTTGGTAAGAAGTTGAGCATGGTAAAGCCCTCAAAAAGCCAATTCATTTGCCTGAATAATAATAAATAATCCTTACAATTTCAATAGGGTCTCACCTGACCTTTGATCAGTGCTCGGGCCCTAATAATAAATACACCTGTATATCGATTTTTGTGAAGACCGGTCAATGTGAACACGTTCCAGGGGTCTCGGGGGTCTCGGAGGGCACCGTTGAGCCATTTTGCGACACCCATTGAAAATTCCTTCAGAATACGTAAATTTTCACCACTTTCTTACTTTCTGCAAATTTTGGTAAGAAGTTGAGCATGTTAAAGCCCTCAATAAGCCAATTCATTTGCCTGAATAATAATAATAATAATAATAATAATCCTTACAATTTCAATAGGGTCTCACCTGACACCTTTGATGTCAGTGCTCGGGCCCTAAATAACTATAAATTCCAGCTTTGTGTGGAATGTGTATTGTTCAATTTTGCAAAGAAGACGGACCTTCACTACAAGCAGGATGATATATGTAAGTTTGATATGAGAAGGGTTGTTTTTAACTTTGTCTGGTGAAGTGGTCAATTTACTATGCTCAGCAACACCTGGTTTGGAAGCCAAGTCTCGTTTATTAGGCAACTCACTCAGAAAGTATTTAGAAACTTAAACCCCTTGTACAATTTATTAGGAATTGTGTAAAAGACATTTTGCATCCAGTAATTCAACTTTTGAAATGAAAATTGTTTCTAAATTCATTGGATATGGATTTTTCAGCGAGTCATACTTAAAAGTACTAACCCCGGAATTTGATTTGTCATTTTATCATTATTCCCATCACAATAAACCATAACTGCACTGATATTTAGCATGTTTTAATACCCCCTAAACATTTATGATACACATATAGCAACAATTACACATGCACATTATTATTGTGATTACTTCTATAATTATGGGTCAAGGAAGAAACGTGTGGGACGTATCAGAAATGTAAAATAAGTCCACTAAGATGCATAAATGTTGCACTTTAGACCAAATGACCTGTTGACAAGCGGTATGATGACGTAGCGTGACGAAGAGCCACCCTAGATGCTGATTGGATTCGCTGTCTGCCTGGGGCGTGGCCACGGGGAAACAAGGAAGTGGCGTCTTTTGCAGAAATAACAAAGTTGTGTGAGAAGATTAAACGTGATAAAATAGAGACAACACACGTTTAAATGATTCATATATCATAAAACAACAAGTCCTCTGATTCTGTGGTCGCTCCTTTGCACTAAGATGAGCGGTACATGGATTATGAACGTTTCAATAACAGGGTTTTCATCGAAATCAGTTATTATTATTATACCTAGATCTTAAGATATTTTGTCATTTTAGATTTTAGCGGAGAAATTACAACTATGCATATTCTCACTATTGTTGTTGCTCTGTCTGAAATAAAACTTTTTTTTAACAGATTAATTAAAAAACGATTAATAAATCCTGTTGCCTTCATCCACGTATTCATTTTATGGACATTTTAATGTTTGTATTCATTCCTGAGCTTGTTGCTGGGGCCCTGTCTCATTGTGAGGCCAGCCAACAAGTAGGCAAAGTAAGGCAGTCTCCTTATTAATGTGTTCCGGGGGAATTAGTACTTATTTGTCATTATATATATTATTTCCAAGACATGTAGGCGTAGTACCAGCTCCATGTTGGTCAGCCAGCTCGTATTCTTGTCGGGCTTTTGTGTGGATGGATGCAGGCCGCACGGGGGGGAGGAGGAGGTGAGGACGAGCCGAGCAGAAGAGCGACCACTGGCTCATTGGCTGGCTGGTGCCAGTAGCCTCCTGCAGCCCAGTAGCCTCCTGCAGCCCCAGTGTTCTCACAGAGCCTGCCTTCCTGCTCCAGCCCCAGCGGCACCGCAGCCCCGGAGCCACCGAGAGGACGGTAGCATGAGAGTCGTGGCGGGGACTCGGCAGGTAGAGGGCCCGTGTCCGCTGTTCACTGCGCCCGCACCGAAGTCACTGCGTCGGTAGCCGCCAGCGTCCCGACATGGGGAAGGAGGTAAACGGTGTTTCCCGGAGCCGGTTCGAGGTGAGTGTTGTGGGTTTTTTCGTCCACGGACGTGAACTTGACAGTCGTCGCCTCGCAGTCCAGCGGCTGCTCTGCAGGTTCGGCTCCGGGCCTGCGAGAGGACCGCCGCTGTGTTTATTGTGGCTGAGGCAGCTTCCGCAGTCGCTCGGTGTTTTGGGATTTCAGGTCGAACGCTTGTTTTGTTGGATCGACACAGCCCAGGCCCGGCGTGTCAGCTCCCCGGGACACAGCTCGGGGGTTCCCCGCAGGACCTGTCGTGTTGTCCCGCAGTTAATTTTGTATTTCTCTTTAAAAAGGTGTCGAAAATGATGTCCTCGTTTCCCTGTGCGCCGTCAAAACAAAGACAATGAGGCGACGGAGCACAACGAGGACAGCCCCTCTAGATATGAACGTATTTAGTGGTAAATTAAAAGACAATCATTGACTTTAGTTGACAAATAAACAGACGCCGATATATAGATGTGTCTTCATATCTACTTGTGTGACTTTTGTGTGTTTGTCTAGCGAGTGTTGTGGCTGTCCACGGCCGCTGCGGCTGCAGGGGGCCTCGGGTTGTGATGCTACACGCTCGCTGTGTTAGCACACAACTTTGCACAAGCAGGCCCAAGCTAGCACAACATGCAACACCACACAACCTGGTGCACAATGCTAGCAGCTAGCACCTGTACACACAAACACACGGTTTTCTTAATGTCGTCCCAGTGATTTTATCATAAACTTTGTGTCGCAGCCACGCAGCGGAGCTGATTTGTTTTTTTTTATTTGGGGGCGAAAGCGGCGGACGTGTGTAACAACACACGTCCGCCGGTGACATTGGCCCCGTGTCGCCTGTAGTTTAATCCCCGGCTAGCGTGGGATTTGTGCGTGGTTTTATTTATTTTTAACGGAGCAACAGCTGACGACTCGGCAGATCCAGGCCGTCGCCTTCTGGCCCGACAGCTGGGGCAGAGCCGCCGTGTGACGTTCACGGGCCCTGGGACAACAGAGACACTCGGAAGTGGCGCTACCTTGTATTTCGAAGTAAAAGCGAAGAATCGCAATCATCCCCTTTTTTTTTTATCAAATTGCCCAATTTGAGTGAAGGGAGATTGTTGGGTGTGGCATTTATTAGCCCTGCAAATGTCTGCCTGTCTGAATGTGGAACCCATATTTTGTGAACAGGTCACCTTATAAAGACGTGGCATGCGCCCACGGACATGCATTGTGTTCACTATGAATGAAACATAAATAAAGAGGCAGACAATATTTTGTCGGGGCAGGGCAGTGTGCCTTCAGTCTGAGGACCGAGTTGAACAGGTCCTCTTCGTATCCTACTAACATTTTAGCATCAGATGTGAATAGTAATAAAATAAATTCTGTTTCATTTTTAGGTAAAAGATTGACTAGAAAATCTTAAGTAGGATGAACACAGTTTTTAAATTTCACTCTGCACCACAGACTGTTAATATAAATCTCTTTACTAATAAATAGGCAGTATATTGTAGAACTGTTAGAGGGGGACTCACTAATGACACAAAATATTTATTCAATAGCTCAGGCCAAGAGAACAGCCCATTTTCAAAAAAGTTCTGCCATATATGTGTGTGTCCATGTTTTGAATGTGGAACTGCAAAAGTTGTTTATACCCTATACAGTTCCTTCATACTACCATTTATGACCTACTGTGTGGAAGTGTGGGGAAAAAATCACTAATCCAATCCTCTGTCTTCAAAAAAGAGCCACAGATTTGTATGTATTGGCTACTTTTTTTTAAATTAATAGTCCGTAGGAAGGATGACTTAAAAAAACAATACAGATCTTTTGTAAAATTCAACCCACTGTTAGCACACATCGCTAACTAAATGACGCATTGGCATGGTTTATTTGCCAATGAGGAGTTTTACTTTGAAAGGCATGGTCGGTTGTTTTCTCTTATATTCTGTCTGTCTTCCATGCTCTGGCAGTAGACACTGAACTATTGTATACCAGCCCTTAACAAAACAAAGAAGACACATATGAGTGCTTCAAAATGTAATTTTCCCAGTTAAAAAGGTACAAAATAAAATATAAAACGCATTGTGATCGCAGTGCTGCCGCATTCTATATTATTGTGTGTTTAAGTTTGTTGAAGAAGCTTAATCTATAAACAACAAAATAGTCTGTCTCTTGGGTATTACATATATCTATTAGTCCTGAACTTTGGGTGTAGTGGAAGTTAAACTAATTTACTGAGCCCATTTAAGCCACTTATACAATGTCAATATATGCTACACACCACATCAATTAAACTTGAGGAAGGGGTCTTTTCAAAAAACCACAAATGTTTATCTAAAAATATTTTCGGTTTTTGTTTTGCTCTGTAGCTGGAGGTAACAGCTTTCCCAGCTTTTCACCTCCTGCCAGGGCCTGCATCACCGACTATAGCTGACCAGTGGAGAAAACATAATGCTCACATTCATGCGGCAGCAGGTTCATTTTATGTTAGATTACAAAAGGGGACAGTGTATGCCCGTTGACCATGTGCATCTGGTTCTTTGTAAAGGGCCCTGGATTATTTGGCCAGCGCGTAGTGCTTTGGAAGGCGAGCTGTCAGAGGCAGTTTGCCCCAAATCCAAATGGCAAATGCCTGTCTCTTCTTACTCGCTTCGAATTTTACACGTCTGTGCTGGCAGGCAGCCCGGCGTAGACAGCTGTGTGTGCGTGTGTGTGGAGTTTGTATGTTTAGCAGGGAGATGTGGAGCGACATGGAGAGGCTTTGACCCAGAACTGATCCAGTCAATAATTTCAATCTGTAGACTTGTTTTTTTCGTGAATAGGTTTGCTCAAGTCCCTCACATTCTGAAGCTATTGTTAATGTGGTTTTAGGATAAACGCCGATAATTACAAATGGCACACAAGATCCTCTGTTAAAATATGCTAATTACCTCTTTTGTTTAAGCACAATGAATAAAGCATTAATTTATTCTTGGGTCACAGAGTTTTATTTATTTTTGTACCTGTAAGGAAGTGCAAAAAAGGAGGACTTGCAAATTCCTTGTTGATCTTGTCACAGATGTTTGCCTCTTGTAAATAACGTGCCTTCCTGCATTTTTTTTTATTATTTACACACCAAAGTCCCCACCCTTCAATTACCCGGTCCCTGCATGGTTTAGATTTATCTTTCTAAATCTATGGAGGAAAAAGGATTGGGCCAGATGTTGCTTCATTCGACTCGTTGTGGTTATGTGGATGCTCCCAAACGCCATTGTCTCAGCATAATTGCGTTTTACAATCTATCAGAGTATGATTTACCACAGATTATGGGAATCTTGCAGTCCTCAGTCAGTGGGTGTGTGTGTGAGCATTTGTAATAAATGCTAATTTATGTCTTTTTTTGTTTATCGCAGCCTTGACTGTAGGTTATAGGCTAGTATTTGTGCTCACACATGATGCATTTATTTGTGTGGAAATCCATTAGCTGTTTCTAGGAACTCGAGATGTTTGTCTGAGAGTCACAAGAGATATATTGTAAAAGTGTACATTGCTGATTTGGACGCTGGGACAAACCCAACACTGTAAACAACCCAGGAAGTGACGAAAGAACACGCTTGCAGAGCAGATAAGAAGAAAGCAGAGGCCATCACAGCTCTGCAGTCAACAGTACAACCTGTTGTTACTGCTGAGAAGACACTGAATCCTGTCTGCACACCTCAGTGTTTTATAAAGACTTAACATTGTCGCTATCTCAGCTAATGAGATTACTATCTTTTATCCTTGCTTACGTGCTGGGGCCGTCCTTGGGTGATTAGTGAATGGAGGAGGGCGGGAAGCCATGCTGACACTGAACTAACATTATCCATTGCATTCTTACAGATGTTCACAAACAGTGACGAGGCAGTCATCAATAAGAAGCTGCCCAAGGAGCTGTTGCTGCGGTGAGTTGCATTTTGAAACCCTTCAGACTCCCTGCAGGGTTATTATATTTTTTGTGAATGGAAACGGCATGTAACAAGTCCCCTGCCTGTTATCGCTCCCCTGCTGCACATCAGATCATACACAAAGGCACAATTTGCTTTGTCACTTCATAAAGAGTATCTCACACTCGTATGCTGCATGCCCAATAGGCCTTTATCAAATATTGCCTCTGAAATAATCACTCTGATGCAGATTTCCCCTCTATACCCACCTCCCCTAGCGCAGAACCTGTAATAAAAACTGATGCTGATTGATTTCAGACACACAAAAAAACTTCTGTCTGCCAGAGCAAACAGAAAATGAAGGCCATATCTCAAGCCTCGGCCTTGCCAGCCAAGCTGTCGGCTCTGCGGCTGCTGACTCTGTGCTGCCTCACTAGGTGCAACGACCCTGATTTGTGAGGCTGGCAAGCTATACTGGGACTCACCCCATCCCTGCTTCAACACTAACACAGATTTTTGTCGCATTGAAGGATCCTGAATTAAGTTTCTAGCTCTGTTCATTAGAATCAGATTGTGCATCTTCCTTGCCAGGACCCCACTTTGAGTAAAACTGCATCTATCCTGCAAACGGGGAAAACTTACTATTCTGTTGTCAATATTAGCTGATTCACTCCGGTCCCTGTGCCGTGAGCGGAAGCAAACGCAGGGTTGAGTTTGATGCAGAGTCAAATGCAAAGAGGAAGCTTCTGGCAACGGGGTATCAGGGATTCTAAAACCTCCCCTGTCTGTCTTCCAGAATCTTCTCCTTTCTGGATGTGGTGACACTCTGTCGCTGTGCCCAGGTCTCGCGGGTGAGTCTGTGTTCACGAGGTGTGTGTATGCATGTGTACGTGACTCTGTTTGTTTCAGTGTGTATTCTGTGTGTGTGTGTGTGTGTATGTTCGTGTGGTAAGTTAAAAAAAAAAGGAATACTTGACCCTAAATGTTTGTGTCTCCCTCCCTGCTTTCAGTCCTGGAACGTTCTGGCCTTGGACGGCAGCAACTGGCAACGAATTGACCTCTTTGACTTTCAGAGGGACATTGAGGTGAGCATCTCCGATCTACCCATCCATCTACTTTTCTCTTAAATTGCAACTTCAGTATTTTGCTGTGTTTCATCACCCCTGGTTTCTGAAACACTTACTTATTGAAATCCTCGTCACGTCCCGATAGCCATAAATATATGAAGTTGTCTGAGAGAAAAAAAGGAAGAAAAGCTTGTGTCTGTGTCCCTTGCATGATTGTAATAAACACAACCAAAACTGTGCTCTAACTACGCATGACTTCACGCTGGAGAGACAGACAACACTGAAGCAGAGGCAATAGCCGGAAGTTAGTTAGAGTCACAGAGAAGTCAGCTATGTCGTCAGGCAGTTCGAGTTCATGTGTTTTGGGGTGGTAGCTTTGACGAGAGGCCGATAGGAGAGGGTGGGATGTATCGATTGCATATTGTAGCCTGCTCTTGCCAGCTTTTCCAGTCTAACCAACCCCAGCTTTAAAGTCAAGGTGTCCAAGTCAATGCAGCAGGCTGAATGGATTGTTTTTGTTCCAGGGCCGGGTGGTGGAGAATATCTCAAAGCGATGTGGGGGGTTTCTCAGAAAGCTGAGCCTGCGGGGGTGCCTGGGTGTGGGTGACAGTGCCCTGAGGTGAGTTTGGTGAGAACTTAGCCCCACAGAAATGATTGTTCTAGCTTAGACCCTTGAGAGAGAAAGAGACATGTTAAGTTTGACAGCCATTAAAAAAATGTTCGGGCTTTTTTCTACTGCAGGACTTTCTCACAGAACTGCAGGAACATCGAGCTTCTCAGTCTGAATGGCTGCACCAAGATCACTGACAGGTGTGTGTGTGTGTGGTTCATGTAACACAGCTGCTTATGAAACGAGACTCAATATCTCCCCTTCAAAACACTCACTGTCTTTTCCCTCTGCAGCACATGTAACAGCCTCAGTAAGTTCTGCCCTAAGCTGAAGCACCTGGACCTGGCCTCCTGTACCTCAATCACCAACCTGTCATTGAAAGCTCTCAGGTGTGTAAGCTCAGCAATATGTGACCTTTGGATCCCACTGTATGCATTTCTTGAGGGAATATGAATTCAGAAAGAGAGAGTTTGAGACACAGCTGATACAAATGTTGTAGAAAAATCTGACTTTCGCATCTTTCCTGTCTTTCTTCTTTTTCTGCTCTAAGTGAGGGTTGTCCCCTGCTGGAGCAGCTCAACATCTCGTGGTGTGATCAGGTCACCAAGGATGGCATCCAGGCCCTGGTGCGCTCCTGCCCTGGGCTCAAGGGCCTTTTCCTCAAAGGCTGCACACAGGTACTGCTGGAGATACAGACCATGGCCTGGGCAGTGTGCCTTTATTCCATGGACAGAGTTGAACAACTTCTTGTATGTCCCTGGATAACCTACAGCAACTGGTGGCAATCGTATCTTGCCTGCAAGACCATTTTGATAATTTGTCCTTATTAACTCACCATATCAGACTGAAAGACATTCACATGTGTCAACATTCATACACTCACTTCACTCACACAATATTCATTTTATTGTTGCTTATAATAATATAGCTTTTATGTTGAAAAGTTGTGAACTGGTTTCAATTGCTGAACAAACAGGCACCATAATAGCATTATTAAATGTAACTGTAACTCTTCATGTGTTCAGTATCTTCTTGTGTTTTGTCACTCTGGCTTTTACTAATTCTAACTAAACAGAACAACGTTGTGGTACCACAAACAGAAAATGCACGACTTCCTGTGCAGCCCATGAGCGTTCTGAGGAAAGACTTAGCAGGCACATTTCACAGAAAAACCCTAGATGGGACTTCCCTGTTATACCAAAGGTCAACCTTAACGTGGGAAGAGGCCCCATGTATTTCTGTGAATATGAAATATCATTCATTTAAAAGATAAAAAACACAATATAGAGGAAACACTGAGTTACCAACTGTTTTGACTCAACTTCATGATTATTTAGCTGCAGATCTAGAGGCTGTAGTGGTTTGTGTGGTGTTGTTGAAATGTTTTTTATTATACCAAGAGGTGTTGAAGGACTCAGTGGGAGGATCTCAGTATTCCAGTGTAGTATGATTTCGAATGACCAATGTCTTTCCTCTGACGTCTTTCACAGCTAGAAGATGAGGCTCTGAAGCACATCGGGGCTCACTGTCCCGAGCTGGTCACGCTCAACCTGCAGACGTGTTCAGTAAGTAAGATAAGTCATTTTCAGAGAATGTATGACGGACACCAAGAACACACTGTGCTCGTCAACTCAAAGCTACCTGTAGACAGCCCCATCCAGCACATATTACCAAAAGTCTGCCTGGCCTCCTCTGACGATCCAGATTCTTTTCTGTGATTTCCCTTCTTTCAATTGTATCTTTCTCCTCCATCATCTCATCTCACACCCCAGGAACTCACCGTCTCATCTTGTCCCAGCTCTTCCTCCTCTTTGTTACCGTCCATTTTCTGGCCATGCCCAGTCCGTTTTCTACCTCCTCTCCCTCCGTCTATCTCCGGCAAAATTTAAAAAGAAAAATGCAGGGGACAGAAATGACTTTTCCCCCATCAGTGAGCACAGGAAAAGTTGGTTTATTGTTGCATTCACAGTAGAAGACCCCCCCCCCACCTCACAAAACCACATTTTGTCTTTCTCTGAGCAGCAGATCACAGATGAGGGCCTCATCACAATTTGCAGAGGTTGTCACCGCCTGCAGTCTCTGTGTGTGTCAGGCTGTGCTAACATCACAGACGCCATCCTTCACGCCCTGGGACAGAACTGCCCTCGCCTCAGGTAAACCTTGAAAAACACACACACGCACTGAACTTAACTATGTCCTTCTAGACTCAGCTAAAAACGTTAAACTCTCACCATGGTTGTGACATTAATTTATGTTTTAATGAGTTTATGTTTAAGCTTTCTTTTTTGAGATTATGCAAAAACAATTTAGAAAAAGAGAAAAAAGCTTAAAAATACAGTGGCGTCCAGCAGATAAGATTTAGGTAATAGTGAAAATCAAGAATAAGTTTAATTAACATATGGGTCTTTCTGCAGTAAAGCTATAAAAAGCCTTACTGCTGTAGATCGAGTTAGTTTAAAGTACAGTCTATGCTCTCAGCACAAGAACTCAGAAAGTGATGCTGCCATTGTGCAACTCTTTTCTTTTGTCCTCCTTTTAGAATATTAGAAGTAGCCCGCTGCTCCCAGCTTACAGATGTGGGTTTCACTACATTAGCAAGGGTGAGTATGTCTATGAGTTGTTCACACACAGTCAAACACATAAATCCCTGGAGCATTCGGGTGAGGGGTGGTGCAGGTATTAATTTCCCTGCAGAGATCACATGTTTTTGTCAACAGCAAATCGACACCGTTTCCAGCCCTTTTCAACAATAACTCCACATCTTCGTCACTGTCTTCTATGTGTATGGCCCCGCTTTTCTTACTAGGAGATATTTTTCTCTTTTGTGTTTGTCAGCTTTGTATTTGTGTTGTGTCGGAAATTTCATTCTGACATTATCTGGAGTTTTTACTACAGACCGGGGGGAAGGAACTCAGGAGAAAATCTGGAGCTTCTCACTTGGACATTTACGTTCTCAGAAACAGCCCCTCTGGATAATGTCAGGAGATTATTTTGTGTTCTGTGGGTGTCTGAAAGCAGCTATACACATACACAGCAACCAGACTTTAATGTTCAAAATTCAGATAATGATCATTTTTGATGTCTGGAGAGCTGCAAGATTTGGTCACAAAATGCTAAATGCACGGTATTTCATGTTGTCTGTCTCTGTTTTTCTGCTGTAGAATTGTCATGAGCTTGAGAAAATGGATTTGGAAGAATGCGTCCAGGTAAATAAACAATCTGACTACATAAATAATGTTTCTATTATTGCCTTCAGTTATGACACTTGTTGTTTTTCCACCTTCGCATCAGATCACAGACGGAACCCTCATCCAACTGTCTATATACTGCCCTCGTGTGCAAGTCCTGGTGAGTGTCACTTTAAACATATTTTACTTCTGTAGCACCAAATCACAGCTTGTTCAAAGAAACGGTTGAGTCATCGAGCTCCTGCGTTGGTATCTCTGTGTTCCTGTAGAGTCTATCCCACTGTGAGCTGATCACCGATGATGGCATCAGACATCTCGGCAGCGGCCCATGCGCTCACGACCGTCTGGAGGTGATCGAGCTGGACAACTGCCCCCTGATCACAGACGCTTCCCTGGAGCACCTAAAGAACTGCCATAGTCTGGATCGCATCGAGCTCTACGACTGCCAGCAGATCACCCGCGCCGGTATCAAGAGACTAAGGGTAAGTTGTGGGGGCTGACGGCAGTGAGTAAGCCATGATTCATAGGCAGAATGAACTGTCATCACCAATGCTGTAAACTCCACATGCTCCAATATAGTCTCACAAATGTACCACAGCTCAGTCAGATTAATGGGATGTGCCAAATCAATGTGTCGAGGGCAAGACAACCATGCACCTTACTAAGCAATTCTATTAATTTCAGTTTTTTCGACTTTTACCCACTAATCAATCTAATTTATCATAGATTATTAGTAGATACCATGGTGAGGAAATTTTACCATCAGGTAATGAACTTTTGAAAACAGATATTTGTGTGTTGACTTAACGTTGGATATCAGTGTGAGCTGCCTCATTAGAAGTTGTGTGCAGTGTTTGATTACCCAAACTGTGACGGCCCACGCCTCATAATTACATAGAAGTTTTTGCAATGTTGCTTTATTAGTCAGGCGGTTAGTCAGGGTTTGGACATAAAAATCCCAATCCCAATATCGGGCTCGGTCACTACCTTTGTGAAAATCCGACCGAGTCATCCTCTACTTTTGGCACTTACACTTTCCCCATAAAACTGCAGTGTCAGACCAACATTGAGAAGTAGTGATGTAGGCACTTCCTCTGATAAACAAAAATGAACCAAACAAGTTTAATTTCTTTAAAAAAATAAAATAGACAGTGTGGCTGATAGGCAAGACGTTTAAACGGCCAACGTATTTTGACATTTTATGAAAATCTAAGACGTAGATAAATATGTAGCCAAACTAGGAAAACATTTAGCCTGTCTCTGTTCAAAGCTAACAAGCTATCAGATCCTCTGATTTCTGATCCTATTGAATTAATCCATAAAACCATCACATTCTGGTTCTATGGTTTTATGTGCTGGACTGTTTCTTGGCCAGGCACAGTTACTTCTCTTAATCGGGAGCTGTGGAATCGTGAAAGGGCTCCACAGATCCTTTGTTTTCCTTCAGACTGAGTCAGGTTAGCTTTCTGCCTCCCTTCTTTGCTGAGCTAAGCAAAATGAGGCGACATATTTACTTCACATACTTGAGAGGAGTATTAATCTTCTCAGCTAAGTCTCAGCAGCGATTATGCAATTTGCTTAGTATTTCCCAGAGTGTCGAACTAGTGTTTAAATGAGGAACACCTTGTACAAATATCAACCACATAACTTTTTTAGGAGTGTAATTTATTTAACACACACAACACCAAAGGTAAAACATGACAGTAGATAACATTAATGATGAAGGAGCATATACGCTGCTACAGTGCAGCTTGTGGTTACCACTAACCACACTGAACATAATACGAAGTGGAGCAACAGTTGTAAAGCAAAGGAAGAAAGAGTCAGATTTCACTGTGATATGCAGAATGGTAAACCTCCATCACAGTCCACACAACCTGTTAAGTTCTTGATAGTTTGCAGCTGCTTGGACAGTTTTTCTTGAAAACATGGATTTGTCATAATGAATAAGGTCAGAAAAGGGACCATTTTGTCTCCTCTTGCTGAAATGCCATCAATTTCAATTTTTTTTGCTCTGATGTTTGAGTCACCACTCCACCCACACATGAAGACTCAAAATGAATGTATGAAACACAAACGGTCTCCTGGAGAGCAGCGAGTGAACACTCTGTACAAATAGAACAGGCCATACCATCAAAAGATCTCATCTGTGACTTTTCATTTGATATAAATCATACTTTATGTCAGAGAAAGTGTTGCCACTCGTGTATGAAGCTGTGGTATCCATACTACCACAGCCAAAACAATGGGCTGTAGTGTAAGAAGTAGATTTTAAAACGAGTCCCTCTGCTACACTGGGTCTCAAGACTGCAAAAAAAACCTTTTTTTTAATTTATACATTTTTTTTTTAGTTTTTAATTTAATTACATTTTTTTTTATTTAAACATCGTGTTTTAATGGCGTGTATGCAAATTTTGACGACACGCCACGGTAACACTGTGACGAAAAATCGATCTTGTTGTGATGACACTCATCTCAATTTGAAGTCGATCTGATGTAAGCCCTGGTACAAGTAAGTACCTCAAAGTAAAAATATGGAATATGGCCAAAATGAACAGCCACTAAATGCCAAATAGCAGGCTTCCTGTTGCGTTTTTCAAATTGCACCAATAGACTTTTTTGTTTGTCTGGTCATGATACACCTGTGTATCGATTTTTGTGTAGATCAGTCAATATGAACATGTTCCCTTACATGTTGGTAAGAATCATTTAATAATAATAATAATCCTTACAATTTCAATAGGGCGTAGCCACTTAAAACTGCTTGCTTGTCTTTTCCGTCAAGACGTCCCCTTCGCTGATTCATTAGTGTCCTATCACATAAACCCCTTCCAGAAGAAAACAACATTAATGTTATAATTAATCTTCTACAACAGCATCAGCCTCAGCTTTCAGCTTTAGAAGTTAACATAATAATCATAATCAATTACCCTCTTGTCTCCGCTAACAGCTGTTCTGCTGTTGTTACAATGACACGATGCTCGCGTGGACAAAATGCAGATTTCAAGCAAAAAACTTAGTAGTATGGATGACGCCTATGTGTTTGTATGAACCATTAACACATTTTCGTCTGTGTCCTTCTTTTCCACCACAGACCCATCTGCCTAACATCAAAGTGCACGCGTACTTCGCTCCCGTCACTCCGCCCCCCTCGGTGGGGGGCAGCCGTCAGAGGTTTTGCCGCTGCTGTGTCCTGCTATGATGTAAAGACAACAACCCCTCTTCCTCTGTCCCCATGTCCCTCATCCACGGTCCCCGCAGCCCGTCACTGGACCCGTCGCGACCCGCTGTCCACCCCAACGCCGGCCCCTTGTCAAAGAGTACATGCTGGTGTGTCCCCTTTTCGGAGCTTCACAGAGAGGGAGAGAGCCAAACAACGCCACAGGGTCTTGGGTAACTCTCCCAAAAAACATTCCCAGCTCTCCCCACCACAAACACGCATAGAACAGCCTTCTACACGAGCTGATAGCAGACACACCTGTACACAGAGATTCACTCTCAGAAGAATGTCAGCGCATTCCTGGGCCGCGTTCAACAGACAAACCAGTATTACAAAGAGGGTTATGTAAAAAATCTATCTTGATTTCCACCATTATCAAGTCACGCAGAACAGAATTGTTTTAAAAGAATTGCACAACAAGATCTTCACATCGAAAATAATCGTCCAGTATTTGCAAGCAGCCAGACTCTTCTGTAACTTAGCACTTTGAGACAAATTATAGCGACAGCTTTCAAGCAGAATATTAAAATAGGCTGAAAGATCCCTTGCACAGAGTGTCAAAGGTCATTTAACCGCTATCTCTAGACGGGACCGGCACTTGAGTAAGACCTGTGTGAGTTTTGTTCTGCAGGCTGTTCAATTAAAAACAGAAAAAGAAAAAAGGGGGCAGCCTCCAATAAAGCAGCCGAAAGCCTGTCGTGTGATTTTAGAAAATATATATTTGCAGCTCTTTGCACTTACAGTAAAGCAATTATGAGACACTTTAAAAAAAGACCACAATCTCACCATCGAAGACATTTTATTAACAACACACACACACAAATCGGAATCCTCACTTGAATGCATACACTGAGCTTGCCACACCTGTACCCTCGCCTCTCTCTGTTACAATCAGAAGCTTCAATATATTGAAGAGGGGAAAAGAAAGACAGTTTTAATATTTTTCTAAAAATGGACACCAATTAAGACTCACAAGCGGGGTCTTGAGAAGATGCCAAATGTTGCATGTAACACCTCTAGTTTTTTAAAATCTAATTGTACATATATGAGGACCGTGGGAGTCCGAGAGTCGAAGCCAGCTACACAACAGAGGATCATGGGAGATGTTGATGGGTCTTTTCCGAGGAAACTGAGAGAATACGTGCCGGAGCGTTGAAAAGGAGCCAACGCTCACTCTGGAGTCGGACAAATGAGCAGATGCTGACCCGTGAAAGCTCATGTCAACGGCAGAACAAGTTTTAAAGACAGTCTTTTGACAGAGGGGAAAAAAAAGAAGACATCACTACACGAAATCAAGCTGTCGGAAAACAGGACAATGGAAAGATAAAGCCAACCGAAAACAATCAAAGTATATTTTCATTTTGTTTTATTTGCTCTCGTTTTTGCATCGGCGATGGTTCCTGTTGACGAGGAACTGGTGAACCACACGCAAGCGGTGAGAGGAACGTGCCCCCAGTGGCGGCGTGGCATTAGCAACTCCTCAGCTCCCATGAGGCCTTGCAGGGTACGTAGTGACAGTGTGTAACACCCTGCCACCTGTGACCCCCCCCCTCCCTCCTTCCCTACCGTCTGTCTGGGACCGGTGACTCTGTCGGAGATGACGACCAGATCAGACCGGTGGAGTCACCGCGAGAGGAAGTCGACGGAATTTTGAGCGCACAATTCTGTCTCGCTGACAGACCTGATGGAATGATTGGTCACAACAGAGGGCTATACTGAACTTGAGCCCCTGCCCCATGAAGTATTGAAGCCTTTTCTAATGGAATATCTCCTCCTGCACTTGCACCTGCTTTATTCTGTCTCTCTTTTCTTCCCGTTTTCATTTTATAAACGTGTCTTTTTACTGCTTTTCTTTCCCCTTTCCTCTGGATCTCTTCCCTCTTTTCTCTTTCTTTGCTCTTTTTCTGTTTTTGGTGTGGTTTGGATTGCGCCTGCTTTGTGTTTGAAGTCACGAGTTCAGTGTCTCCAAGTTGAGTTTTTCTTTTTTTCGAGGCCCCTTCCGATCCTCAGTTCTGATCTGAGGGAGTTTGTGTTTTTATTAAGAGTTTCTTGTTACTAAATGTCCAGAGCGTAGCCTTTGTCCAGAGGAAGCGTTGGCACCAGTGCAATTGTAATAAATGTTAAATGTGAGTTGGATATTTTTATGTGAATCGAGGAGGGAGTTGATGATGACATGTATGTATGTATGATGTAGCTTATTGAATGTTTCTATCACAGAGAAGTCCTCAAGATGGCTGTTCGGACATCGTGTGCCACTCTTGCAGAAACAGGTTTTTCTCCCATAAGTGTGCTTTTCCTCTCCGGTTTATTTTTTCATGGCTTGCTTTTCCAAAAACCGCCCTCCCATAATGCACCATGCCCAAAATACATCGATCAAGGTATAAATTGGTTAACCCATTGTGGAATGTGGATCGTTCTCTGGTTTGAAGGATTCATGCCAACAGGCGAGAACCTTGAATAATCAATCTATTGACTTGATGATTTGACAGCTACAACGGGCCGGATCACACAAACTGAGATGAATCCAATGTAATCCAGTCTGATCTGTTTTGTTTGAACGGGGGTTTTACGGAAGGATTAACAACAACGAGTCAAAATGGCGGAGGCATCTAATTCATGTTTGGGGTTAAGACAATTGGAAAGAAAAAGTCACAGGATTTAGCCTGGATGTAACACCTGCTCCCCCCCGATCAGGGTTCACTGTGTTGGGCACGAGCTGAGTCACCAGTGCAGCTGACATGTGCTCTCAAGGCAAACACATTGACTGGATTACAGGTTTTATTTGTAGAAGGAACTAACGTGACTTCAGCCTCTTTGTGGTGCAAAGTACACTACGCGTCTCTGCAAAGCAAAACCCCGGCACTGACCTTTCCTGACATTATCAAACACCTCTGTGTCCTTTCGTTTCACTCTCACCAGTTTACACAGAGGACGGGCGTCCACGCTCTGGAACCAGAGGGCAGCAGAGGAATCTACAGCGTGTGCTCATGGTAGATTGAGAGCAGAGAAATTTCAAAAAAACAATTTTGACAATGACTGTAGTTCATGAAATTACTGTAAATCTTTTCCTTTTTTTCTTTTCTTTTTTTTATAATTAACCGATATAAATGAATATGTACGTATGAATAAATATATACCTATATTATTAAGAGTTGCCTAGTTTTCTCTGGCGTTGAACTTGTTCTAGTGTAAACCTTGTTGGTGCAGTAGATGGCAGCAATGAGCCAGTTGTAACCAGTGAGGTGGAGATGGAGTCAGATTTTTACTGAATCCATCTGATTTGCTTTACTTTGTAGAATTGAGAGAACACTCAACTGGGTTTGAGTAATGTGTGCTATTTTCTATAGGAAATAATTAACTGTCCCATAAGTAATCAGTCATTATCATCACCATACCTCCTAAACCAGGGGCTCCCAAACTTTTCATCCTCTGACCCCCACAAATCAAAATGTCAGACCCCCACCACTCTGCAGTTGTTAGAAGAATATTTATATGAGCAAATAAAAATCACCATCACCATTTACTCCCAATATAATGAGAATCTTTTTCAACTCTTGTAACAATAATGGCTCAAATCCTCTTTTGTAAATTGTATTTGATTTCTGGAAACCATCATGCGACCCTCTCCTCAGTGTGTTGCGAGCCCCTCCAGGGGGTTTGGAAACCACAGTCCTTAACAACTGAAGTGAATGGGCTCTTGCAGGAGTTGGAAAAATTGTATTTCTGTCTAACACTGGAAAGAATTGCTCAGTGATGCTCTTCAGCGGCTGTTTGTCTGAAGAATCAAAGAAAAAAACATTTCTTAAAAAATATGCCCTCATAGGCGAGCAGTACAATTGTTTTTTAGTTATGTGGTTTTTAAATGTTTTTCTTAATCACCAGTCTTAGAATTGTATCTTTTGTCTTATTGCTTCTTTTTGTTCTCTTCACAAACACAGCAAAAAAAGACCTTTTCAACAAAACTCTATCAGAACACACTTATTTTACTGCACCGGTGGAAAGCGGTTCTTCACAGTCACTTACAGGAAACTCTGGGGGCTTATTCACAGTGTGTCTGGTTCCCATGCGAAATGCAGTTCTGGATTATCAAAATCTATTTTAGCAGATTCAACATTCACTTTATTTTCATTTTCACCACACAAGAGAGTGCAGAGTAGAACGAAATTACATCGGATCCAGCTCACGAATGTCATTATTAATGCTATGGTTTCCCGAGCATGTATAAAAGCTTTCTCTAATAAAAAAGAAAAATAGACATATGGTGCAAACAGACATTGGGATATTGCATGCAACTGAATGAAGTTACAGATATTGAATAGATGGATAAATTAGATACAAAAAGGCATGAGGCGTGACATGGTGCATTGTAAAACAACAGTTGTACATAGTAGAACAATAGTCGGATGTATTTATAGTATAATATGAAAATTGGACCAGGTTCTGCTTGCTCTACTCCTCCCTTCTGTTCATATTGGCATGTGAAAATCTGTTTCTAATTTCCTTTAAGTAAACAAAGGGGTCCATTGTCCTTGTTCCATGTAGAGAATATATTTCACACAGGCTTCCCTTGAGTTTTACATTTGACAGAATGTCACACTTTTAAGATTGTTGCCTAAATTGGTCTGTGGCTGAAGATGCTATATACTCCCAGGGGCTTCAGTGACCTGATGGGCTCCTGGAGCTCGCATGCAGAGTCGGGTTTCTATATTTGTTCGGCCTACGTACAAACACGTCGTCTGAGGTGGAAGCACAGACCAATGGTGAGCATCAATTGAGCTCAGCGGAAAGAGCAGCAGCTCTGGTGGCTGCACCATGACGACGGCTGTCAGGGCCGGGATCCGAGTTCCGCCGCTTGGGACACATTCTGCTCCTCTCATCCTCATTATTGCCCCCCCACCCCCCTCCCACCCCCCTTCTGTCTCCAAATCACTGAGAGATCAATGTGTTTTCCAGGCCTGTTTTTAATGTTTACTTTTAGCAGCCGGGATGGGACACCTGGGGTCTCACATCGAGGAGGAGAGATGGGTGGCTCAGACGGAGACATTTAAGTGTGTGTGTGTGTGTGTGTCTGTCTCCCTGCTTCAGCAACTCTCCTGCTCAGCGTGTGTTTCTGGAGCACGGACAGATCAGACCACAGCTCAGTGCACACAGCCCCACCAAGACATTGTGTTTCTGTTTATTTCTGACAGCAAATCCTCCTCCTATACACTAGAAAAACTTCTTTTTTTTTACTTCTTTCGTCCTCTTTTTTTTCCTCGTTCTCCCCTCCTTTGCACAGTTTTTACTTACAGCAGTCAGTCACTCTGCTACCTGCTGCAGTGCCTTGGCTCTGAGTGAAGCAATAATTAGTCTGATAACAGACGAGTACACAGTGAGACCGTCTTTTCTTCTGTCTCGTTTCTCTAGCACACCCACACCAAATTCTTTCTGGCGGCTTAGAGCAAACTTTGATGTCAGGCTTACGTGAAATGCTGCAGTTCAGATCAGAGCCGGGTCTAGACAGGCATGTATGAGGGGGCAGCCACAAATCTTGAGGGGGCATTGTGCTTTATTATATTATTATTATTATAAATTGGGATTTAGTTTGAGGGGGCACAACATTTATTTGAGGGGGCCAGGCCCCCTCTTGCCCCTGCCTAGACCCGGCCCTGGTTCAGATTCAGATAAAAAAACCCACTTTCATCAAGTTGAGGACTGTTTCCTCTTTGCGTCAGACTCTGAATGCTGCAGTGAAATCCCTTGAAAATAACAGTGTTTCATTACCTTTTCCTGTTCTGCACCGTCACCGGGTTGATACAGAAATCAGCGGCTGTGTGCACAACCTTATCACTCCCCTCTCTGCCATCTTTCATGTGTTTCATAAAAGGGTGAATGAATCCAAACCCCAGGAGGATGGAAATGAGATTCCATTTAGAATCAGAGGTACCAATTATCATCCGGCCTCTTCTTGCAGCTGCTTTACACAAATCACAACAAACTGAGCTCACAATGCTCTGTGGCTCCGCAGGGCATCGTTATGGAAGTTTTCTGGAAGCTGGTGAAAGGAGAACTCCGGCAGCATCTGATGTCTTGTGCAGAATATTTTAATGTAGACTTGATGCATCAAGGAGACCAGAAGGTGGAACAATATACAAACGCTAACACAGTAACATGAGCAATTGTCACCCCCAAATCTGAAGATGTCTCCCAGTATATCTTCCTCTACTTGCGTCACCCATTCTAACAGCACATCCATGAATGGCTAGAATTGCTGTCACTCTCTATGTTACATGTAGGTGTTCAGATCCTATTGGACAGTTAAGGCTAAAGTATGAGTTAAAGAGTTAAGAGTTAAAGTGGTAGAGTTGAATTTGGTGTCTCTGTCTGGAACATCTGAGTAAGACACTACAATGTGCTGTTGGTTGGCCCTTTATCTTTAACCTGACCTTGGGTACTGCTAAGAGAGAGAAGGGAGTATCTTTGGAATTAGACAGGCACTATTCTCCTGTATAGATATAGTGTAATATTCAATAATATATAGTGGCGTATACAGGCATCAACTGCAGGTTACAGCAGCAGCGTCAGTGCACGGTGCTTCAGAGGGCACACGTAGAAACAAACACAGCATGACTGATAGCAGAGAAGAAACTGTGGCTTTTTCCTCTGAAGCTCAGAGACAAACTGAAAGTCGTCCAGCTCTGACTCACAGCTTCGTCAACAAACTTCTGCAATGATGTCCTCCGCCCACTGTCTCAATACAGCGTGGGATCTCAATCAGGGGCTATAAAAGGGCCACAATGTACACGTAGGGGACAATTATATGTCCAACATTGATGCACAATTCATGACTCAGTGAGATGCACATTTATATGGCTACATCCATACAGCTATTTATTTTTAACTATCTCTGTCCCCACAAGCATTTTGGCTCGGTATCAGTTTCAATCCTAGTCCATTTACTTACACGCCTAAAAATCACTTGAACACTCGCATATACTGGGTGTGCGTCTGCCAGTGTAAAGAAAGCCAGGCATGCAGGAGACACACTTTTGGCTCAGATTGCTTCGACTAATGTCTCTAAAATGGCTGTAAAATGCAGAATTTCACTGCACAACAGCTGTTAGCAAAGACAACAAGGTCAGCAATGCTTGTACCTGATTATCCATGTTCTGGGCCCCAATCTGAAAGCAGTTGTGAGTGTCTAAGTAATTGTTTCCAAACATCTCAGTTTCTGCCCCACTAGACCAAAACCCTGCCCCGGAGGTTTCAAACTAAAACGGGGCCAGCAGCGTAATTTTACTTCTCAGTTTTAGCAGCTTTAAAACTCTGGAGCCGTGTGGACACAAGGCGTGTCGGAAGTCAAGATGATGCATTTTCAAATGAAAACATAAAAGAATGTATGCAGCCATTCATTGTTTACTGTTAGCTCTAAGCCTTTGGGGAAAGCCACACATCATTGAATATACATTATAAAAAAATTGGTAAGTTGAACGAGCACTCTGTGTACTTAAAAAATGATAAGAAAATAATAGTTCTTAACAAATTGTCCTATATTCTTAGTATATCCAGTAACGACTACTGACAGCACAGGGGCACTTCAGAGGCTATTCAGTCCCTGGATCCGCCTCTGTTCCTATAATTTTCACATCAATCTGAAATGTATAATAATATCCTTGTGAACTTTTCGTCTTGTGGTGTTATCGATATTGATCTCATATGATATTCTTTAGCAATTAGCCTATGTTGTGCTTTATGCATGTGCTGTTTATGGTGGCTATGAAACAACCCCAATCCCTACCAGATATAGGATTTGTGTAGAGTTGCATGGTACAATCGAGTTTATATTCCATGTCTCGTTATATTTTGGCCTGAGGACTCTCGAAATGATGCAGACTAATGAAGAGGGAATCTTGCTTTTCTTGGATCCGCCTCTGTTCCTGTAACTTTCACATTAATCGGAAATGTATAATAATATCCTTGTGAACTTTTCATCTTGTGGTGTTTTTCATATTGATCTGATCTGATATTCTTCAGCAATTGGCCTATGTTGTGCTTTATGCATGTGCTGTTTAGGGTGGCTTTGAAACAACTCCAATCCCTACCAGATATAGGATTTGTATAGAGTTGCATGGCACAATCGAGTTTATATATCATGTCTCGTTATATTTCGGCCTGATGTCTCTCGAAATGATGCAGACTAATGAAGAGGGAATCTTGCTTTTCTTGGATCCGCCTCTGTTCCTGTAACTTTCACATTAATCGGAAATGTATAATAATAACGTTATCAAAGGTCAAAGGTCAATTTATTGTCATATGCACAGAGTACAAGTACAGAGGCAATGAAATTCCAGAACGGTTACAGAAAGATTACAGCATAACATCTTGCATATGAACTATTCATCTTGTGGTGTTATTGATATTGATCTGATATGATATTCTTCAGCAATTGGCCTATGTTGTGCTTTATGCATGAGCTATTTATGGTGGCTTTAAAAAAAAACAAATCCCTACCAGATATATAATTTGTGTAGTGTTGCATGGTACAATCGAGTTTATATATGATGTCTCGTTATATTTTGGCCTGAGGACTCTCGAAATGATGCAGACTAATGAAGAGGGAATCTTTCTTTTATTGCAAACCCCTCACCAGGAGAAAATAATATGTGACCAAATTCCACATCAGTCTTCGAATAAGCCCCCGCCCACGGCCGTGAATCCTGATTCCAGTCCACGAGGATCCTGGCAGAGTTGTAAAAATTGCCCCAATCGCGCGCCTCGGACGCACGGGAAGGCGTGCCTCCCAGTGCGCTTAAATTCAAGTGTGAGCAGCGGTGAAGGGCACAGTGTGCTGTGGACCTCACACCTCTCCAGTCCCTCCCAGAGCTGAAGCCGGTGCAGACATGTGGATCTGATCTTATCAAATTGATATTCTCGCATCATACCTAGGAGGACGTGATTGTGCCACATTGGAGCTTTTTTCGTTTTTGGGGTTGAGACGCTCGTCAAAGGAAGACGCAATAGGCCATCCCTTACGCGCTGGTCCAGGCTCCTCCTGAAGGCTCCGTGTCCTCACAAAGCTCCAGCGAGACACAAACAGCTTGTTCAGATAAGTGTGAGTGTGTGTTTATGACTCGCTCCATCACAGACTCGCAGCCGGAGCTTGGAGAGCTTGTAGCCACCGGGCGTCCTCCTGCCCGCAGCGCGCTCCGGTGCCTCTGATGTGGAGCCGTCTCGCCGGGTCGAGCTGTTGTATGGCCGCAGCCGGAGGATCCGCACCGACAGGACGTGGTCTGCGGAGTTAAAACTTCTCATCGCTTTGTGTCTGGACCCTCTCTGTCCCGCGCTACAGCCCGCAAGATGACGGAGAACAGCGAGGTGGAGAGCGAGGTGCAGCTGCAGCGCTGCCCGAGCACCATGTCCATCCAGCCGATGACCTCCAAGGCAAGTACCAGCACTTCTGAGCTTTGTTTGTGGAAACTAACGCAAGTTGACTCTCTTCTATAATGACCTGCCCCGTAGCTCGTACCCTGAAACATCCAGATTCAAGCATGAACTTTGCACAACAGTTTCCTCCACACACACACACACAGAGATCACACTCTTTCCATTCTTTACCTGCTGTTTGATTCATTTTGGTTTTCACCCACTTGTATTATTCAAACGGTTTGGGTAATATTCATGACCCTACTTCACAAATGCAGTTGTATTCATCATGACTGCGTCACTCGGTGTAACTGCACACGTAAGGTCTGATGTCACTGTCTCCCCCTTTATTCTCTCTCTCTCTCTCTCTCTCTCTCTCTCTCTCTCTCTCTCTCTCTCTCTCTCTCTCTCTCTCTCTCTCTCTCTCTCTCTACTTCCCTCTGTCTTTCTCCAAACCCAGACAGGATTTATTGCAAACATAAAATAAATGGTCCCGATATGACACTTTTCATTCATCCTTGTCACGATTTGCTTTTACTCTCAATTTGATATTCCTGTCACTTTGCTGCTCTCACAAATGCTTCCTTAAACAACTGTTCACATTGAAATGTGCATAAATGGCCACAGTTATATATGCACTGTTTAGAACGGGCTGAGTCCTCCTCAAACTGTGGTGCAGAGTGAAGTTAGAAAAATCTGCGTTCATCCCACCTGGTTTATCTGCTGTGAAGATTTGAGTACAATACAATATGAGACTTATTGTTCATGTGTGTGATTCTTATATACGTTTGATTGATTCTCTGAGCTGCTGTTATTTATTCATGCATCGCATGTCGGCGAGTTCAGAGGTCGACACAATATTAAGACCCAAGTTCACAACTTTTCTAAATTAAAGCTCTGTAATTCATCTCAATATAAAGCATTATAGCAACAAACCCAATGTTGGGCTTCTACTTTGAAGACTCATTGCTGATGAGGAAATTATTTCATAAGATGCAATCAGTACTCGAGACACACAGAGAATGTCTGTGGAAGTCCGATATGGTAAAATAGAAATAATGAAATTGTTAACCGAGGAGTTTGACCCAGTGGCCAACCGCTTCTGTAGTTTGGTTTGAGGATGAAGACGAAGACATGAAGGCACACTGCCCCACCCCCACTGACTGTTAGTCGCCTGTTTATTCAAATTTCTTTCATTATTTAAAGTAAAATCGCACCCAAGTCAATACTGTCCCTCCCTGGACCACTAAGAATACACATGTCAAGCCAATAAGATGAATGGTACATGTAACAGAGTTGGATTGGGCATAGTTCTGTTACACATACATACAGACAGACAGTTTGTGGAATCACCAGGTTGAAGGTGTACAAGGTCTTTCTACTGTGTAAGGCTGCCTGAGCTTCTAGTGTCCTTGCAAAGTCTCCTTACAATTCTATTTAATTTGTTGACATGACAGTATCAACAGAGATTTCAAGGGCCGGCCTCCGAGAGCCTGAGCTGTGAAAGCTTTCTCAATGCCTGCGTTTTCATTGGAGGGCTTTCAGAGCACTTGATTCATTAAAGCCCAAAACAGTTGATGCAACTGCAGCCTTTGTTTTTTGTCTCCGTTCTCATTCCTCCCATTGCTCTCTCTCTCTCTCACACACACACACACACACACACACACACACACACACACACACACACACACACACACACACACACACAAACACACCCATGCCGTTGACATGTTTGGAACAAAGTGACACTCCCACACAACACAGTGAGATACTTCACCAGGCTGCTTCATCTAAATATTTGATGTCCTCTGTGAAAAACATGAAAGTCGACTTAGTTTGGAAGCCCTATTTTATCACCAGTCACCTCACCGTGCATGACCCACTGCAGTAATAGCTCCCTTGTCCCCCCCCCCCCACTAGCTGCTACTAAAAGGAAATTTGGAGCAACCCGGTGCCAGGTGGGGTCCATCTGATTGGTATTTTTCCTCCAGCTTCACCACATCACAACCATTTCTCTCACAGACTCATCAGGCTGGACATTCAATCTCCAGCTCCTGCTCCTCATCTCCCTCTGCTTTCCCAATCGATGGAGGCAGCGCTGGTAGAATTAAAGAGGCCCGTGTGGTATAGGTCTCACTTTATCCTTCAGCTCTCAGGCTCCTGCACGGCCTGTGGATATTTGATGTTCAGGTTAAAGGTCAATTGTAATGTATTTTGTAACTTCCGCTAAATGTATAGTTCCAATAACAACTGAGGGCTCGGAGTGAATTTGCAACCAGGCAGAGTTCTATTAAAGGGATAGTCCACGGAATTGACTCGAGTTTCAGGGGCAAACTGTGTTGCAGCCTCGGGTTCTGCAATTGAAGTCAATGGTGACTTCATCATCAGACATAATAAAATAACCACGAAGAAACACAACATTCCTCCCAATTGCTCGTGGGGTGTCATCCACCCCTCCATCCCACCCCTCCATCGGCATGGTGGTGAGTAGATAATGAGTGAATTTTCATTTTTCGGTGAACTATCCCTTTAAGCTCGTCTGTGAAACGTATAGTCACAGGAGAGTCGCTCGTATGTATCTTACACATTTAATCGAGACCATCCTGAAATAAGAAGATTCGCCACAGGGTGTAATGTTTGAAGGAATCTAATCAGACACACAGCCATGTGTCCGTTGTGTTTTCTAATTAGATGAGGATGATGGGGAGAGTGGGGGGGGGGGACTCCTTCTGATAACAGATGCTCCCTGAAATCCGCCGGCAGCAAATTTCTCACATATCAGAACTTGAGAACAGAGGGAAACACAGAGCCAGAGGATTAAGGAGAAGGGAAGCATGGACTGTTTCTGCCTGACTCCCAACAATGTAATCTGTGGTCTATTGCCAAGGCTGGCAGGAGTGAGAGCGGGTGGCCGAGCTGATGAGATGCCTGAGTAGCAACCATCAGCTTCCATGGTGCAGTTTTTTAAATGTTTTTTGTTGAGAGGTTATTTGATCTGTCAAGGCCACTGATGCATTGAGAGGCGTCTCTATGATGGAAGAGCAGAGGTAAATCTTTTTGTCTCCGAGATAACCACCTCTGAGCCCGGAGATATAAACACTTAGAATAATGGTTCGCAGCATGTTGAGGGGAGATTGGCCCATTTGTCAGCCGGCTCACTTAATGACGAGACGTAACGGTTCACCCGTGTGTCTCCTCAGGTTTCTTCATCCAATCGTAACCAGTGTGCGGATATAAACACACACACTGAGTGGGAAAAGGTGTGTGGCATTGCAGACCGGCTGGAAATGAGACCTTGTCCCTGTGCCAAAATAAAAAAAGACAAGTCATCTTAAACTCAGACAATTTTTTTTTGGGTGAAAACAATCTTACACTCCAAATGGTTGAAAACACATTATGTTGAGTGATAGTCGATAACTCGGTTTTGTTTTGTTTTGTTTCCAGTCGTTAAGGGATTTTTATCCAAGAGCAGACAGTGTAAGTGGACATGGGGGGGTCTTCTGCTGGAGCTCACTCATGGAGCTGTCTCATGTACACAAATACATGAGACAGTCACAATTTCAAATTTTATTCATTTCAACCATCAACCCGGCTACACATTAATACACCTGATCTGTCCTTGAGGTAATTAATGAGTTTTGCTTTTCAGGAACAAATTACTATTGGCCGTGATTCATCAAAGGTTAAATGCAACAAGAGTCTTGCAGTGTAAGAAATAAGAAATAAGACATCAAACACACAGTTATAACACGCTGATATTGTCATTTGCTGATATGCATTTTAAAAGTTAAAAACTAAAAAATTCCATCTTGAGGTTTGAACTTGCAAAACACCCGATACACATTTCCGCTTTTTCACTTCACAACTTCATGTTGGCACTAGAAGAAAGAACACTAGGATACATTCTTTCCCAGACCATTCAAAACGGTGTAAAATGCTAATACAATGCCTCCAGTAGTTTTGTGATATTTCAGCCTTGGCCAAACTGAGCGAGCGAGCCGCCAACAAACTGACGGGAGTGAGTCAGAGAGGGCGCTTGACATAGGCCAAGGTCTCAATTAATTAATGTAACACCTTCAATGCTGCAATGTTTATTGATGTGACACTACACAGAGAGGTGTGAAGTGCTGCTACAAGTAGCTTAAAAAGGAAAACTGTCTGTTTCTGCTGTGCGTTGATGACGCAAGGGAGAAAACGATGGGAGGTTTGTTTGTCACTGATGATGCTCGCTCTGAGGTAGTTATTCCCTCCCCTCGGTCTGAGACTGACAGCCTTTGTGCTGTGTGCTATGGGATGGCGTGCGTGGACAGCGATTGGATGAATGAAAATGGGTGGATGATGAGTTGCCAGGGCAAAGCTGCTCGACAGGGTTTGCTGAATTGTGTGCTGTAGTGACGAAAGTGGTTGTAATAAACACCAGCGATTCACACAGAATTTCCCTCCCATTAGACAAGGGGACAGAAGTGTCTGTGGGTGTTGGAGCAGGCACGTGATTGGTTGTGCGTGCGCTGTGTGTATGCATGTCTGTGTGACGTATCTGTGGACAGAAGAATGGAAGCAGCCTGTGATCATGAATCTCTTATCCCCGAGTTTTAAGTAGAAACCTGCCAGGCAGACGAAGATGGACAAAGAGTTTCCACACCCTAAAATAATGGTTTGTCATACACACCTTTACTTAAAGTGATATAACTGTAACGGTGTTTCGGACCCCATCATGAAATTCCAGACTGCTAAAGCATTGCAGAGTATTTATTTTAACCTTCACCACCTCTTAAAGAAGCTTTTATAGTTTGAAACATTCTGCACTGGGTGCAGCAACTGTCCACACCAAAGGATGTAATGGCCACAAGCTGAATTTATCATCACGCTCCCAGTGGGGCCATGGCATTGTTGTTCGGTCTTGACCTCTGGACAGACAGGAGCTCTCCAGATATATCTCAGTCTGGGCCCTGCCTCCATTCAATGCTGATGGAGCGAGCAAGAGACACATATTTATTTGAAATAAAAGCTTTATCATTGAATTATGAGCGCTCAAAGCCCTGTATTGATTTTGGACATTTATGTTGGCAACATGTGAGAAGGGCTGGGGCGTCGCTGGGCGGATCGAAGAAGGTAGAATTATGGGCTTTTACCAGTCCGCTGAGGCATCTCGTCAAAACCTTGTCTGCAGCAGAGAGATCCCTGCGGCTTGAAGAGTATTGGCTGCAGGTGTGTGGATAACTCTGGGCATCGTTATGCATTTTGCAAAGCATTATGATTCACTTTGTGAATCCCATAAATAATTGGTGAGGAGAGAAACGCCGTCAAGCGAGGTTTTAACCTAAAATCTTCTTCGGGGACAGAAGCATTCTGGGAGCTTTTTGTCTGAAGTGGGATGAGATGAGATTGAGGCGCTACCATTTGCACTTGACAGGCATCTTCATGATATTGCAGGGGAATCAATAACACATATGGGAGCGGATCATACATCACAGCCGCTGTATCATGCGTAGGGAAGCTCGCTCCGCGCTGACTCGGGCGGCATCAGCATCTCACCTGTCACAAAAAATTCATGCGTGGCTGATGCACACGGATAGATGCCTTGTGCTCTCGTGACCCACATGTAAAATGGCCTCAGGAGTGTGCAGCTAATTTCTGGAATGGAAGCTAACGGGAATGCTTTTTAGGCGCCGCACACTGACACACGATTCCATTAGCTGTAATTGAAACGTGCCCGAGTCGGAGCTGTTATACCAGCGCTCATCTGCTCTGATTGAAAGAGGCAGCCCGAGACTGTGATGCTGCACAGAAAACATGTCGAACCTTCTTCAGATCATTAGTAAAGATGATCAAAACAACTTTAAACGGTTTGTTAAAAGGTATTCATTATGAGTGGCTTGTAAAATGAATAATTCATTAATGCTTTACAATTTGATTACAAGAGCAACATTCTGTCGGCCAAATTGTAAGAATAAATCTGCTGGCTAGATCCTCCCTTAGAAAATGAGTCATACAGAGTCATGACGTGATTAGACTCTTCTCAATGCATCATAGAGTATTGATAAATGTTTACAAATCAATCTGATCACCACATTTGTTTGTGGCTTTCAGGAGCTTTTCAGATATATCTCTGCTGTCTGTGGAAAAGTTGCTTTGTGGGTAATGTAGTCCCCAGGGATCTACAAGGAATAGGAATGTGTGGCATAAAATAAGAAGACATCTCATTTATTCAGATTTTGCAGTTTTAAATGTGCTGTGAGTTATAAAACAGCTATAGACGTTCATGCTGAATATCCACTTTGAATGCAGAAGGAGAGTTGAAGACGTGCTGCAGATCCCCTGCATGGTACAAAGATTTTTGTTCGAACTTGCTGTTAATGAATTCTGGTGGTGGTTTAGTTTATACTGAGGAATTATGAGTCTTTCTTCCGGAGACTAAAAACTGAAAAAAGAAGTCAAGGACATGAGTCAGACAAGCGATAAATAAACTCCAGTCTGTGCTCCCATAGCTGTAACAGCAATATAATGCACTACATTAGTCTCCCCTATAGCTTTGTCATCACGTATGTCGTCTAATCAAGAGAAATTTCACAAGGAAACATACAGAATGGACAAATTTGCCCTCACGCACGTAAGTCTTCGTTTTTCTTATTAACCTCCCCTTTAAGAGCTCTCCACGTACACACACACACACACACACACACACACACACACACACACACACAAAGAATCAAATAGACAAACTGTTTTCATACCCTATTCCCAGACTCACAGAGCAGTAAACAGCATGTCTCTGTAAAGGGATTATGTTCGGTGCTGAGCAGAACGAGCGCAGACAGGCAGACGGACGGAGTGTCTGTGGCCTACTGATTATCAGTCTGCTCGTCTGTCTGCGTTGATCCATATCCCCCCCCCCCTGCGACACGGCCACACCCTCATGATGCTCTATCGCAACCGCTGCACGTCAGGGTAACAAATGGTCGCCCGTCCCTCTGGGAAAGTAGGATCATCATCTGTCCACGGAGCCGGAGGGAAATGTCAGGAAACATGCATTTATCTGGCCAATCAATGTAAGATGGCTGCAGAGAACAGATCGTACTGACGCGATGGCCGCTGATGTGACGTTTGTTTGTCGCCTAATTGTCGGGCTTCTGAAATACAGCTGCCATCAATCATTGCAGACCGTTTGGTCAATACAGCTTGTAGAATACAAGCGCGGATTGGTAAGTCGATATTTACAAGTGCAGGTACATGCTATTTGGTATGATGGCCACCTGAGTTTGGCCCCTGTGAGGATGGATCCATTGGCTCTGTGCGCTTTGTGAAAGCCTGTGGAGCGATCAATGTGTCCAATGAGAAGGCTCCATCAGATTAAGAGCGCTGAGGATATGCTGTTCATACACGATAAGGCTGTGTAAACTGTGCTGTGTCGTTTCATCACAATTGCCCCTCTGCCGCCACTACCAAGGAACTGCCATCTACCGGCAGGGGTCTTCAATGTATGGCCGTTGGGTTGGCTCACAAAGAAAAGGCTTATCTTGTTTAACCACGGGCCGAATGCACATCAGCTCTATTGCAGCCGTGTAAAGGATGCCCTCCATCTTCTTGGAACATACACTTTGCTCTTAATGTGCTCTTTCCTTTTGAGTTATATTGCATTTCATGAGTCACATTCTGCAGTTTACCGATCAGACCATAGTGTTGTGTTTGTGGATGCTGGGTTATTGCCTGTGCTGTCCTGAGGGCGTAGGGGACACTTGTTATTACTCCCAAATGTGGCGCAGCCTCCGTGCTTATATTGTGTTTAATCGTAGTGTTCCCTCTTTCTCTTCTCTGTCCCTGTCAATGTGTGTGTGCAGCTCCAAAGGCTAAAACGCTCGCTGTCTTTCAAGACCATCATGCGCAGTAAGAGCGTGGAGAACTTCTTCCAGAGATCCTACAGCGACGCCCGCCTGCCGCCGGATTTCATCACCGACCCGCCGCCTCCTTCTCCCCCTCTGCCGCCCGGCTCTCCTCTGGTCGGGGAGCGCTCGCCATCCATCTCGCCCTCTCTCAGCCCCAACCCCTCCATCTGCTCACACTCCCCCTCTCTCAGCCTCTCCCCATCGCTGCCCATCAAGCCTCCGAGACCACAGGTCACCCACTGTTTTCAGGACCACGTCTTTCGCAAGCCCACCAACTGCCAGCACTGCAAGCACATGATAGTGGGTAAGGTTCCCAATACATCCCCCTGTTGTCAAGCCAAGGTTTCGATTTAGCTGCAGGACTCAAGAGATTTATGGCTTCCATGCCTTTGTTTTTATTTCTTTTGCGAAAATCACTGAAAAGTTTATTTAGGCACAATGTCTTGATGCAGGAGTCTAAAGTCCTTAAAGCAAAAGACTGACACCACTCTAGGCAATAGAACCGAGCAGCGACCACTCACTTTTAGAATGTCTCTGGTTCCGGAAGAACATTTTTCTCATTAATTTTCTCCTCTGACATTTCAGAAAATCCTCATACAAATAGTTTTAAGGCCGACAAGCAACAACATGAGTAGTGACCATAAGTTTGATTTGGAGCACGAAAAACAAAGTTGGAAATCTGAAAAAAGGCGAAGGTTTAAGAGAAATCATGGTCACTCTGCGGTAAATGTAAATGATCATCGGCGACATGATTTTTGAAGTAGTGGTAAACATTTCCATGGAAGCAGCGATCTCCACCAATCTGAAATGTTCCTATTACACTTGAGGATTATGGGTGGTGTAGTACTTTTCTTTGACACTGTAAATAAAACTACACAGAACCACACTGTTGAGCTCTATATACATCAACTATAGGATTACAGGATAGTTTAGCTAAGCACAAATACTGTAAATAACAGGAGAGAGCTTCCATCTGCTCAACTATCTCTTTAAAGTTAATGTAGCATGAACATCATTTATTGAAAATGAGATTCACTCGACTGTATGACTTCAATGCAGCTCCCACAATGTTTATGGCTGAGGAAAACATTACATTATGAAGAGGTGCAGACGTACGACTACATTAATTCCTCATTTGCCGCAAGCAAAAACTCCTAGCCGCTGCTAGTTCCCCTGCTAAATCTACTTCCTGTCACTATGATTTATTACGGACTCCAACCTGCTCCTCTTTATATGCACAGGTGCAGTTTTTTTTGCATGCTCTGTGGTTTTAGTTATGTAATACATCAACTTGATCTAGCTTCATTCCTCTGCAGTCCCCGAACAGTAGTCGGGTCCGGCCTCCGTCTCCTCGTTAGGCTGATGAAGTAGAATGTGTGTTTTTTTCCCCCTCCAAAGTGAAAGCAGTGTTTCCGTCGCGCAATCCAGTTTAATGCGATTGTTGTTGCCGCTCCGCAACAGATCAGTCGGTGTAATCGCATCGGCAACAAATCCAGAAATCTGTTATCCTTTGTTTGTAGGATAAAAAGGGAACTCAACCCCCTAATCCTCACAAAACATTCAACAATCAACAGAGGATTTCTCATTACGTGACAAATGAGCAAGCGTGAGCAACTCTGCGCTCAGGCGCTTAAAAACAGAGATAAAAAGGCGAGATGAATGAATGCCAAATCGATTATGATTGAAATATCTCCAGGTTCGTTACAGATCTCTCCTGGGACGTTTTGAAAGAGCTGCTGTTGGTTATGAAGCCGTTAGTGTCAGCTCTGTGAGCAGCGCCAGCTTGAGAAAACTGGGACAGTGCTTGTTGACAGCGTCTACCTGAGCAGAGAGAAACCTGTTTGTGTGATCTGAAGGCTCCTTTGTTTTGCTGTCACTCTCTGTCTGTTGCAGCCTGCTGGGGTTCTTCTCCTTTTTAATTCCTCCGTGCCTGCTTCCCTCTGCTCTTATTCTATCGTCTTTGTTCCTCTCCACAGGAAACTCCAAACAAGCTCTGCGTTGTAAAACGTGCAAGATGGCCGCTCACCTGTGGTGCACCTCGGAACTGTCGCAGCAGCTGTGTCAAGGGAAGGTGCGAATACACACACAGAATCCTACACTCATTTGTAACACTGGTTATATATTTCACTGAAAGAATGTCTTGGTTTTCTCTACTTTTTATCCGTCATCTGTGAATCGACTGTTTCTATAATTTGGCAACTTCTTTAGTGTGAAGTAATCACTGCTGTGGTGTTTCAGACTGTGTCCTCTTTTGATTATATATTTATTCATTTTTGCTTTGATTCATCTGTCAATTCAAATACAAATGAGAACAATGGAACCACTACGGATATGAAGAGCCCCCGGACTCTTCAAAGGAAAAAGGCTTAAAAAGATAAACATGATCACAAAAACTAAAACATCTCTTTATACTTACCGCTAAATGTCCGATATTGTCTGTCAGTAGGTGAAACCTTTTGTCCAACGCAAATGATGACTAGGTAGTCCACAGCGTCCCATTCCTCCTCCCACACAGGCCGCTCCTTGGTCCTCTCGTTTGCCATCACCCGCTCAAAGGTAGCCAAGTGTCACAATTCAGGGGCTCCATCCTTCAGAGGCTGCATGAAAATATGTATTGCATTAGTACGACCGAGCTGTCCCATTTCAAAGGCTCCTTTAAATGCTGCGGACAAATGTCATGTGAGCAACAAAGAATCCAACGGGTGGATCTTTCTCTGGTGAACCCATCCAAGGATTCAATAAGTTGGTGGCAGAGCTCAAAGTCCCTGATGATCCCATAGTAGAAGAAGGACAAGCTGGTGATACAAATAGGAAATCCTCTGTAGAGCGTTGGATTTGGGCTTGGCCTAAACTCAGCCTATGGAGGCCACATCTTCATAGAGCAGGTAGAATGAGTTCTCTAAAGGATGCAGCCCATGAACAGCTCCATTATTTAACACGTTCTTTTTTCATTTTTTTTTCAATCACCACAAAACCCAAAGTGTCAAAAAGATATTTAGCCATTTTAGGGGAGCTTGCACACCAGAGAATGTTTGGGCTGAGAGCTTTCACTTACTGGAGTGTCCGCTGGTTGCTTGGCAACTGTTCCCACCCATTAAATAGTGGGGGTCTAATGAAACACATTAAAATGAACCCCCACCTAATCCCATTAGAAACATCCCAAGATTTAAGCATTTTTGATGATAGGGAAACGAGAGACAACTTGCAAAAACTCTTAAAGCATTTCAATTCTACTTCAAAAGAAAAAGTGGGATAGTTTATACAGCGATCTAGAGAAGTTTGTCTTTACTAAGGCCATTTGTGTTCAATTTGATAACTCCTACTTTCCCGACACAGTTTTAACAGCCACATTATTAAACCACCGGAAACATTAAGTTTGTCTTGCAGTCATCATTTGAGTCGTCTGAGCAGAAACTGGGTTACCATGGTAACAACCTGGATTTGTCCGACTTGAAATTAGATTTTTTACCAGCAATTCAAATTAATTTGTTACGTTTATGGGCAAAGGCTAATTACGTTGTTGACTGCGAAAAAAATAAATGAAATTGAAATGAAAGTGGTGTATCAGTCAGTGTCGTATCACTGAGGCAGTCGTGTACGTGCAACCATCTGTAAAGTAAGTCTGTCTAAATAAAGTTGGACGACATGACAGTTTCCCAAAAGTGAAGCCAAACCATCTGGACAGCCTGATCGCCCCCTGGTGGTAGGCTGCAGTGTAGGTCATAAACCCCACCTCCTCCATGTCAGTGGACGGGACTTGGTCCAAATTTGAAGTTAAAGATCAAGTAAAATAAAATATGTTATCAGTTCTTATTATGGTTTTAATTAATTATTTAATGCTATAAAATAGTCATTAATTAACACCTGGGACTGACACAGGATTGGTCGAGTGCTTGTAGCGGCTCCATCTAACAACCACTACTGTGCAGACTCTGGCTCCAAAAAAGCACAAGATGGCGGCACCTGTATTTAGGTTATTTGAACTTCATTTTTGTACGACGCAGGGCCGGGTCTAGGCAGGGGCAAGAGGGGGCCTGGCCCCCTCAAATAAATGTTGTGCCCCCTCAAACTAAATCCCAATTTATAATAATAATAATATAATAAAGCACAATGCCCCCTCAAGATTTGTGGCTGCCCCCTCATACATGCCTGTCTAGACCCGGCCCTGGTACGACGTCCATTTTTATAAAGGCCTATACAGTCTATAGCCAAGCCATGATGCAGCAATCGAAAATAACTGATTACTACACAATAATCTAAGATCACAATACTGATTGCTCAGAGGGAACCGTTTCTAAATAGGCCACAGATAAACGTGGGCAGGCCTGGCTTTAAATAGCTCGGCCACACTCTGAAAACCCAGTTCAAATATAGAGGCAGGATTTTCTTTCTTTCTTATTTTATATAACACAGATCCTTACATCTTTAATCTATAAATCACAGTGGATTATAAATCCTTTATCTATATTACTTTTAAATGCAGAGGGATGTACTACATTGGACGTTTCCTCGTGGCATTTGGTCAAGTGTGCAGTCGTCAGATCGTTTGGAGCGATTTCAGTCCGGGGGTTGTGTTTTTATCCCCCAGAGCAGAAACATTAGCATTCAGCAAGTGGCAAGAGCTTCTGAGAGCCACTTGGAAAAAAAACATTTCTAAAGCACAGTGTAGAAGATGGCTCTGTGCTGTTTGATAGAGGAGCACAAAGAGGGAGAGAGGGAGGTGGGGGGAATGATAAGGGAAGGGAAAAGGTAAGAATGTCATCCAACCCAGAATCTGGGCTTCGTTTCAGGGACCGAAAGGTGCCGCTTTCTACCTCAAAGTGTTTGTCTCTTCAGCCTAATGTGATAAAGTGACTGGCTCATTTGCAAGTCAAGTCAACGCAATGGCAAAACGATATCCAAGCCGAAACACTTACTGTGCTTAATTCAGTGTGAAATTGCTATCCTACACACACACACACACACACACACACACACACACACACACACACACACACACACACGCACGCACGCACAAATGGACTCACATGCCTGTGTGTAAGCCATGTGCATACAAGTTAGTGCCTGAGTAAATACATTGCTCCTAATTAACAGCAAATAGAGCTAACACTGTTCCTCCATTTGTGACTCAGCTGCGGCCCGTGTGCTCTGCCAGGTCGGCCTGTGTGTCGACATATGTTTCAATCATTTGTACTTCATTAATGTCTCTAATGAACTACATGGACACCCCCCCCTTTAACACAGCATATCAAAAGAGAAGCAATGGAAACTGGCAAATAAAAACAAAAATCATTATTCTTTCTGCTCTCCCCCGATTAGCCTGGAGCGTTCAAGCGAAACTTCAGCTCGCCAATGCTTGTCAACGACCAACTGGCTGTCGTCAAGGAAGTTCAGCCGAGCCAAGGTGAGATTAGTCTGAGTGTCTGAGCGCGTGTACATGTGCACTTGGTTTGTTCGCGCCCGTGTGCTTTCGTTTCGTCTTGTTGCTCTTGTCCCAGCCGTTTTTCGGTTTATTTTTAGATTTTTGTTTTGTTTTTTGTGCGTGTGTGTGTGCGTGTGTGTGTGTGTGTGCTTGTGCGTGTGCTGTAATAAAACCAGAACTGTCTCCATCTCACCTGACAACCGAGGAGCGTGAAGTGGAAAAAGAGAGAGAGGAAGAACAAATTCAGCTTCTCTTGGAGGCTGACGGACGCTCAGCACCCTGAAAGTATGTGAATAAATATTTATAAGTTCTAATGTTTATGTTTCTATATCTTTGTTTATGATTTGAGCTGTATTTGTATCGCTGGACCGAGGGTGGGTGGTAATCCATCGCCTGACGCTGCAGCTCACACCTTTAAGGCTTTGTAAACATTGAAATGCTGACTGTTTTCTGAATCAGAGTTATGACTAGCTCTCTGCATCAGGACATCATCTACAATTCAATTTTTATCTAAATATTATAATTTTGAGTAGTACACTACTTGATCTAATACATATACAGTGTAGAAGCAGAACTATCGGGCCAGTATTGTAGCAGTAATATTAATGCGTGTGTGTGTTCGTTTGTGCGTGCGTGCGTGTGTGTGTGGAGAGAGTTCTGTAGCTGTATATAAATCCGTGTATGTGTAATCAGATTTCCAAATGTGTAAAATACCGCAAATGCCTGCTAGACTCTGTTTATCTGTATGTGCATAATCCGATTTTTTAAATGGTCAAAAAATAAAGATAAATTTATAAATGTGTACATAGATATTAAGGGCTAAAATGTTTCTTACTGATAGATTGTTACAAAAGCCTGTCTCCCTAAAAACAGCCACCCTGTCTAACTTTGTTGAGGGCACTTTCAACGTTGCCATATCGTTTATTTATTTTTTTAGCAAAATGCATGAGAGAAGTGACGAATAACGGCCGCCTCACTGGCCACACCCCAGCTCAGGGCTAAAAAAAACACCAGCGGACAATGGTCGATGTGGACAAATGCACACATGCATGAAGTGTAGCAAAAAAAACATGTGTAAAAACGAGATGAGTCCAACAATTGAAAGAGGAGAGACAAACCCTTTTGAGGAGGGGTCCCCCAAAATTGGACTTGGGGGTACAGGACTTTGTCAATCGTTCCACATTGGAATCATTGGAGCAAAACACTTCAGCCATCAATATCTATTTACACATTTCAAGATTTATCATCACATTTTCTGAACTGTGCGCACGTTTATAGATTTCTCTACAAATCTCAAGGGACTTCCAAATCTAATTGCAGATTTGCATTTTCTTTAGTCATTTAAAAATGTGATAGAGCAGATATGGATCAATAAATATCCCCCCAATACACGCTCAAGTAATATTTCTACAATATGGGCCCAAACACCGTCATTCGGATATTTCCTTGTCACTTAATTGTGTCTGGATACTAAACCACTCTGCTGTCAGATCCACTTGCCTTACATGTACCTGAATTTGTTCTTCCTCTGAACTGGAGCTTGCTTTACTTTGCCAAACCTCTGGATCATGAACCGTGTCGGTAGGTGATGTGCTCCTGCATCTCCCCCCCGCCTCATCATATCGTGCTGACTCATGGTTGCCACTTCCAGCTGCGACGTTCCTTGTGCTGCCCATGAATCAGTGTTCGACTAACCCCACACCTCCATCTTCACCCCGGGCTGAGGCGCCACGGTGCTTGGGTCTCTGCCAGGGCACAGTGCACCCGGCCAAAACTCACTATCTCACATTGCAAAGTGTCCCAAAACCATGCTGACAAAAGGCTCTGTGAAACGCAGAGCTCTCGCTTGTCACGTGGCAAATTTTATGATCCTGGCCCTCTCATTTCCCATCAACTGCCTTGCGGCATAAGTGAATTCATGCTCCGAGCTGAAACCCTGCGGTGACAGTTGACAATGATTACCTACCAAGTGATATATATATATATATATATATATATATCCATATATCCATATATCCATATATCCATATATATGTCGATGCGAGAGCAGCTATGAAGCCATATTACAAATAGAATTCTCATCTCTGCACTGAAAGCCATGCTGAAGGTCACTGTCTCTGTAGAAGATAATAATTTGTGTAGAGTCTCTGAACACGGCTCTGATTACTCTCTTCCTGTGCAATGAATTGCTCTGTGCCGGAGTAAATCCTCCACCGAAACGGCTACAATCAATGTAAAGTGTAAAGGAGCTTCATCACCATCACCAATAAATACCTCTCCTATCGTCACACTTACTGCCGGATTTCTGTTTATCTGTCAGGAGCACGGAGGCGTTGACGTCGATACGAGACGGCGAGTTGTTAGGGCCTCTCCCTCGCGGACACAAACACACTCGCAGAGCATCTGGCCGTGCAGCTAAAATCATTCTGCCCTTTCATTCAATGTGTCTTAAAAAAAGGGAGCAGAAAATCTCATTCCTGCCTTCAGAGATATTCTCCTCCAGCACTTCCATCTACATCAAATGTACCGATGAAGGCTCCCTGAGGATTTCCATATTTTAAATCACATCTCTCCCTCCCTTTCTACTCAACTCCAACTCCAGATATATCGCGGCTATTAAACCAGAGACACATCCCTCGCCAATAAATTAATTCTTAAGTAAGTCAAAGTGTGTAGATTTGTTGGGAGGTCTTGATGTCTCCTTAACTTTTGGCGGCTGTCCTCTCCCACATCTAAAGTGGGTCACTTTGGTGCAGGACTCACTATGTTACCACGGTTATATTTAGACCCTCCGGCTCCTCCAGATTGGCACAGGCACAACAATCCTGATGTGCAGTTTAATATTAGTGTTCAGCGTGTGGAGTATGAATAATTTATATGTGCGTTTGTAAATAAAGTGGATATATGCATGTGCGTGTATGTGTATGTGTTAGTCTTATGAATGTGTGTGTGTGTGGTTTCAGAGGCTGGGCGGACGCGCGTCGACCCCGTGTACGCCGCCTTGCGCTTCGGGACGTCTTTGGCACAGATGAGCCGCTCCAGTTTTGGCAGTTCAGAGTCTCCGACGCGCAGCCTGGTATGACATCATCCACCTGAGGGTGGGGGGGGGAGGAGAGATGGACGCTGTGTGATTTAGACAAACAAAGTTTTAAAGATGGTTCACTGGTCCAGTTTTAGAGTCAGGATTTGATTTCTATCCACAATAACAGATATCAAGTATCAGCAACACAAAACGTTAAGTTTTCTCAAGACACTAAAAACTATACTATCATATTTAAAATAAGAATTTTTTTACCAACTAATTCCATCTGGTAACATATGAATCCACTATATTCACATTCCTATAGATTATACTATGTTTTTTCAAAATATTGGCATATTTCTGTTTATATAAACATGAATGTATACACCAACTAAAGATGGAACAACGTGTTTCCACTTCCTCTCACTGTCCCAAAATGTCCAGAGTCGGAATGCTGCCCTGCTGCACATTAGGATCCGCGCTCAACCAATCTCAGCTGTCAAACTTACCAAAAACATAAAAATTTAAACATACATGTGATAAGAATAAACTATCTCTGAGATGAGGTGCTTTGACTCTATAGTTTGATCCATGTCCCATCCACTCACATGGAGTGGGCGGCCTTTATGATGACCAGAGGGCGATAAAGATGCTTTGGCTTCACTTTTGCAGAGCAGTCATGTTGTCAATCTCATACAGTCCATGGAATATATATATATAATAATAATAATAATAATAATAATATAATATATATATATAAAATAAAAACAACAGCTTACTGTTGTTCATAGATGGATGATAGACACCATAGAGCAGGGGTGGGCAAACTTTTTGACTCGCGGGCCACAATGGGTTCCAAAATTTGACAGAGGGGCCGGGCCAGGAAAAAGATGGATGGAGTGTTTTTGTGAACTAATATAAATGACATGGAAAAATTATTACATGAAAGGATTTGGCCTTTACCAAGTAGCAAAGCACTTATTTGCAAGGCCATTTAACAGGAACCTGCCTTCAGAGAAAGGCTTGCTAGCCCTTGCTATTTCGAATGCCCCCCAAAAAACATGCCTTGGTAGATGACTCTTTAATCGCAGTTTGTCTGTGAAAAAAAATGTTGCTGAGTCTGTAAATTAGTCGCCAGCCTCTGAGCCGCAGCCACCTGTTCTTGCGTTGACTGCTTGCTAGCGTAGTTAGCATGCTTCGTAGCAAAGTGACGGCTGATGTTGTACGCCATTGAAACTGCGACAGTTTCTCGACATATCAGGCATATAGCCTTCGATTGGACATCAGTGAAAAAGTATTTTGTTGTCGACTCCGTGTTAAACACTCGGAACTCATTGTCCACTTTTCGTTTCCTTGATCCTCTCATTTTACAGAAGGGCTCACAGGGCAAAGGGAACAAGTGAAGGGAGATCATGTGCCCTTCAAGCCCTTTACATCACACTCCCGTTAATTTAGCTGACGCTTTTATCCAAAGCGACTTACAATAAGTGCATTCAACCCAGAGGGTTTAAACCCAGAACAACAAGAATCAAGAAAGTACGACTTCTTCAAAAATAAAGCAAAACTACAAAGTTCTATAAGTACGTGCCATTTAAGTGCTATGAAATTGTTAGTTTAAAAAAAAAAGAAAAAACGGGCCGTACTTTGCCCATGTCTGCCATAGAGTTTCACCCAGCATCACTTGGTTGATGCTGGTTGTGCGTCTAAAATCGTGCTTCTCTGCACCTTGAAGCCTGTTTCCCATTTGATGAGCACCAGTGTGGATTAGGGCAACCAGATGAAAAGTCACCATAACTACATTTCCAGGGGATTGTAGGTGACTTTTAACAACTGTGTCTGTTTTTGAAGTCACTGTAGTTCCCTGCTGAGATCAACTTAATTTAAATCCTCCCTCCTCCACCTATGGTGAAGTGATATAATTGAGCACCAGGGAGTCGTCTATAAGGAGCATAATGGATGGCGCTGGTTTTCCTCATTAAACCTGTAGTTGAACATGTCTGCCAATCTTTTTCATACATGGAGTGAGTACAGGTTCTCCTCCTGTGTGATGTGGATTCTTCAGAACAGACGCTTTGACATCCTGTTGCTAACATTTTATTTTATGTTTTTTCCTCTTTTGAAAAAGGGGGAGGGAAGTGAGGAGAGGCAGCAGAGACAGTGCAGCATGGAGGAAGAGATAACTCAGGAGACGGGGGGTAAACGCCGCTGTGTGTCCGTGTCTACATCCATGTGGATGTGCTCTGTGCCGACGCTGCTGTGTGTCCATGCATATGTCGTGTTTACTTGTGCATGTGTGCGTGTGAGGGATTTACTGTGTCAGCTTCTGGAAAAAAAAGAAATTACATGCCTGATTGCATATGTGCAAGTGCTAAGAAAATGTCTCACCACCTCCAGACGTAGCAGTGCCAGACCCGGAGTTGGAGAAAGAGGAGGAAGACGAGAGCAGGGCCGAGGCCGAGACTGAGACTCCTGCGGAAGAGAGCAGCGTGACGGTACAGCCCTGTTTGATCCGCCTGTGCACACCGTCACCTGTTCTTGTTTTCTTCCTCGAGTGCGTATGTCTGTCTCGCTAATTCCCCTCCCTGCGACTCCCTGTGTCCAGGTGCCCAAGCGCATTGATGTTCACTCCATCCACACCTATGTAGCGCTCTTCAAGTTCCTGCCTCAGGAACAGAATGACCTGGAACTACAGTGAGTAAGAGCCAAACAGACTGCCAATGTGCAAGTATTTCCATAGCCCCAGTTTTTGTTTGTTTTTTTTGTATTTTTTTTGCTATTGTGCGTGTGAGTGCATTTGCTGTGTCTGTGTTTTTGCCCTGGTTGTCGTTCCTGCAGGATGAAAATGTCCCCACAATCTGCAGAGGACGGTATCGGGGCGCCCCTTAAGGATGACTAATTATAAACTCGGAGCCCATCACTGTCCCCCACGTAGAGCGAGCGACTGAGCCATGTTCCCAGCAGGGGAGAGGATAAAAAGACACCGACTAACTGAGATGAAAGGGGGACAGGCATAGGAGGAGAGACGGCATAGAAGTAAAGATTATCATAGGCAGACAGAGAGAGAGGAGGTAGAAAAAAGAAAATTGCAAATATAGAAGCAGTCTCTACAAGATGAAGGAGAACGAAGAAAGAGAAGATGGAAAGGACAGAGAAGTAAAAATAAGGGCAGCTGTGTGTGTGTGTGGGTTGGTGTGTGCATGTGTGTGTGGGTGTGTGTGGGTGTGTGTGGGTGTCTGTTTGGGGACAGCTTTCACAAAGGTACATCTGTGAGACTGTTAAAAGCCATCTGTGCTGTTAGCTGCCTATTGTGTAATTGCACAATGTACAGTATATGAACTACTGAAAGAAGGATGTTTCTTTGCTGTCTTCATATCTTTGTGCAGAAATGTGTCTGTTTTGGAAAAATGTAACATTACAAAGTGTTTGTAATTTGTTGCCGCGTGAAGTTCACGATTGTCGGCGGCCAAAACATCTTCCAGCTGCTCACTTGATTTAGAAATTCATGTTTTACTTTGTCGTGTGTGCCCTCTTTTTTTTTTATCCATCATGGAAATTACTCCACCATCTGCACGGACCACGTGTCTTCTGCGGCCAGAAAGAAGAATTGGTTGTCCCTCCCCTTGCAGTGCGTGGGCAAGATGGTGGCTACTCAGAGTTCATCATTTTATGTCCCCGATTTTTGACCATTTTGTTATCACCATCCACGTCCTTACGTTGCACTGCACGATGCCATTAATGTCAGTGTGGACGTACTTATGCACAGTGTTGCCACAGTTACTTTGAAAAAGTAACTTAGTTACTTTACAGAATACTTGATTTTATAAGTAACTTAATTACTTTACAGATTACTTGATTTTAAAAGTAACTAAGTTAGATTACAAGTTACTTTATTAGTTACATTCAGCAGCTGCCAACAACACCCCCGCCGCCTCAACATAAAAATAACAACCGGTTTTGCCAACACTCACTTAATTAGAAGTGCATTTTTAACAGTAATGTACACAATGACAATGTATAATGTATCTCCTCACATTTTAAGTTGAACTTAAAAACTATTTCCTCAAAAAATACATGTTTTTATAAAAATAAAATAAAGACAGTCTTTCTTGACTTCACTTAACATAAATACTTGTTTTTACAAAAAAATAAAAGAATGACAGTCTTTCTTGAACTCAAATATAGTGTAACGGACTGGGTTTATGTTGAGGTTTGGATTTGACGTATGTTCAGTAAAACACTGTGTTGAAGGAGCGTTCCCATATCCTGAGGGTCAGTGAAGGGGTCGGGGTGGGCCATGTGACTGTTTGGACCAATAGGATGGGGTTGTTGGGGATGTCAGGCCCTCATCGGCTGGTTGTGTTGGGGATCGGGGGTCAATGAGGCAGTGAAGGGTTGTTGATTACTCGTTACTGAAAAAAGGGGTCAGATTAGAGTAACGCGTTACTAAGTAGCGCGTTACCAGCATCACTGCTTATGCACTCAAAACAGAAACTGATTGTGGAAGTACACAAGCTGAGACACAGCATATGAGTGTGTGTGTACATGGGCCAGAATTTAGAGTTTAGACCGAAATCTGTCACTTTTCCTACTTAAAAGAAACGCGGAACCTTATTTAATCTTTATCCTGCAGTTTTAAGTGGTTGGATAAAGTAGCTCGGCTAATCTCACGGACATTAACCCTCATAAACCACACGGAGACCTAAAAATGTATATCAAATCAGGGTAAGAACTAAACAAAACAACATACAGACAAGTTTTAAGCCGTGCTCCTGGGAGGAACCTCAGTGAGCAGAATAATTACTCTTCAGATATATGGGTCTCACCCTAATTGGTAAGTGAACTATATGGAAACTTTATGTGTGTGTGTGTGTGTGATGATCATTTAGGGCAGAAGCATCTGAGGGACACAACATACAGATTTGTAATTGGGACAGCAGTTTCTCCCTGTATATCTAGGACAGTGGGTAAAATGTGCCTGTGTGCGTGTAGACATTTCATGAAAAGCGGGTAGCACCATTAGCATGCAGGCCAGGTTAGAGACAGAGCCTGTCCAGCCTTGTCTGCTGCAGCAGGGCCCCACAGAGCCATATTTCACACAGACCTCATGACTTTGGTATTGGCCGCTCTGTCCTCTCCACTGAGGGACACAGGCTCGTCCAGATTCTAACCTCTACGCAGCTTTGTAACCGTGGATACCACCACTTAAGTTTGATAACTTTATCTTCTGACCTCACACTCAAGTCCCTGTATTTCTTTTCCTGCTGACCGCTCTCGATCTCTCCCGTCTCCATGTAGCCTTTTCCTCTCCACCTCAATCAGCTCGCCTTAATGCCTCCTCTCTTTCATCTCCTCTCTTGTCTGCTCTCTTTTAGTCCCGGTGATCGGGTGCAGGTCACTGACGACTCCAATGAGGAGTGGTGGAAGGTGGGTAATAAATCATTTGGAAACGTGTGTGTGTGTGTCTGTGCTAATTGGTTCGTACACCTGTATTTTAATGCACTGAAAAGTGTGTCAGTGTGTGTGTGTGTGTGTGTGTTTGTGTGTCTGTGTGTGTGCTCATTATTTTATGGCCCTGTTTTCTTGAATCCACATTGTGCCGTTAAATGCACTAAAATGTGTGTGGGTGGATTTGCGTGCGCTCATGGATTTGTGTATTGTGTATTTCAACTTCTGAAGTGTGTGTGTGTGTGTGTGTGTGTGTGTGTGTGTGTGTGTGTGTGTGTGTGTGTGTGTGTGTGTGTGTGTGTGTGTGTGTGTGTGTGTGTGTGTGTGTGTGTGTGTGTGTGTGTGTGTGTGTGTGTGTGTGTGTGTGTGTGTGTGTGTGTGTGTGTGTGTGTGCCTGCAGGGTGCGCATGTGTTATTTCAATTCTTTATTAAGCCTTTAATTCTCGACACCTGCTCTATTTGATCCTGTCATAAACATGCAGGCAGCAGCCACAGACGGAAATAGAAACACAATTTCCTCCGAAAAATTAGCAGAAGAGTTTAACATAATGAGCTTGACTAGTGTTGCAACCTCAAAGAGCTCGTTAATGGGTCCGCAACGAGCTTCACTTACTCTCAAAGGAAATAAATGTGGCCTTGTGTCCGTGCATTTCAGTCTCAGACAGAAGAAGACGCACTCAGACTTGACTAAAGCGCACAGTCTGTGTGTCTTCAGTATTCACGGCTGAAAGTGAAGCAGCAGTCGTTTAATTAATAATCAGCGCTCCCAGTTCTTTAAATTAAAATTATGAATAGTTTATGAATCACTTCAATAAACACTTTAACACCTGAGGACGAAATAATGAAATATTGCTGCATAATGGCTTTCGCTCAAACCCCATCAGCCTTCACCGGAAAACAAAGATGTCATTCAGTAGAGTGCATACCTCCGCCAAGACCCAGTCCCCTTATGAAACCACATTTATATTCATTAAGTCCAGATTTGTATTTTTATTTTAATCAGTGCCCAGAACATGCCTGATTATTCAAGATCCTAACAAACAAACAAGCGCAAATGAAAATATAACGTCTTTGGCAGAGTTGGTTCATATTCTGATTGCAGTTTCTATTTAAAGGTGCTATGTGTATACTTTCTCTCCCCCCGGATGATGGTACTCTATGGAAGTGGGTGTTGATGATTCAGCCATTGTTGTGTTTCCAAGTCAAGCTTATTGCACTCGAACCTATGTGTTGCTTTAAAGCTCTGTGCTGGTGCAATCGTAAAAAACAACCAGTTTCCAGCAGCAGGACACACAATAAAACCGTACTTGTGCTCATAATACTGGCAGCTCCATACATCGTGACCTGGATTTTCGTTAACATGATTTGATTGGCTCGTGCCTGATGCTCAACTATTTGTCGAAACGAGATCTGATTGGCTGGTGCTTGTGCTGCCGCTTGACGAGTTTAAGTCATTTAATCTTCAGTCGCACGCGGTGCATGAGAAGCGATGTACCGGAACCACAATGCAGTTCAGCAACGCGTGACATCACCACACTCAAAGGGAACGGGCAGCGTTTCCTTTGAAAACTCGGATGCATTGTGCAGCACTACAGTGACTCACTACTTAAAGAAGACTTGAAGTAGAAGGGAAAAGGTGATAGAAATAGAAGCAAAACAAGAGTTACCTGTGGTGTTGCTCCCCACAGCTTTGGAGAATAAAGGAAGAAGTGTGATGCTGAAGTTGCAACATATAGGTTTGTTAAGTTAGCAGCTGTTTCTGCTAATGTTGGCTAAGCAACAACGTACAGCCCCTTTAAATTATTACAATACTCAAAATCGTACACGTAGCTGAACTAATTCCTTATCTTCATTTCAAAACAATGATCACTGTAATTTATGTAACGATGGTGCCTGTTCTACATCTATTTGCCCAGATGGATAATTAAAATACCTCTTTGGTTCTATTACTGAATAACAACAATAACTGCTCTAAAAGGGGTCAGTTAGCCACTTCAGAATCACCTTTATAAAAACTAACCTAATAATAAATGCTGATCACTGTACGGTGCTCCTGCGTTTTCCAGGGAAAGAGTGGCGACAAAGTCGGTTTCTTCCCGGCCAACTTTGTGCAGAGGGTCCGACCAGGAGAGAGAGTGTGGCGGGTCGTCCAGAGCGTCACCGCCACCAGAGAGAGAGGACACATGGCCGTCAGGGAATCCCAGGTACAAGAATATCATCACGCTGCTTTACTATTTTAATTAAGATCTTTTTTCTTGTGTTCTTTATTTCTTCATAAATGTTACATAGTGTTAAGGCCTGAGCCGACAGTTTGGGAACCTTTAGTCACCTCGCTCATCAGAGGGTTCTATTTGTGGTGTTGTCCTGTGGTCGCAGGAGGCTCCAGCCTGTTCCAGTCCCCACTGGCTGAGAGGCAGGGTACATCCTGCTCAGGCTGCAATCAGAGTGGGATCAAAGCCTCGCCTCACACATCATCTCTGTGTCATACCACTTTATACCAATTTTCACAGACACTTTATGTCCCCCACATGCACAGAACCTGTATTTCTCCAGAGAACAAGTCAGAAAATCTGGAACAAAAATGAGAAAATACACAAATGAGCTGCTATTAAAATCCAATCTTTGTGCAAATGCACAACAACTGCATATTTATAAGTTTTGCTTGGCGGAGCCCGTTCACATTTAAATATTTTAGAGAACAATTAGACAACTTAGTCACACAATTTCCTCTAGATTTCATATGATTGTTGGTTATTTTAACACCTGCACGCTGCAGTACCAGTGAAAGCTGCTGAGAGTACGAGTCAGATCGGCCAGCTGATCTATGCTTAACTCTGAATGTTAGCAAAACAGTTTGCATGTGTTTTACATCAAGAACCAATTATTCAGTTAATCCTGACATCTACCTACAAATTCCACAAATGTCTTTATTTCTGTTTGTCTGTGGTAACTTCATGTCTGTTGTACATAACAGACCTCTGAAATGGCCGACATACAATTTAAGAACAAAACATACCAGTTGAGTTAATCATTCAAACTTATATAATGATATATATATATATATATATATATATATATATATATATATATATATATATATATATATATATATATATATATATATATATAAGATACTATAAATGAAGGGTCATAAAGGAAATTCAGTTTCATTTGATGAAAAACATTGACTATAAAGTCTTCACTGCAAATAAACCAGATATTTATTACATTATATTATTATTATTATTAGTAGTAGTATTGTTGTTATTGTCCCTGTAAAAATAAACAATAAAATACATCAGAATAAATACTATTTAATGCATCAAATTCTTAAAATGTTAAACAGGTCATTTTTTCCGACTAAAGTCCAGCTCTGCCTCCTCCCCTTCAGATCTGTGTGGGGAAGCGAGAGGACGGCGAGGAGTTTCTAAAGCTGAGCAGTGGGAAGAAGAGAGGCCTGGTCCCAGCTGACTCCATAGAGGAGATCTGATCTTCATCCTTCCACTTCTACTTTACCCACTATCACATCTTCAAACTATCACCAACACCACTTCTTCCACAACCTCCCTCTGCAAAAAAACACACACAACAGCTGCGGCCTCTTTGGCCAGTCCTGACTGAAACCAACCTGGACAGAACACACACACGTCTGCAACGACCTGGAAACACAGCTCCCGACGGACACATGGTTTCCAGTTGAGGTGGTTTGCTATTAGTCTTTAAAAAGGAAGTGTACAGTTATGCATTATAGTCCTGCTTTTACAAAGGGACTGTTTCTCAGCTCTTCTCCTGCTGCCGGTTTAACACGAAAAATAAATCAATGTTTAGTCAGACGCAGCGTGCACAAGTCAAAATTGCTTATCATCTCTTTGCTTGGATGCTGGTTCCGATTTAGTTTTTCCTAATCAACAAGGACGTCAACCAACGTGGGAGGAGGTGGCGTTCTGTCATTGGAACATGATGCTACTGTCAGTGTCCTTTTCTTCTTTCTACCCACTCCGTGTGTCTCATCCCTGCGCGTTCGCGTCAGGAGCTGTGGCCCCGGGGATTGAGATCAGCTTCGTGCAAACTGGTCCACATGTAACGTGAGCCACCGGCCAAGGACGACCACTGCCAGCCAGAGAAAGTTATTTTTGCCAGGAGGACACACAATGCAAAAAAAAAATTATCAGTCGTGTCAGCCTGTGTGTGAAAAGCACGCGCCAACTCGAGAGTGCAGAAATGAGAAGATTCTCAAAGGAGAATTGGACACTGTGATGATCTTTTCACAAGGAATTCAAAACTTTTTTTTTTTTTTACCCCCAACTTTTTCAGTATGAAATTACAACGAGAACATGGTGTGAAAAATGCATTGACACCTTTAAACATAGATCAGTATGGGGACCCCATGTTCCAGAGGGGAAAAGAATGCAAGAAAATAAAGTTTTTCAAAAAACTCATTTTGCCCTTTTCAACACTCGGTGACAGGAACTGAAACTTTTTTCCCTTGTAGATGTTCAGTAGTTTTTTCTTTTTGGTTAATGACTCAACCATAGAGGAATAAGCAGTGAGTCTAGCACAGCAGTGTTTGTCGAAGGGTTTTAATATTGTTGTCTTGTCAAAGAGGATGCAGTAGAAGTCAAAAGGAGGGGAGGCGAAACTGTGAGGGTGGTCTTCTTCTGTTGAGGTTACATGTGACAGGAGCCGTTTCCCTGGTTTTCACACAAAAGGAGTTCGACGGGTTTTTAAAAAAGGGGGGGGGGGGGGTCAGCTCCTGCAGAGACCTGCTGAAGACCGGCAGTGAGTGTTGCACAGCATCTTAACATGTTCACTGGAGCTCAAACGGCAGCAAATATAAGTCTGCCAGAAAGATATAAAAAATACAAAAACAACAGAGAGCTTTCTGGCCGTGACAAGGAGGACACGTTTCGCTGACGGCTTGAAGGAGGACGCAGGAAAACAGAGACAGGAGGAGATTCGGCAGGATGGGGAGCTTCGTGAGTGTGTTATGAGTCAGTGTGTGTGCACGCAGGTAGTGTTGCACCCATGGGTTCACGAGTCATCATTGATCAAATGTCAGCCCGTAGTCTCCGTCTCTCCCGTCCTCCCGATCGTGATGCGACTGATCAGCTCTGACAGAAAGCGGAGGCATTTTTTTCCCCATGCATGTTCGATGTTGGTTTGTAGACTTCTCTTTAGCGGTTCATGAATTCATTAGTAAGTGTGATGCATTTCTCTCCAGAGAGAGGAGCTGCACTAGATTACATGCACCGGGCGTACGAGTAAAACGATGGTACCGCAAGTTATGAATAATTGAATCCAGCTGATATGATCATCCTTTCATTTACAATTCAATATAAGACACTAAGAGGCTGCTACAAATAAATGTCTCTTCTTGTAATAAGGACAATGACACTTTATTTTGTGTCATTTCCTTTAAAGCAACTTCACTCTTCAGTCGAAATGGCAAATTGTTGGATGTTTTACACATGGCAGCAAAAACATTAGTGGAAAAAAGAATTGTAACCGAGCAGAACTGGATTAGCATCTGTTAGCTGTATAATCACTTTGTCATCCTGCATTTTGTCACATGAGATTTCAACATTTCAAGTATGTGTTAGGATGTTTTTTCCCAAGCCCAGAGTCAATAAAAGATCTTTACAAAACTCTCTCTGTCCTTTTAATGTCTGTGACACAACACGCAGCTGATCACCTGGGTCCGTACGACAGGACGCGTGCAGCTAAGCCCAGAGGAAGCAGGGAGACAAAAATAGCTCCCTTTTCCGGCAAGAATCAGTGGCATTCGTGCACCGTCCTCCATCTACACACCACATACACAGCTGTGCATTGGGGGGAGGGCAAAAATGATATCAAATCACAGGCTCGGTATGAATTACACGTAATGGCCCCGCTGGAGGGAGAGTAATTCAGGGCTTTTTACGGCTGGATATATGTTTTAACAGTGAGTTCAGTGGTAAGTGGTCATGTCCATACATTTTCACTTTAAAGCACAATATCCTTCCAGACAAGATCTTAGTCTACCGACACCCCGGCAGGTTGTCTTCTCTGCTTTTGGTCACTTGTGACTCAGAGAACAATTCACATAAAAATAACCCTCATTAGAGAATAAACTTTGCCCAAGGCCCAACAGCGGGGAATTCTCTCAACCAGTTAAATTCACTAATCATCCGCATCCTTATTTAGATCTGCAGAAAATTGCACACGCTCATAAATATCAGTCGTCTTTAAATATGCCTGATTCTCCAAGAAATCGATGAAAATGTTGCAAACTTGATTGATTGATTGAACTATCACGCAATGTGAAAGAGAGTGGGGGGGAAACATTCCTGGAGATTTTAGTGTAGATCCGGATCAAAGGGTGAATCTTAAGTGCTTGATAACTCTGGAGTAGTGCGGATCAAAGGCGTAAAAATATGATAAATCTATAAGTTGATATTCTGTCAAAGTGGATGAAGAATTTTCTTCATCACACTTTTTCTCTGCTGCACACTTTTGATTTCTTGGAGCAGATTTCCCCAACGTACCAAAAACAATAACAGGCATCTTGAGCACCAGCTGACTGATGAAGCGGTGGAGCTTGGTGGAGTTTCGGCGTGGACATTCGCCGCTCCATACCTCTATTAACACTTGACAGCGCTGCCCATCTGCTGTGACTCAGAGCACGGCCAGTCCTCTCAAGCCGATGAAGCCTTGCCAGAGTGTGAGAGCACTGTCGAACGGTCCCATCTCTCTCTCTCTCTCTCTCTCTCTCTCTCCTCTAATCCTCTCATTTCATTTCTCTGGCTCGGGCTGGCCTCTCTCCCGCAGCCTCCTTCTGACTCTCACTCCACAGAAGTTGACACAGACCCTGGCGCTCTCCTCTGTCTCTCCGCCGTCTCTCTTAATCTTCCTGCTCTCCTCCCTGTACCCTCTCTCCCTGGGAGTTCCCGTCGTCACCTTCATGCCGACGTCTCTCTTCCCTGCATCAGTCTGACTCTGGGTAGCACTGTTGGGATGTGAGTGAGGGAATGGCTGTCTATTTTCTCTCCTCTTCTTCTACAGTTTTGACATGACTTATAATTAAAGTTACGATAAGGAGGCTCTGTTTGCACTCCCCTCACCTGATTGGATTTCTAAGAAAAAAGATGGAGAAGCTGCTGAAAGTGAAATGGCCTATTAGTAACGTCTCATTTCTGCTGGCTGCCTGGAATCCGCTTGGCCATGATGTTGAATTTCTAAGGGAGTAGAGCAACAGGATGAGGGAGGGGGGGGCGGGCACTGAAGGCCTGATGGTGTAAATGTGGTTATTTCTAAAATCTGGCCCTGCGTCAGATCCACACACCCTGAAGGTCTACGCTTGTATCCTCTATGATAAATGTCCGCCGCCATTATTCAGAACGTCCCCAGCAGTTATTATTGCGTCTCATGACCTTTCGAGGTGCCTCCGAGCAAAGAGTCACGACTAACTGCCTCCGTGCTTTCTGTGCAGGTGAACACAGGGCCGCGGCATCAATAGAGTCAGAGAGAGAGAAAAAGAGAGAGCGAGAAAGAGAGAGAGAGAGAGAGAGAGAGAGAGAGAGAGAGATGCAGAGAGAGCATCATCTGCTGCACTGAACATTGTGTTCCTCGTCCTTTATCTCTCATCCGTGCGGTTCTTTCTGTTTAACGTCAAACTGTTTGTGCCGGGTTTGGCAGCAGCTTCCAGTGTGGTCTGGGTTATGGACGAAAATCTCTACACGAGAAGCACGAACAACCTAAACTTAGTTTTCCCTGACATCTGTGAGAAAGAGCGGCTCAATATCTTCCTGCTGTGAGCAGCTTGGTTAAAGGTTCAGTCTCTTAATGATTCTTGGTGGAAATCTAATGGTGTCAGGGTAAACGCTGAGTTATTACAGAGCAGGTGATGAGTCACAGACTTTTATTGACGATATATGTTGCATTAACTTATTAAAAAAAAAAAAAATTCCTGAGCACCAGTTTTTGCAGTGTCTGTGCCAGTGACCCCACAACTGGATGAATGAATGTGACCTCAATGACCTTATATAAAGATGGACGACATTAGCCAGCTCCGGAAAGTGAAGCCAAAACATCTGGATCACTCCCTAATGGTTGCCTGCAGTATAGATCCTAAACCCTGCCTGCACCATGTTAGCAAATGGGACATGCATTGCAGTTATTTAGTCTCAAAACTTGCATGTGCAAAACCATGATTGAGAGGAAGCATTTCTATGGTGCGAGTGCACCGAACAGTATCCGTGAGCAAATCCCTGACTACTGTCCAAACTAAACATCAGGTAACATAGGATTTCTGTGTCGACAGCAGTGATTTATATGATCAACAAAGTTTAGAGGCTCGGGGGAAGGAGATCAGAAGATCAGACGTAGGCTATGACCGTTCGAAGAAGGGGAGCATCAGCCACTGTCCCACTCTTGCTTCTCTGCTCACGGATACTGTTCTGTATGCTTGTGCCATAAAAAGGCTCTTTTGGTTTTGCTTGCGCACGGATGTTTTTTTGTTACGTGTGAGAATTTTTGAGACTTAATAAATGCCATAGACTTGGGCCAGAAGATGGTATCTGTCATTATAGGTAGTTCTTATCCCACTGATGGATGTCCAAGTGTTCATCTTCACTGCAGATTTGGTATGCTATAACAATGATTTGAAACATCACGAGTGGCAGCTGTCACCGTCAGCTATTTGCACCATAAAATGTCCTCCAGGATATTTTGGATATATTTTTGTTCAGTGAGAGGAAGTGGAGATGCGTCGTCCATATTTATGGGTAGGACTGTGGGGGGAGCTCATGCCTGGTCAGCATCCTAAATAAATGATTTATACTATTAGATATTCTTGGAGGAAAATCAGGAGAAGGCATAGCTACTGCAACTATAATGGCTCCCATTCGGTGCCATAACTTCCCAGAATTAACTAGTTCTGTTTTTTCATACTTACATTTATTTTTCACAGAAAATCCTCAATTTTACGAGAAAAAACTGTTTTTTATTACTCCAATACTTGAATAGCTCAATATCTTATCACTCTAATAGCACTTGAGGACAGCTGAAATGATTATTGTTTTTAGAAACAGAACTGGTAAACGTGTTTTGCAAGTAAATTCGCAAAAACAGCAGAAAATAAACCACATAAAGTAGGTCACGTTTCCCCTTAACATCCTGAGCAATATGCACTTCATTCAACTCTTCTCACCACCCACCAAAACACACACAAACACAAACTCACACACACTCAGACACCGAGGCTGTCCGCTCCCTGGTCTTTCTTTTCATAAGTATATGCAATTTTCACACTTTCTGAAGGGAAGCGAGCGATTATCGAAGCAAAGCAAACAAAACCAGCTGTCGGGGGAATTCCAAACGCAAAAATAGAGCTGATTAAATGAATAGTCCCTCTAAGAATAGCAGGTAATCACAGGTTGGCAAAACTAACACACAAACACACACACACACACACACACACACACAAACACACGGGCTTGTCACCGATACCAGCTGACAGAAACATAAAGAATTCAGTGCTGCGAATACAACATACCATTACCTTTTTCACCCACACAGGAACAAATGCAACACAGTAATCTTTCACACACGCACACACTGACACACACACACACACACACACACACACACACACACACACACACACACACACACACACACATTAATAAACATACAGTATGGGCAGAAAGAGAAATAGAGATAGAAAGCAATTTACAATGCTGTCACATGTATGTGGATTCCAGATGGCACAGAGGCGGGGTTTGAAGTTATTATCTCGCTGCTGCTTTACATCCCGACTCTTCCTCCTCTGTTCTCCTCTCCTCTCGCTGTATCGCACATGACAGAAGGGGAAAAACCAAATGTCATCAAGCGGAGACAAATGCCCACAGTGGAAATACTTGTTTAATAAAACAAACACGACGACAACCTCGGGGGCCAAGGGGCACCCAGTCCAGAAAATGAACACATTTGGAAAGTAAACAAAATCCAAGCCGTCTTAACCACGACTACATATCATGATCTTCTTTTTCTTCCCTCACCACTTTAAAAACAAAGCTTGTAGACGACATGATACTGGATTTCTTTCGCAGCTACGTGGCGTGTAAATCGGGGATTAAGGAAGGCTGTGTGACAAAGCACCAGAGAACCATCAGACAGATACATCTGATGTTTTGGGGGAGGGAGACTGGACCACTGGTCAACTTTGCTTTTAGGAGAGAAAAAGAATAAACACCATCACTCATGTGTCTGGTAGATTGTTTGCTCTGGTGCTCACAGTGCTTACAGTTGAGCAGAGAACATGTTGAGATACTGCTATATCAAAAATACATTTAGCAGCTCAACGACTGAAGGATAAGAACGTCTTCCACATGTGTTTTTGGAAAATATTTTGCACACATATTTTTGGCAGTGTGTTTGCGCATGGAGCTGGAGGACAGTGTTGGTTATTTCATCATTTGTTTCCACTACTCAAGGCAGTGGTTGGCACTTTTGCCTCACAGCAGAAAGGGTCTCGGTTCAAATCCAGGCAAAAGTTATTTGTAAAATATGACAATTATTTAAGAAAATAGGTTCACGTAAAACTTTGACAAAAAGGCTAGTAGAACTTGAATTTAAAACGGACAGAATTTATATGCAAAATGTAAACATAAATAAACATCTCATCCAAATTTGTTTATTCTGTAAAAAGGAATGCTTTTTATGACAGCAAATATAGATACCAATATGTCTGTGAAAGGGTCATATCGGCCAATTTTTATTTTCTAATCAATTAATTGTTCGGGCCCACAAGGCTGCTATCAACTCTGGAGTTTGTCTGTGATTGTTTCTGACCTTTTCTTTATTTGAAAGTAAATCCCACAGACCGACAGACAGAAAGACAGACAGACAGACAGACGGGTGCTCTGAGAGGTCAGTGAGTCCATGAGCAGACAGGATTCAGAGGTTAGTGCTGATATGATGATTGGACGAGACTGACAGGCGCGGGGGGGGGGGGGACTGGCAGGGGGCCCGATAGCTTCGACATCCCCCTGGCAGAAAAATAATGCCGGGAGATGTTGGTCTGACTGTGATTCAGCACTCAGTCAGTGATGATGACTGATGCTTCGAACTGGCCACTGACTGACTCATCAGTCTATTCTTTATACCATTAGCCGGGCTCTGCACCCCCCCGGTGTGCTCTGCGCCTGATCACGCAGGTCGGTGATGAACTCATCTGTGTATCAGTGATTGCTCTACATTTGTTTAACACATTCTGGCGCTAATTAAAGTCAACTGTGACCCTGCACCCTCCACCAACACACACACATCCCCCACAGTCAGACTGCATGATACGCTCTATTAATGAAACATGAGCTTCACTCGCCCCATGCACCCTTCCATCTCACGTACTTGTTGCTCTTCTCTGTCTCTGCAAGAGCTTGCAGCCAAAGGCGTCGCTAGTGGTGTAGCGCTGGTTTATGAGCCGGAGCTGATGCAGTACACACACACACACACACACACACACACACACACACAAACAGACGAGCTGTTATTGCGAACAACTCACACCCTCCTCTCTACACATCTGACCTTTACTTTGGTCAACAGATGAAATGAAACTGTGAGAGCCTGCTATAGAGAAAGAAACACTCAGAGCCTCAGTGTCGGTCTAATGATTATTTCCCACACACACACACTGCTGAGAGGCCTTTGTATCATTCAGATCAAGAGCATCAGATCTGCAGCACAGGTCCCTGATCAGTAATTTCATTTAAATGTCAGTGGGCCGACTGATCTCTATGTTCTCCACTTCAATAGTAATTGGGATAGGTCTCCATTGCCAACTATTAAAAAAAATTCCGAACCAATTTGCCAAAACATTTTGTTTTCAAGCCAAGGAAGAAGCTCGGGACCCATAAGCCAAAATTACAACAGCAGCAAAGGAAAACTGCGACAGTGGAAAATATGTTTAATTGCTTCCCTAAAGCCAGTTAGTGACGTGTTGTGTGGCGACAGCAGGGATGTTTACTGTGCGTAACCAGCAGAGCATCCTGTGGTGATATCCAGGTTGTCACAAGTTAGATTAGGAAATCATCAGCCTCAATCTCTCATGTCTGTCCAATAGATACAGTATGAAGATGTTGCGTGAGCTAAGATTAGCATTAATAGCAGAAAACAGTTGAAATAACAAATCAAAACATAAACTGAATGTCAAGATGGACGATGTGTCTCCACTTTCACCCACTGTCTTTAATCAAAGCAAAAATATTCTGCATATGGACGCTGCCATCTTGCACCAATTATGTTTGCACAGTAGCAGGGAGTACACACTGGTATTGAGGACCTAAACCAATCGTGAGTCTCAACTGTCAATCAATCATCTGTCACCATATTTGTTCGGTCCATGTCCCAACATGTAAGAGGCGTGGTTTATGGCCTATACTGCAGCCAGCCATCAAGGGGCGATCAAGATGGTCCCAAGATTTCAAGACATAAATAAACACATTTATTTGTGACAAAAACATATAACAAGAACTAATCTAAACAAAAAATGATCTTAAATCCTAATAGGTGACATTAAATCCTGGAAGAAAAGTTCTGCTCTGACAATGATTAAACTTCCCATCTGTGCCTCATCAAAAATAAGGACATTTCCCAATTGTGGGACTAATAAAGGACTTCTTATCTTATCTTATGAAACAATTTCATGCCCAGTTTTAAATGACGGTCAACAATTCTCTTTGCTGCAAATTGGACAGTCTAAAACTAAGATGAGGTGTTTTTGCATCATACTGCTTCCCTACAATTACTATCCTGTGTTTTGTGTTTTTGTGTTTTTTTATATTCATGTTCTGTAGCGTCCACTTGATTTCATCCCTGCTCAATAACCTCTGCTACCTCCAATCACTCAATTTCCTCCCATGGAATCAATTGAGTTTTCTTCATGCCAATGAAACAGGCTTCGCTCTGACTGCTGGTTCATGTAACCCCTTCATCCCCCCTCATATTGAGCTAATCTAAACTAATCACTCTGGATTTCATGGCTGTTAATTGAACACTACCCGCTGCTCTGTGAATTCTTCTTTACAACGATGAAACAGCACGCTCAAATCAATCGGTGACACCTTGCACGTGTCACGCAGATGCGAAACGTAGAAACACTCATATACTCAATCTGCAGCCAATGACACATTTAAATCCACGATAGAGAAATGCGAAATTCAGAGAGGAGTTTCATCAGGTTCTTGCTAATTGAGAGCTTTGATGAATGATTAGAAAGGACAGAACCTTTGGTCGCTCTTTTGAAGATGTTGTGACACGATAGTTTTAATTACTGCCGGAGCTTGACAGGAGCGCAGGGCACTTGCGGGGAGCCGGGCTTTGATTTATGAGGCGGCAAATGCGATAAATATGAGGAAATAAGGACAAGGATTGATGTTGTGAGGTGGATGTCAACAAAAGGAAGTGTAATCAAGCCTAAATTGTCTCTTGCAGTAATCAGGTCTCATCTCAGGCGACACAGATCAGCGACGGAAGAAAAAAAATCCCATCTAATCTAAACAAAACGACTCTGAAAGTCTGCCAGAATAAATCATGTCAGTAGATCATATTGAGAGACTCACTCTGCGTTCATGACTGTATTATGCAAATCCTTGTCACGGTGCGGGAACAATATGGTCTTTCTCAACCTGCAGCATCCATCTATTGTCCTCCTGTGGGCATGTGACTCAAAGCTTTAATCTGGTGCTGCCGTGCTATCTGCAGAACACTGCTCTACGGTCTGTACCGAACCGAGACACAGAGAGATTTGTTACGCCCGAGAGATAAATAACCACAGTTTCCGTCTGTGCCTGCAACAGAGACAAAATGGTTACCTTGTTGTGCCCTCCTCATGGACTCACGAGGACAGAAAGGGAACCGGCGAGGATTACAAATTGCAAAACGCAGAAAAATTGCCATGAAAATGACCAATGAAGGCAGACAGCAGAGAAGAAGAAGGGGAGCTTTGATGTATGGTGTGACGGGATTTAATGATCCAGGAAAGAGAGCTCCCAACATTACGTTGAAGGAGGTTTTTTTTTAAATGCCATCAATCTACACATTTTCGGACGCCTGCTGCACTTTAGTAGGAACTGAGACTAAATGAGTTGGTGTGGACAAATAAAATGTGTTCTTCTCTGTGTCTGTCTGGACGTCTTTCTGCTGCCTTTCTTGTGGCAGTGGCCTTACGAGCATCCAGACCAACTCAACTGTAATGCACGAAAACATTAAAACACTTTTAAAATTTCTATTTCTTTAAATGCACCCAACTCGGTGTAACACAGTCTCAAGAGTTGTTCTAATCTCCTCACACAGAGGACACATTTCCATAAAGCTGCAGTGTCACATGCGGGTGGAAGAGCTGAGCGTGTTTACTCTCGTGCAGACGACTCTCTACCTCATGGTTATTTTGTTAATCCTATCGGTTCAGCAGACATGTAGTTGCAGCTATGAATCACCGTCTTCAAACAGGGCCATGGGAAAAGGGAGGAAGGGGAGGGGAGAGCAGGTTTTGGGTCATCTATTCTGGAGGAGGCTGGCTAAATCAGGGCATGACGACTGTATAGTTAACCTACTTCAATTTATTTCCTTGTTTCATGGGTTTTACTGAAGCAATTTTTCTTGGTCTGGCTTGTCTCCTGCGTGTTCCGTGGATGAGACTGCGTAATAGAAATGTGATTAATACTTAAATGAGAAAATCATCAAAGGGAAAAATATTTTGTTTATAAAGAAGGATTAAAAAACAACCAGCAACACTGCAAATTACCTCACTCAGAATAAAGTTGTATCATCACCAAAAAAACATTCGGTACCATAGTTTTTCTTATAGTGCTACTGTAATAAATCATATCGTATCTGCTGTCCTGCAATTCGACTAATGTGCTTTTAGTTTTTATTTATGTAATGTAATGTGACGCAATATGATTTTTAATCTTTCTTGGACCACTACAAGGCACCAAACATCTACACTGTCTCCTGGCAGCTCAGTGTTAAATACTGAGCGTCTTTATAGCTACTTGTTGTACGAGGTTCAATGTAGTTGAGACACTAGTCGAATCATTTTGTTGCTCTCTGAGCCACGCTGCAGATACTCGCTCCTGTAGGTCACTGCAAATCTCACCCAGACGCTGTCATCACAGACAAAATGATTCACACCGGTATTAAAGTGTTTTACTGGCGTATTTTTGCCCTTGAGTGGGCAACGCAGTGTCAGGGAGTTGTACAGCACCTGTAATTAAACCTACAATGATTTATGTAAATTGTTCTATTTCCAGAATCACAAAGTGTGGATGCAGCAGAGATAAGTAAGTGTCCGGTCTCCAAAGATTCATCTAAACCGTCAAGATGAATCATTTTCACTTCTCTTTGGAGGCATCAGGAGATTAAGACAAATTGACACGGTGTGCACGGTCTGTACCTTGTTGGTTTTATACTATACTATACATTCCTGTTTTATATGGAGTGGACTGCATTTATAGAGTGCTTCTCTAGTATTATCAGCCACTCAAAGCTCTCTACAGTACAAGCCGCCAAATCATACAGCGCTTCTTAATGCATTTTCTATTACACACCATCCAAAACAACCATCAGGGGCAATGGATGTTCAGTATCTTGTCCAAGGACACTTCAGAATAACACAAGAAGCCGGGGATCAAACCTCTAAGCTTCTGGTTAGTGGACGACCCTCTCTAAAGCCACCGTTAAAAATAAAACATTAAAAAAAAAGGAAAGAACCAGTGGTTAAAACCCAAAATGTTTGGTTTCCCAGCTTTTGATTTGCAACGTAAATTAAGATTTAGATTGAAGACCCGTCTGCCTTTTCAATCTTCCTTGAATTTATAAAGATAGTCTTTATTGCAGGGGCTGAATAATCTGTTATAAACTAATGATTAAATTATTAACAAATTACAGGCATTTAAAATGAATTTAGCTGAAACAAAGTCAAAACTAGAAAGGCTGCAGCAAATAACACAGACCTCAGTCACCTAAATATCCCTGACTTTTTCATCGGGACCAAATTTTTCTCTAAGAAATCAATGAAAATGCTGAAGGTGATTAAATTTCCTGCACCAAAATGTAACAGCTTCTGTCCTGCACCATACTGCATCCTTCTACCAAGTTTCTTACTAAACTGTCGTGTAGCGTTTGTGTAATCCTTTTTACAAGCCAACAAACCAACAAACAAACAGACAGGAGTGAAGACATGACCTCGTTTTTGTCCAGGGAAATAAAAACTCCCTGCCTAGCAACAGATTTAAGACTCAGTTTCATGGGTCCATGAAGACTAAATTCCATTTACATCAAACGGATTAAGACATTTTAAAATTCATCCATCACCTAATGAATGTTTCCTTAGAGCTGGGACTCATTAATGTAGTGTTAGTGTGTTATTATGGTGGCTTTTCCTTTGTGGCGCTCTGTGATGCACATGATGCTAGAAAAAAGAGAAAAAGAAGAACAAGCTCTGCGTGATAGGTGAGGCTCACTGTGTCGATAATTGGCGTGGCCTTTCCAGGGAGCCAGAGGTTGATGGTGAGGCTGTGATTAAACAGACTCAGTGTTTTCTTGGTGTGGCTGGTATCAGCCTATGAGCTCGGGCCCGGGTGACACCAGGCGGCGTCATCACTCCCATGGGACACCGGTGGAAATACAAAAACAATTATCAACCCTGCAGTCCACACGGAACATCTAATCACTCCCGTACTTTCCACACCTGCTGAACACCTGCAAACCCTGCTGACGAGGCGCAAAGCGGGACAAAGGTGTTTACTCCGTCGACCACGTCACCATAGAAACCACTCGGGCGGAGAAGTGTGTTGACTTTGAAAAGCCTCGCTAAATGTCCAAAGCCGTGTGCCAATCTTAAAGGTGGAGTCGGCGATTCTCGGGAACGACTATTTTAAAAACAAACACAACCATCCTTCTCACCGCTCCTTCAGAGGCTCCACCCGCCACATTCATGCACATGGATCACCAAGGTGCATCCACTGAAATTGAGATTATCCCCCCACAGACGGTGGACTAGTGGCAGAAACTTGGACTATGGGCAGAAAAGGTCTCTGGTTTGTCTCTTGTTCGACTGTCCAAAAATCCAAGAGGATTCTCCTTACCCTGTCTAGTGCCCCTGAGCAAGGCACCTTACTCCCCCAACATCTGCTCCCCGGGCACCGTACATGGCTACTCACTGCTCTGTGTGTCCTGCACCAGATGGGTTAAAAGCAGAGGTTAAATTTCCCTACAATTGCATGAGTGTGCTTGTGCATGTCTGTGCATGTGTTTGGGACAAATAAATGTATCTTAATCTTAATCTTTAATCAGACATTAACTTAATCTGCTGACACAATAAATCGTCTGTATTCTCACAAACTACATGCTCAACGACCAGAATCAGCAGCAACAACCTGCAGCCAAGTCCAGAGGCAACTGCCGGTGAAATGGCTCACGATGTTCATGGAGGTTTTGGCCTTTTCATTATTTTGTCATCTTCTTTCAGTAAGCTGTGTTCTGCTGCACTTCGGAAGAAAATTGTTGTGAGAATTGCTTTTTCAGTGGTTAACATTGATGTGCCCTGAAACCGTAGTTATTTCGTGGTCAAATACCATTTCACCATCGGTAGACTGGTTTTATTAACTTTAAAATGATTTAGATGATTGGTTGGTTCGAGGTTTTTATATTTCACGAAAAAAACCTTGATATCAATGACATCACTGGAAACACGGAGCGTGGTCCTATCTGTTGCATCCTGGTCAACAGCCTTTAACAGTGTCGTGATGGTGGGACTGGGAAAGATGTTCAGATTTTCAAGTGGACAGTTCATATGCTCACACATGCATTAAGTTGTCCTGGATTCGTCTCCTGGGACCAGGTGAGGCCACTGTAGCAGGTCAGAGGAAGTCAGCTGACTAGGTGGTCTCATGTGACCCAGGATGTTAACACAGCGAAACAAACGTGGTCACGAGTCCTACACCACCTGGTTGTTTGAGTGATCGGATTCTCAAGACGCATTCAGGTTGCATTCAGATCTGTGTCCACATTGTCCACATGAGATCAGATCACTCAGAATAGATGTTAATATCAGGTCTGAACGGGGTCTTGTGATGGTTAAGCTCAGAACCCAAACATTGCACTGTAGCTGTATGTCTTCATGAACCTCTGCTTCCTCCTGATTGGTGGCATTTGATCTCTTCCTTGTCCCTCGGCCTGATCCTCTGGTGCTCCAGGGCAGCTCAGTTCCCTTTTACTCATGAAGTGGACTTCTGGAGAAGAAGGGAACAGAGAGCTCAGGTGCTGCTGTCTTACTGCCTCATCCTTCATGTACTGTTTTACCGTGTCCATGGTGAACTGAGAAAAGCTGTCCTGAACACCATGTCCACTCGTTTTCCTGCAGTCTCAAGATGCACTCTTGAGATTGCAGGAAAAAGTGACCATGGTGCTCAGGCATTCAGAGTGTCCCTGACTTTTCTATCTTTGCGTATGACAATTTATAAAGAAATGAGATATACAAAAGATGCTGGCTTGGAACAGTAGCAGACACCGTTAGCTGCTGTGTTATGTGTGGAGCCGTGCACAGTCCCTGCAGCTTGGCTGAGTGTGGAGGTCAGCTGGTGTAGGATTGGTTAATGTATGGGAACTAAAGAAGAAGCGTGGCCACCAGTGAGGGGAGGGAGGAAGCCTGGGGCCACAGAGCCAGGAGAATGACCTTCGGCAGGGCAAAGAAAAACAGTGGAGACGCCATCTGAGCTCAAACTGACAGGCTGTTAGAGATCTAAGCTGAAGCTTTGAAATGAACTGTGCTTTGCTCCACTGAGCCACAAGAAAATGAATTGTTTAACACTAAAAAAGAAACGCTTGAAAGAAAAAGGAACCTTTCAGATTCTGAAACCTTTAAAAGTTTTATATTATAGGGCAGTTGTATTTCATTTTTACCAAGACAATTTCTTATAAAGTTGTCTTAAATTCATCCCTAAATTCAAGTTAAGCAAAATGTGACACATGTAACAAACTAAACAGCGCAAAGAGATGGAGCTGTTTTAAAGGCAAAGTGGGGTCACAGCACAGGTTTTTTTCTTTTAAATGCAGTTTCTATCAAGTTAAAATCATTTCATAGCATTGTTTTCATTATTTTAGGCTTTAAACTTAATTTCTTCTAATATGGCCTTCACTTTTCCATTTGACCCTTTGTCTCCTGCAGTTAGAAGTCAGTGCAATGTATAGATCTTTGGTTGTTCCAGTGAAGCTAGCTTTAATAGCTTTCATTTGTCAAGAGGCTGCAGCGACAGGTTTTATATAAATCACCTGCAAGTACATTTATAGGATTTTTGCAAACCATGTTAATGTTTAATATGAACCCCATTAAATTATCCCAAGGGAAATTTGTCAGAATTATCTGAAAGTGTGGATTAATTGATAAAAACAGTCGCAGCTTTATAACTCAACTCTATAAAGCCTGGTATTAAAAGAATAGTTTTATCAGATAAACTGCACTGTTATTCCCTAAAGGTCCATGAAGGCAAAATCTTATCTCCAACAGCTTAAACTCAGTTGAGCAGATCTGACAGTTGAGTCTCGACTACTTCATGTTCAAAGTCTCAATCCGCCCTCAAAGCGCTGCTTCCTGTGACTCAGCTCTTACTCATGTTGAGCCCTTTGTTCATATTTAATGAGCTCCAACATGGTCTGCAAATGTCAACTGATCTGTGCCACCAAAAAAAGCTCAAGAGTCGCTGGAGGAGAACAGCTGCTCGAGTGTGTCAACAATGTGATGCTTTTAATTGCAATTAAATTGAGTCTGAACAAAACTCTTGGCCCGGGAGACGATACCTCTCCAGCAGCTGCTGCTGAAGGACGTCTGCCAGGGGTCATGTAAACACTCACATCAGAAGATGACAGCACGAAAAAACACTTTGATCAAAAATGTAACTCATTTTATTGGGTCAACAAGCATTTCACTGAAGACCTGTTGTCTTCAAAGAATTCAATCTCAAATTCTCAGACGCTTCACATGCTTATCAATGTTTCAAGTAACAAACACTCTGTTTAAATTAAAATATTAATGTATGTCAGCTACATTAGAAAACTTAAACCGAAGAGACCCAAATTTTCAAATTCTCAAATTAAATTAACAGTCCACGGCTTTCAGAGACTTAACAGTCAAACTGCCGGAGCCTTTTCCTCTTCCAGTGGAGCCTCCTCCGGTTTCTCCTCAAAAGGACGGGACTGTTTGATGCCGAACAGGTTGCGCAGGTTGACCTCCGGGTCAACGTAATGAGGGATCTTGCGTTCATTGAAGAGGCCTGAGAGGTTGGTTTCCAGTTTCGCCCGTCTGGAGATGCGCATGCGCAGGGCGAAGAGGCGATGCAGGTTTTGCTCCACGAGGGGGTGATGGTTTCCATTCAGACGCTTCTGCCACGATTTCTTGGCCCTTTGACGTTTCTGTTGGGATATAAAAAAATAAAAAAAACATATTTAAGGGGTTAGTTTTTGCATAATATTGTTTTTGCCATTGCTCTGGTTGTGTATAGCCACAAATCTGAAATCAATAATTTGACCAGGTTGATTTAGCCCGCAACGGACTTGTGAAATACTGACGCCAGTCTCACCTTCAGAGTGACGGAACTTGGGTCATGGAGAAGCAGGTGTCTATTCATACTCTCCTGTGGAAGAAAAGTCATAATATACAACTTACTGAGGCTTTGTACAAAAAGAAAAAGCTGTGGAATATGCAGAAATCGTCTCTCATCCATGTTTACACCCAGTTTCATCTGATTCAAATTTGGATCTTTGCATTTTCACAGAAATCTGCTGATCAGTGTCCCAGTTCTAATATTACTATTAAAAAAGGCAGATCTGCATAATGCTGATCAAAAGTTAAATAGAAAGTGGTTTTTGAATACAAGTAGTGATCAAATGATCTCACAAGGACCAGCAAACATGTTATGTACCCGCATAGCAAACTTGCGTGGGCAGTCAGGGAAGGAGCACTTGTACTTGAGGAGCTCGAGGTGAACCTTGCGGATGTGGTGCTGCAGGTTAAAGGTGGTGGAGAAGTAGGCCTGGCAGTCCTTCCTAGGACAGACCAGGACAGGCTTGTGGGAAGCATGGATCCACTTGTGCCTGCGCAGTGTTTCGGCCTTCTTAAACACCTTCTTACACACTGTGCACACGAAGGTGGCTGCTTAAAAAAGAGCGAAGTATCAACAAACATTTTCACCGGACGCTGGGTTAAAAACACTCAATCAATTAAGGCTTTACTTAAAGAAACATTCAAGATGGAATTTGCTGGATGACCACAACCTGCTCACCTGGGTGTTTGGCCATGTGCTTCTGGAGCTTCCCCCAGGTGTGTTCCAGCACCTTGCAGTTGGCATGAGGGCAGCGGTAACCTGAAGGGGGGGGAAACCGGACACCAAGGTCAGTGAGTGCATCACGTATATCATCTTGCCTGGGAGAAATCATCTTCAATTGAAATGCACGCCCTCTTTAATGAAGGAATCTGACAGGGGTGGGAGATGAAAGAACCCCTGCCAGGATAGAAATAGACCCACCTGCGTGCTTCTTCTGATGAGCATTGCGGGCGATGTGGGAGACGAACGTGGCGTGGCAGCCGTCCTCGGTGCACCTTAACCCAGCAGGGAAATGACAGGTAAAAATAAATTTAATCAAGTCAGTGGGGCCACACCCACTAAACCACTCATTTATCTCCTGCTGTAGTCTGCACTGCAGGGAATTAAACAGTTTATTCATTAAAAACATTGCAGCTGCGTGTCTTTAACAGACAGGAGGGATATCAGATATTGCATTAAGTCATAGGACAAAGCCATAGGCTGGGTTTTCTCGGCAGGAAAGAAATAAACAGTGTATTAGAGACGTACTTGAACTCCGCAGACACATCGTGCTCCTTTAAGTGCAGCTTCAGCAGCCTGCGCTTCTTGAAGGTCAAGGAGCAGTTGGGCTGGTTACACTGTGGGAGGAGAAAAACATCAAGTGGTTAAAACGACACTTAAAAACAAGTGATTCAACATCAAGGGCAGGAGAGCTGCTGGATAAAAACGCGTCGTGTTGGCGCCATCTTGCGGCTCAATTCAGACTAACCGTGAAGAACTTGTTTCTCCCTGCGTGGGCGCAACCCACGTGTCTTTTCAGTTTGCTGGAGGTGAGGAAAGTCTTGGTGCAGGTCGCAAATATGCACCTGAGGGACGTAGAGTTAAAGAGTGACAGGAACAGCAGCAGTGACCTTTGACAAGAATGCATCATCGTGTGACTCACTTGAACTGTTTGTCTCCTGTGTGCTGCAGCAGGTGGCGGCTCAGGTGAGATTTCCTTGTGAAACGTCGACCGCAGCCTGCAACTGTGCACTGGACCGGCCGCTGGGGACATTATGAGTAAAGTTAGGACACATTTCAAACTTTCAAATTCAAAAAAAAAATTGCACCACACCAGATTTGGCAGGCCTATATATTCAAGCAATACTTTTATTTCTCTACTTGGGTAGTTATATTTTCTGTGCTTTTAACTTTTACTCCACTACATATATCAGCAAATATTTCTACTTCATTACATTTTTACTTTGTATTGTTTAACACCGTTCTGTGTTTAAGGGTAACCAATAATTAGAGGGGAATCGCTCCACTGATCCAATCAGATTGAGCAGGTGACCTTAGACCCCGCCTCCTCCTGCAGCAGCAAAAAAAACACCTAAAATGGTTTAATGGATGAAGACTCAGACATTCATTAATATGACAATACTAGTATTTTCATTAGCATCATCTGCAGTATATTAATATTATTATTGTATTAAACTGAATGCACAGACAATTGCATTATGGAATTTGCTACACTTTGCAAGTACTTTTAATCAAGTAAGTTATTTTTGTATTTTTACTTGATTGCATTTCTTTCCGTTTTCGTACTCTTACCTTTAATACCTTAAAGTTTATTTTACTCAAGTGGAAAAGTTACATTTGAAGCCCACTTTTACTGGAGTACTTCTGCTCATTTGTACGTTAAACTTGAGTAAAATATAGTACTTCCTAGCTTCCTGCTGTCTACACGGTCAGCCTTGTCCTTGTACCTCTCCGGTGTGCACCGTCTCATGCTCCTTCAGTTTCCACTGCCTGGTGAACGCGGCTGCGCAGTCGACGTGGCTGCACTTCAGCTGCGGCCTCGGTGCAGCCGCAGGTTTCTCGCTCCGCACAGTCTCCATCTTCATCCGATATCTCAACACTTCTCTCTTCTTCGTAATGTTTGTCTCTAACGGAGGAGCGGCCGCTTTAGCCCGCCTCTCTTATAGCCTGTTTCCGGAGCGCCTCATTAGTGTAATTGGCAGCGTCCGGATGGCAGGTTCAACCCGGAGCCACCGTCAGGGAACCAGGAGGAAAGCAATTAACCTCAATCACTGGGCCGTGTGCAGACAAAGGTGAACCACTCAAGTGAAGCATGTGGACACCTGTTGGTCAATGATGAAGATCTTAACTGCATCTCATCTTGGGTGGTTTTCTTTTGCAATGGTTTCAAAGCGTATTTCCTTCAACTTCAGTTGTTTTTAATATTCTCTATAGGCATAAATGGTCTGAAAGTTGTGCACACACACACACACATAATGCAGCACGTTCTCTACACTATATGACTACGTTCACACTTCAAGCCTCAGTGCTCAAGCTAGATTTTATTTTTTATGTAGCTGTTCACATTGTCTTTTAAAATGTGTCCAGCATCAGACCTGACCTGTGACCTGGTCATGGCCCTGAAGTGACCAACATGTGTAGAAGAACAAGAGGACATCACACGCAGCATGGTGTGTACGGTAGTAAACAAGGAGAAGAAGTGGGTAATAAACATGAGGGCCACAGATGTGAGCGTTTATGGTTTGATATTTCTCTTGTTATGCTTTCAAACACAGACTATATGACCCCTGAAGTTTTGCTTGTAAAGATGTGTCAACCCAAGTACCTGAGGGCTAAAACCTCACTGTCCCTCCACTGACTACCTCTTAAAGCTGTCTTCCATGTTTGGAAAGTTATAGGGAACTGAGGTCAGATACAGATCAGATTTCAAAAAATCTCATCTGTATCTGATTTGAAAAGATCAGATTCCACGTGACTTGTGCTGTTCACACGGTCATGAAACAATCAGATTCAGGCCACTAGCACCTGATGAAATGTGTAATCTAGTTTTTCATATCACTCATACAACCTGGGGTTCAGTATCTTGCTCAAAGACACTTCAGTACACAGAGGGAGGGAGACTGAACTCCTTGTTAGTGGACATCCCGCTCTACCTACTGAGCCACAGCCAATCTGATATTATCGACTTTAAATAAATCCAAACTTGACCCACTCCTTTAATGCAATAAGACATATTATACAAACCATCAAAAATTATTATTATATATATATATTATAGTTCTATCTTTCTAAATGAGCAATGACCAAGGCCCCACAGTCCCCTTATGAAACCACATTTAAAATGGATCTGCACCAAATTGCACTGGTCAATATCAGTTCTCTTAACAAAATCTGGATTTTGCTTCATCCATTTTTTCATGTCAAAATGGCTGCTGGGAAAAAAACTGTACCCTAGTGTGAATCTTTACTGACTTTGGCTGACGTGATGGAAATAATGAAAATAACTCTATTTCTGTCGTGTTTGCACAGCAGAGGGCAGCGTGTGTCTGTCTCACTGGGCTCAGACTCTGAGCTTCACACATCACTGACTCTTCAGCTTTTCACATTTGTTTTATAATGGATATAATGAAATGATTGAGTCTCTTCACTCTGCAGAAAATATAGAAAATATAACATGTTTCTCTCTCAGTCATTTGATGGGTTTTGATTATCTACTGCTCAGGTGGAGAAACATAGTGGGTTTTAGGGACACAGGTACAGGTTGATGTTTATGTTTGTTTCTGTGTTAGTTAGCAGGATATTGCAAACATCACTGGACGGATTTTCATGAAACTTTGTGTGAAACTAAATTTTCTCTTCCCTGGACAAAAGTAATGATTCACGACTTGTTCTTCTGTTTGACCTCGGATCATTTACGTCTCTGTAGAAATCCCATGTGATCCTAATAAGTGTTCATTGGAAGCACAGTCAGCGACGTCTCTGCAGCCCTGACTCCTCTCGGCGCTCATTGCAGTTGCTCAGCTGTACCACTGCTGAATACTTAATGCTTTGCCTCCGTCACCACTGTGTGATGACGTGGAGCCATTTCTACGTTTATCAGCTGAAAACCACTGGAGGGGCCAGAGGAGACGTTGCTGATGACGTTATTCGATGTCACACAGGAGAAGGGCTGATCTGATGTCGGTTTTTGAGTTTGAGGCAGACACTCTTTGTATTTCCGGAGGAGGTGCAGGGATATTTGGCCCTAGATGCTGTCTACTCTTTTCTGCTGCATGCTCCCCACTGTCTCTGTGTAAATGAAATATTCAGAGGGGGCTGTCAGTGAACAATGCGCCTCCATAAGGGGGATGTGCTGGATGGATGCTTCAAGACTCGACTGCATCCAGGAAGCAAAGCCTGCAGGTCACAGAGCACTGCACGTCTTCACTTTCACAGTTTGACAGAATTTATCAATGACAAGCCCATGGATTATGTGATGGGACACTTTTAGAGATACATAATTAAACTCATAACTCAACCTGCCATCTTTATCTTTAAACCACTGTTAGCGTATATAGCCCCTGTTGATCTATAAGTAATATAGAAATATAAATCATGGGTTCCCAAACTTTCCAGCTCATGACCCCCAAAATAACCATGCCAGAGACTTGACACCCCCCACCGCCCAAGTATTGATTTGAGCCAGTGCACAAGAAATGTACCTATACCTGCACATGTGACAATGTTTCCTTTGGTGCTGTAAATGAACCTGCTGCAACTGATGCTGAAATGATTCTGCCACAGCCACATGGACACAAACAAAATTGGAAGGCTGTTGATTATTTGCATGGCTTTACTCATGTTTTTTTTAAAACATTTGTTTTGTAACATTAATGGCGTAAAAATGTTTTAAAATTGTATTTGATTTCTGAAAATCACCTTGTGACCGTCTTTCTGGGGTTTTTAACCTCTAAAAGGTTATTCCTAACATTCTTATAGAAATATTAAAAGTATTTTTATAACAAATGTGTGATAATGAAATTACTTTAGTAATTTTGGCTAAATTCTGAAAAATCCTATGAGCAATGTTACTCTAGTATTTCAGAATTAATTTTTAATTATCTTATCCATGTCCACAAAGTTTTGTTCTTCCATTTGGTTTACACCAGGATGATTCACTTTGCAGGCGGCATGAATGAAGATCTTTACATTTCTTCTGAATGGAAACAGGCTGATGATCCTTGAAAGTTTCAAGTTTCCTGAGCTGCAGAAAAACACCACTAGAGGGCAGTGTTGACAAGCTGAGCTCATGAGATCAAAGGTGTCAGTAGCCGATGTTCAGTGACAGTGAAGCATCTATTTGTATTTGTCTCATCTCTGCAGACCTGTAATGTAACAGCACTTTTATTCCACCATTCATACCACTACACTGGGACAATGGACTAACTGTTAATCTCTATAACATTCTGAATGGCTTTTCTTCGGCCATGCCCCTCACCACCACCACGACCACCACCACCACCAGAAGCAGCAGCAGCATCCTCCGGGCTGTGGCATCCTCTCCCCTCGCTGCGCTGCCTGGCAACGGGAGGAGGAGGCTGCTCTGGATGAGGGAGGGTACCACGGTCCCACGTGTCCTCTCCATCTCAGACCCAACGCGTTTCTCTTCTCCCTTTCCCCCCTGTTTCCGCATACAGCAGATTCGGATACAGGCTATACGCGCACAAGCTCATACACGCAACGCACCCGCGCAAGCCTGTACCGTTTCCTCCCCCCCCACCGATCAATCCACATGCCTGCATCGATCATCTCCGCCACGAGGCTGCAGTCAACACTTCATTTCTCCTCAGTCTGATTTGCCAATGCAGATTCTCCGTGGCTGAGAGAGAGAGAGAGGGGGGAGAGAGAGAGAGAGAGAGAGAGAGAGAGAGAGAGAGAGAGAGAGAGAGAGAGAGAGAGAGAGGGAGGGAGAGATGAGTGGACGCGCATCATCAGGCGTGTAACACATTCACGTCGGATCCTCGCTCCCTCTCCTCCCCATCCCTCGGCCGGGCTCGTCACACTCTGCGGGTCTCTCGATGCTGTGATCGGGGGGAACATGTGAAGATCATGCGGGCGGTGTGGTGCTTCATGGTCTTCGCTGCAGTGGGCGAGAGGCTTGCGGTCTCAGGTAAGAGAGAGAGGAGAGAGGGAGAGGCGGGGGGAGGGAAGAGGGGGAACACCCTTTTTCATTTCCTTTGCATCCACATTTTTTTTTTTCCCCCACTTGCACCAGCACTTTTTTTAAACTGGGGTTTTATTGTGGCGGGATGTCGGTGCCAATTCCAGCCTCCTGCTGCCCGAGACCATCCCTCTCCGATGCGTTGATTTGCTGCATCAACACATTTCCTCTGCAGCCCCATTGCCTTTTATACAACACACCAATCACCATTTACAACTGGGTTTCATCTAAAAGCTCTGTGATGTCCACTAGACACTGTAGTGCAGCCTGATTGATGATTTATGTTATTGTATAGGAGCTGTTCATATGTCTGAATGGGTGTCATTCTTCTATATAGCCCACATGACAAGGGAGTGCATGTGTTATTTTTCATTAAAACTAAAAATATCCTCACCTACTTTCTTAAAATACAGCAGCAAATTGCAAAATCTGTTTCAAGAAATTAGGTCACCATGCCATCATCTTAAAGAAAAGTAAAACACTGACATGTCTCTTCCTGCCAATTTCTGTCATTTGCTTTCCTCACAAAAACACCACCAGGTGAACTTCAGACGGGCTCAGGTGCGTCCCTGCCTCACTGAGCCCACTACCGCACCACAGGCCTGCATGTGTTGACTGTCCCTGTTGACTGTCCCTGTTGACTGTCCCTGTTGACTGTCCCTGTTGACTGTCCCTGTTGACTGTCCCTGTTGACTGTCCCTGTTGTTGCACTGTACAAACAGGTGTGGACAGGAGCCCGGCGCAGGATGGAGGCATGTGGGGCTGGTTCACCCCGGCAGGACGACCGGACAGCGGGGACAAGGCGGCCGAGATCACCCACCCGAAGTGGCTGGTGCAGCAGATTGAGTCGGAGGAGGAAGTGGCTCAAGACTACTTCGATACCAGGGTGAAGAACAGCACGGGAGACACACGGGAGGTAAGTTGTGAGTCTGGGTAATGAACCAGTTTGAACCACTCTGAACCCAGTGACCCTGATTTAGATGCCAGGGAAACCCAGGGGTCCCTAATTAGGATGAATCACATTATAATTTGATAAAGATGGAAGTCTCCTAGTTGGACAGTGTGTGAGGATACATTAGGTATTACCTCATATGTAACAGACAAATAAATGTAGATGCATATTTTCATGTACCAAAATCATATAAAATTGTAATATTTGAGGAATATTCGACCAAATGAAATCAACCCCAGAGAAAACCGTGGAAGTCCAGTGCTCAGCATGCATCCATAGGGTGCTAGAGAAGATTTTCTGTGTTTGGGACTAAAAGCAAGTATGGACATAAAGGGGTGTGTCCGTTCTAAGATAGACTGTCATCCTGCTGAAAGAAACCTCATTTTTCCAGTGTCTGTAATAACAGAGTGGCTCTCAGCTCTCCACTGCTCATGCAGCTCCTGCTACACAGGGATGACGGTGCAGGGTGGTGTCTTGCACCAGTGTTCGCTCCCTGTAATTTTGACCTACTTTTAGTCCCTGAGAATCCCTCTAAAGTAAAGTCATCTGGATGAAACCAAGTTGTTGTTTTACATTCATTCACAGTTAAACTCTGATAGTTCGATTAGAAACATCTGGCCAACACTGCTAGTAAATGCACAGTCAATCAACGGGCGGAGTAAATGTGTGTGTGCACGTTTGTTGTGGCCCTCGTCTCCACGTGACAACGCGTATCCGCTCCTGAAGCATTCAGCCGTCACGTCCGATCATCCTGCTGCCGTGCCGAGCCCCCGACGTCTTCATTATTCAGTGGTGTGTTGAAGTAGTGGTGTGTCGAAGTATAATAATGGCCCCATTAATCATGAAACAGGCCTGTGTGAGAAGTGCTACATGGTCCAAGAGGCTTGAACACCCCCCCCTCAACCCATCATCTCTCTCTCTCCGTCATGCTAAACTGATGTAGTACATATAACTGATATGATGGAATACATTAGACTCCTTACACACACTATAGAGTCGCGTGTGTCAGGACTAACAGCTGTCGAGAGGAATTCTATATCACAAAACAACAGCATAAAGTAAATGATAACAGTACCGGTAAATCTGATAATTTCCCTTCTCAGGTCTAGAATGTTTCAGCCGCCATACTCGACGCAACCTGCTGCATTTTGCATTTTTTTTAATATTCAGGATGCTTGAAATGACGGATGAGATAAATTTAGAAGCAGCAGGAGATGAGTCACATCATTCTGCGTTTAAAATAGATGAGGCAGCATTTTAGGTTTTCATCACCTGTTGTGTTTACTTTGGATTCCCCATAAATTGACAGTGATATTTTTGCACAAAGATAAGTTTTAATTGATTTGTCCTCAAGCTGCGGTGAAGATTTCTACATAATTTTTTTAATAGTTGATAGCTGAAAATATATCTACTGTCTGATATCGATGATACTAGTTAATATAACTGAGAGTTTAGTGAGTAGTGGAGATATTGGGATAAATCAATAAAGAATAGAAGTTAGACCAGTTCCCACTCAAATCGGCAGTTAAATCTGATTCACATTACATTGAAAATGTATTATTATTAATATTATTACTATTTTTAGATAGATAGATAGATAGATAGATAGATAGATAGATAGATAGATAGATAGATAGATAGATAGATAGATAGATAGATAGATAGATAGATAGATAGATAGATAGATAGATAGATCGATAGATAGATAGATAGATAGATAGATAGATAGATAGATAGATAGATAGATAGATAGATAGATAGATAGATAGATAGATAGATAAAAAGAAGCAAGAATGTGAAAATGAGTGAAGAGCATAGTGAGTTAAATATACAAGCATTTAAGTTAAAAATGTATAAAAGCGATGAGATGCTCTGATACCATTTTTCCCTTCAAGATCCCGACTTTGCAAATCGGCCGATGCAGAGTACTGATCTAATACTTGGGCATTTCAAATACGTCAACATATTTTAACAGCTATATGCTAATAACTCTGTGCGATTGCTGTAATTGTTGTTTGGCCCCCTTCGATACTCTTGCATGCGATACACGTTTTACCTGTTGGACTTTCTGACTACACTACCATAAATCACTTATTCGCTGCCGCTCTAAAAGCAGTACTTGCCACTGGCAGCACAGCACAACTGCTGTTTTGGAGCATGCAAAGAAAATTGCAGTTTTACCTGGGTGGTACTAAAGAGGTGGTGGATCAGGAACATAGATTTGTTTACCCACCGATGCCCAACTCTGCATTTTCTGCAGAATCTGAGGCATTTTCCGATGCTGGTATTTGTATTGGAGCATCTCTGATATCAACAGGGCAAATTCACCTTCTCAGGAAGATTGTGCAACCCTAAACATCGTCAGTCCTTGTGGACGCCATTCTCCAGCCTCGCCAAGACAGTAGTAAAAAATCTGTTGTCCTTACTCAACGAAGGGAATAATTCCTGGATAGTGATGCATTTTATTGTAAAAGCCCAGTGATTCACTGCAGCCGGGTTCCTCCAGACTGAGATCAATCCTCGCTGGCACAGTCAGAGCTGCCGATGAGACACACTGTTTAGTCTGCAGGAAATCTCTCCCTCTCCTGGCCCTGCTGTCTCCTCACCTCCTCAGCTCTGGCAGCTGTCCAGAAGGGACGTTGGCACAGCTCGGCCAAATATACACCCTACCACGAAGGTTTCTCCTCCTCCTCCTCCTCCTCCTTCTGTCAACCCTTCTCCATCCATCTCCATCGCAAAAAACTCCAGCTTTAGCTCTTAACAGCCACCGCTCACGCCCGCCTGAACGCTGGCAGCCAATATCGATCAATGAGGACTTTATCAATCACAGGGTTACGGCAGCTGAGATGCTTTCGGAGTGTACACACTATTGATTCCGTTGAATTATTCATGATACTTTTTTCGAAATCACTCCGCGGTTTTGACAGAGCAACACACTTAACCACAACTGTTTTTTAATATATCAACTGCCAACCTGTCTCTTCTGTTTTTTTTCATTTACAGCCACTTCACTTGGCCCAGACCTCTTTCCGAGTGGAAGCCTTTGGACACACCTTCACTCTGGACCTGGAGCTAAACCAGTTCGTATTTCCCCTTCAAAAAAACACTGAGATGTGTTTTTTTTCTGCACACTCGTATCAGCGGGTGCTCTCCATTTATTTCAACTGTTCTCATTAGCGTTCCCACACACTTAAGCAAATGAACGTAGCACCTCCATTGTGTTATGTGACAAGATGGGGGAATACCAGCACTCAAACGCACACAGCTGGAGGTTCATGGGTTTTCCACTGATTTTCATTAACGCCACATGTTAACTTGTTTTGCCTGTTCTTTGTGAAATGCATTTAAGTGGAGAGCAAGTGTTAGAAATGATCCTTTTGATTTGAATGGTGATAGAAAAGACGCTGTCAGAAGTATCACGCTGTCTCTCCTCCATTTGCAGTCACCTCCTGTCTTCAGAGTACGTGGAACGGCACTTTAACCAGGATGGCAGACCCGCGGAGTCTGTGGTAAGATCCTTTTTTTTTGTGTGTGATGGGGATTTTAGTGCAAAGTTCTCTTATGGCTCCTACAAAGTGTTACGGAAGTTTTCTGGAATCTGGTGAAAGGAGAACTCAGGCAACTGGTGTCTTATGATGAAGAGTTAAATGTAGACTTGATGAATCAAGGAGACCAGAAGGTGGAACAATATACAAACGCAAACAGAGTAACATGAGCAACTGTCACACCCAAATCTGAAGATGTCTCCCACAGCCTCCCAGTATATCTTCCTATACTTGCGTCAGCCATTCAAACAGCACATCCATGAATGGCTTGTGATAACACATATCACATACACAGGACATGTGCGTGTTAGTAGAAGAATTTTTGCAGATTGCTCGAATAACAGCTCGTCTCCAACGCATGTAAGCACTTGCATTATTCTAAAATGCAGATCTTAGCTGTTAGCAAAGCCAACAGGGTCAGCAACTTGTGTAATTGATTATCAATGTTGCGTTCAACACTGGTAGCTGAGGCTAATGCTATCGTATCACGTAATCACGGTCGTATGTCGTGATCGAACAGACCCAATCATCAAGCTGTTGTCAGTGTTCATGTCATAGTTTCCACACATCTCTGTTTCTGCACGTCCAGACAAAAACACAGCGCTACAGTTTTCAAACTTAAACGGAGATAGCAGCATTTCCAAACTTCTCGGTTTTAGCAGCTCTAAAACTCTGGAGTCTTGTGGACGTCACGTTTGTCCAGAGCAAAGTAAACGCTATATTAAAGGAAAACGTAGTGGCGTGGATGTAGCATTAGAATTAAAAGTTTTGCTCTGTCAGATGCCGTCCCTCACATTGTTTATAGCTCATTATGTAACATAATGCTTCTGTACATTTTAAGGCATGTTATCTCATGGTACAGACAAACGACATGCTTTTGTTTAGCTTTCATCTTTTTACGGCACATTCCTTCATGTATTTGTGATACTGAATACTTTATACCGTTTGATGCATTCATCTATTTATGGAAACCCTGTGTGTGCACTCTGCTACGAAACTAGGCTGCCGTGTAACCGTTCACATCATGTATGTTACTCTCCTGCACATGTGTGGGTTTGCCTGTCAGCGGCGTGCGCCTACGTGCCTCTCCGCCGTGGCCTTTATCAGACGAGCCAAGAGAAAAAGGCAGTGGATGCCTGTGGTGTAAAAAAAACACGCGGTCGGAGAGAGAGCCATGAAGAGATAATGTGGAAATGGATGAAAGCCTTGACATCGAATGCGACGCGAGCTCATCGGGACCAACCGGAGGAATGTCGCTGCATTCTGCTCGCCAGGAGGGGATGGATAATGTTTTAGTTTTTTTTTCTTTGTTTTCTGAACAAATGGGCCACTCACTGACCCGCTCCCCTACACCCCCCCCCCCCCCCGCCCACACACCCAACACTTCAAGTCTCCCACACACGATCCGTCCAAACTCTCCCTCGGTCCTCCTGACCAATCGGGAGCCTGTTTCCATAGCAACCAGTTATCTCAGAAGTGTCATTAAGTTCTTGGCAGCGAAGAGAATGAAAGAAGACCAAGAGGGAGGGTAGCAGTGAGGGAGGAGGAGGAGGAGCAGGAGCAGGAGGAGGATGACAGTTAACACAAAAGGCTTTGGAAACAGGGAGGAGTACATTTGCGGATGTGTGTGTGCTGGTTCCCAGAGCGGCTGGTGAGGGAGAGAGGAGGGGATGGAGACCCTGCAGTCAGGCCAGATTGTGGCTCAGCTTGATGGAGGCCTCACACTATGCCTCTGGACACAGGGCAGGCGTGATGCATTCAGGGCAGCGCGTCACATGTCTCGTCCCTGTCCTCAACACACTTCTATTCTCCCTCGAGGTGTTGTGTGCCTGAGGTGTTATTGCGAGTGAGACTCCCAGCCCAACCTGATTTGATCCAGGTGAACCGGTGTGTCTCACTTGTCTCACCTTTCCTGGAGGTTCATCTTCGCCACTGTGATCTCCGTGTCCCGTTTTGGGGGGGGGGGAATGCTGGCAGGGGCTCTGCTGTGGTAGTCAAGGTTGTTAAAAGGACAAAAAAAGGGAGCAGAGCAGAAATGCTTTGTCGCTTTTATCTTGTGCCTTTCAGCTGCACAGTCAGGCCCCTGCCCCATGTTAAATCCTCAGATCGTACTGCGTGGGTGACACGAGTGTTGATTTATTAAAGAGATCCCTGCGCTCGGTCCACCTCCACCTCTGTTGTCAGTGGAGCAGAGCAGATCGGAGTGGAGCCCAGTGCACAAGTAGGTCATACACCGGTCCATAAACGCCACAGTGGGGCTGAGAGGGGAGTCACATAGGCAGAGGTTTTCTCCTCAGAGTTGACCTATCACTATGTCCGGTGAAGGTATATAAGAGCATCACTAGTGGCTGTTGGATGAAAGAGCTCTGCGTTGTGTCCACAGGGAGGAGAGCACTGCTACTACCAGGGAAGGTTAAGAGGTTTACCAGAGTCCTGGGCTGCTGTCTCCACCTGCCACGGCCTGTGGTGAGCCTGATTACTAACCTTTATTTGTAACATCAAATATTAGTTACCTGTGCATGCTGATCAGGTGATTTAAAGTTGAACTGCTTATCTTTTTTCATATGTCCATAACTAGAATGGCTCTAAGTACAATGCATCCCTCCGCCAAGGCCCAACAGTCGCCTTAAATTCAATCAAGTTGCACCAAATTTCACACACTCATAGATCCACTAAGTTTTGTGGAAATCTGTGTTGTAGATTTTGTGTAATCATGTTTACAAACAAACAAACAAACAAACAAACAAACAGGGGACCTTACCCCTTGGCGGAGATAATTATGTCTTTAATTTCTCATCACAGCTCTGTTTTCTTTTTTAAATAATTCTGCCCATTGTGCTCTGCATTTCGTCTGATTGGTTTTTCAGTGGCATGTTCTCTGACGGCTTCTTCTCTTACGGGATCGAGCCCCTTAACAATGGGACCAGTCAGGTGACCAGTCCTTCTATTAAACTGTAGTGATTATTTCCGACCAGCATGAATTTAATTCAGTCGGGAAGCTTTTGTGTTGAATGTTATCTGGATGTTTTCTGTTATTAGGATGGTGGAGCTCACATAATCCGCAGGATGCCTGATATCAGACTTTCCCCCCACTGCACAGGTACGTACGACGCAAGTAACTACTAGTAACTACTAGTTACGACTGACACGGACATCACATCGGAATATTATAACTTTCAAGTCTCTTTTTACCTTAATCACATTTTAAACTTATCTTACTGGCAAATAACCCCCAAATACAGGCAGCTGAACTCTCTCTCATGCTCAGAATGGAGAATAACAATTTTCTTATTGAATTTTACAAAACAATCAAAAAGACAGAAATTGAGAAGGGACAGTTCGGACAAAACAAACGTGATTATTTAAGGGGATGTTGTTTTTAGTCAATTCAAACAGGGTTAATTACAGTCGCAGCTTTTTTTGACTGGAGACTCGAACTTTTCGGCTGAAAATGAGACAGTAATGTGCTGTAAATCGCTTGTTGAACTAATTCAAGTCGCCCTTCCTGCCTCTCTGTGTGTCCAGACTGTACAGAGGACAGTGAGTGGGATCGCAGAGGAGGTGACGGTGGTGACGACAGACCGGACCAAGCCAGGGAGCAGCAGGTGTCCGGGGGCCTGAGGCGAGCCAAGAGATTTGTTCGCAAGCCCTCTGTCCAGACCGAGACCAAATACATTGAGTTGATGGTGATCAACGACAATGAAATGGTGAGTTAAAAATATATATGTAAGGTTAAATATAAACTCTGAAATTCTAAAAGCTTTAGAGGCAAATGAATTGGCAAATTATGGATTTTCACCCTTAAAAAGAAATGCAAATATTCTCTATAAAAACAAAATAAACTCCACTGCTGAATTTTAAGACGCTGAAGGATGCTGAGTGAATAAGGATTTCAATGATCAAGAATGATCTGAAGAACCATTGAGATCAAGACTTTAAATGTGTGATTGAACTAAACAAGTTTTTACTTGTGTCATTGTGTTGAATCATAAGGACGAAGAAACAGTTTCCTGACCTTGCAGATCTTTATAGAGTTGAATGCTTTTGGATCAATAACTTTATTTTATGTGGTTCTACTTGTTTTACTCCGTACGGAAGGTAGGAGATGTATGATTTATCCGAAATGCAGTCAGCACAGAAAGACTGCAGTGCCTGCACTCCATAGATTCCTGTAATGGAACTCTGGCCATTACTGTTGAATGCTGCTGATAATAAGTGGAATTATAATCAACCGAATCTCTGTGTGTGTGTTTGACAATGTGATCCATCTCTTGAGCCATCTGTGTATCTTTGTCTCTCCACAGTTTGTACAGTTGCGTAACTCAAGCAGCCAAACGAGGAACTTTGCCAAAGCAGTGGTCAACATGGCCGACCAGGTAAGAGCTTTGTTTGTCGGATCATAATCCTCAGAAACTCTGCACACACACACACACACACACACGCACACACACACACACACACACACACACACACACACACACACACACACACACACCGGTCAGAAAAGTATGTGTAAATAATTGATCCCAGATATAAATCAGTTCTCCATGTACACTCCAGGTGACTGATGGGCATTTTTTGTGGTCCCCAGATCTACAAGGAACAGCTGAACACAAGGATCGTTCTGGTTGCCATGGAAACCTGGACCTCTAATAATAAGATGCCAGTCGTTGAGGACCCATTGATAACGCTGCAGAACTTCATGAAGTACAGGAAGGACACCGTCAAGGAGCAGAGCGACGCGGTCCATCTTTTCTCGTGAGAGGAAATCAAATTTCCAGAGTCGTTGTTTGATATTTTGAATGATGATTTTAATTTCAATCATATCTTTTTCCCGTGCACCTCAGAGGACGCACATTTCACAGCAGCCGCAGTGGGATGGCCTACACAGGAGGAGTGTGCTCTCAGACGAGAGGCGGAGGAATCAACGAGGTGAGGACAACATGAAATGGTATAATTTGCTGTTGCATCATCAAAGAGGAATTTAAACAAAAATATAACCATGGTCTAGCTGAACATGCTTTAATGTGAACTCTATTCAAGTTTAATGTCTTAAACCAAAGATGAATATCTTGTCATTTTAAAGTTAAGACTAGAGGTAAAGTTGCATTTTTTTAAGTTTTGGGTAACAGAGACAATTGTAATCTATTATTTTGAGGGGACTCATAGATTGTTTGAATTATTAATTATTTCAAATGTTAAATTCACATTTTGTTGCAATAGACCACTCTTTTATGTAAGTATTAAGTATTAAGCTTGAGCTTAGCTTTGAATAAAGCCTGGAATCACGGGGAAGCAGCTCTCCTGAATTGGTCCAAATAATAGAATCCACCTAAAAGGAGTTAACTGCACATAAACATCAGTAGAAAAGGAAGTTGTCATATTTAAAAGTTTTGTTTGTGTACAGATAAACAAATGACATGTCTGTTGTTTGGATGGAGTCTGGTTTGCTGTTTCCCCTCGATAACTGGCAGAGTTTTTACAGTATTTCCATACTCAGTACAAAGCTCTCATGTGTGGATTCTATCTGTATTTGTTTCAGTATGGGAATGTCGGTGCGATGGCCATTACTTTGTGCCAGACTCTTGGCCAGAACATCGGGATGAAGTGGAACAACGCCCGCAGCTCTGCAGGTAACTGAGAGCTTTCTGATGTATGATTAGAGGGACACAAAGATCTATAAAACCAGATGAATAAATCAGAGCAGCAGGGAGAGGCAGATCCGGAAAGATCGAAGCCGAGCACAATAGCAAGGGAGGGGTTTGATAGCAGGGTGTGGGGCGGGGGTTAAGGTGGACAGTGTTGGCGGTGCGTCAGTATCCACGTCCAGCGGTTGTCTTCTGTAATTAGATCTCTCCATTAGGTGATTAGTCACCTGCGCTCCAGAAGGAGGTGCCGGTGGTTAGAGCATCGCTGCCACTGAGCAATGGATGGTGTGATTAATGTTGGAGAGCCATCAGGTCCATTAATCAATGACAGGACAGGAGCTCAGTGCACACGCTGTGAGTCCCACACCGCTGTCCAACAGGAAGTGAACAGATCTAAGGAAAATCTTTCTTCTTTGTTATGTGTCTTGAGGCGTTATGTTTTCTGATTGTCTGTCCGTCCCATGTCTGTGAACACGATATCTCAACAGAGCATTAAGGGGATTTCTTCACACTTGGTACAAACATTCAGTTAGACTCAAGGATGAACCAATTTGATTTTAGTAGTCAGAGGTCAAAAACATATTTTCTGCCTTGTGAACGCCATATCTCCGGATGACCTGCAGGGAAATTGGAACAAATGTTCACTTAAGCAGCTTTCAGACATTCTCTGAGCTCCGGATAATCACCTGATTATGTGAGAGCCTTAATGTCTGAGTGAAGGTTCTGGACTTTCTCCAAAGTTTCTTCTGCAAGCCCTGGATGAACAAGTCTGGATAATGTCCAATGATTCACCATGAGCGTGTTGATGATTATTCCAACACGCAACAGACCCAAAACTGGAAAAAAAGAATAGAACTAAAACAGGATGAAAAAGAGGAGCCCCGTCTGCAAAGACATAGACGAAGATGAGTGTGATGATGAGGGCTGACAGAGCACTGTCGATGTGCTATAAACAACAACATTCCATCTCAGCAGCAGAATTTTTTTTTTTTTTAATTTATGTTAACTCATGCCTCTACCTGCTGCACCACCCCTCACCTGAACACCCCACAGATCTCTCCGTTGTTTGTATATGAAAGGAAAACTCCGGAAAGTTTTGTTGCCATGAAGTCCATGTTGCTGAGTAGAATTTGGTGATCAAGGGTCAAAGGTCAAGGTTTACAGTAGCCTCATGATTTTACCCTGTTGAACATATCTCATATCTGCCTTTAGGGAATTTCTTCAAATTTTAAAAAGCTGTCACTCACTCAAAGACAGAGTGAGTATATTTCAGAGGTCAAAGGTCAGAGTGGCCTCACTGGTTGGCGGAGGCAGACAACCACAGATTGATATTTCTAGTTCATCATGAATCTGCTTCTCAAGACACAGCTGGCATTATGCTTTCTTCTTCTTTTTTTAACCCTCCTGTGATCTATGTTCCCTCTGCTCTTCTTCACAGGAGACTGCAGGTGTCCGGATGCCTGGCTGGGTTGCATCATGGAAGACACAGGGTACAGATCCACCACACGAAACAAAACTCACCTGTCGAAACATTTCTCCTCTCTCTTTAATGACACAACAGCGGGGTTGTTTTCTTGTTGCGCTCCAGGCTAGCTGTGATTTGTTCCATTCCTTTCAATCAAGTTGACGATTAAACACCTGTAACAGACGGAGGCTTTGACTTTTACACAGTGCGATGATCACAGTTTCTATTAAACATCTGATATCAGTGTGTAGATCTATATGAAATGATCACAAATGGGGAATTATAAGTATTTACTGTATGACTGAGTTGGATCTAGCTGTCCTTACCAGATGGAACAATAAAGATTTAAATGATTCATTTGACTAATATCTTACTACAGATGGTAACATTTCTGTCGGGTTGCAAAGTGATTGCACAGACACCCACAGTAGATCTGGCAATGCTCACCGGCTGAAACGCACTCTGCTGCTTTTTTAATTTCATTCTTCTTTGTCATGTCATGCTCTTTATCGTGTGTGTGTGTGTGTGTGTGTGTGTGTGTGTGTGTGTGTGTGTGTGTGTGTGTGTGTGTGTGTGTGTGTGTGTGTGTGTGTGTGTGTGTGACAGATACTATCTGCCCAGAAAGTTTTCTCGCTGCAGTGTTGATGAGTACATCCAGTTCCTGGTCCAGGGGGGCGGGAGCTGTCTCTTCAACAAGCCCAGCAAGGTGAGGGCCATGTGGGGAGGTGGGGAGTGGTGACGGGAGCCTCCTCTGACAATTGTTTTTATTTATCGGCTGTTGTCAGACAATACTTATTTATGGACCAAAGTATTTCATATTTTGTTCATAAACAGTCTTGCATTTTCAAATCTTTTTATTTTTCAAATCTTCCTTTTTATAAATTTTTTTATCAGATGCAAAACAAAGCTCACAGCATGTCTGTGAAAAATGGGATTTGAGATTTGCAGATTTGAATGACACCATGTTTTACTGTTGGTTTGACACACTGCAGTATCAGCGTCACACCTGTTAGTTGTCTTACACACTCTCCTCTGTTACTGACATAAATCTCAGTCTTGGATTCATCAGTACCAATAGACGTTTTTCAAAGTCAAGCGTTTGGCCTTGTTTTGCCTTGTTTGTGGTGGTTTTAGAAACTGCCACTCATCCTCTGAGATCACTGCAACAAAGCTCTTTGATGAAATTGTCTTTATTTTGTCTCAGGGAATTTGGCTTGAAGTATTGATCTTTTAACAGTGCAGTCACTCTTGGTCTGCTTGATCGTGCTTTCGCATTTGTCAAGTTTCATGCACTATCCCTCCGTATAGAGACTTTAGCTTAAATTGAAATGCAACCACGAAATAATGTTGAATCATATCTTTCTACCTTCTTAGACTTTCTGATTATTTCCATGTTTGCATTCAAATATAAACGATTTCAGTGTGGTTCCAGACTTTTGAGTCCCACAGTTCATGCTCATATCTGTTACCCTGTGTGTCTCTCAGCTGTTGGATCCTCCAGACTGTGGGAACGGCTTCGTGGAGCCAGGGGAGGAGTGTGACTGTGGATCCCAGGTGGTGAGTAGAATCTAGCTCTTTAACCCGCTGCAAACTAGCTGCACCTCAGCCTTGTGTCTCTGTATGAGCACCGGAGGCTCTGGTGTTGTCTGAAAACCCAGAGTTCATGGCTTACTTTCTCGACTGTGGCTGCAGGAGTGTGCCCGGAGCGGAGGAACCTGCTGTAAAAAGTGCACGCTCACCCATGATGCCATGTGTAGTAATGGACTCTGCTGCAGTGGCTGCAAGGTGAGTCCAAAACCCACTCACACTTTTGTCTCCAATGGGATTAGATTCAATCAGCATTCACTCCCAGGTCAAACGACACTGCAGTAGACACAGGTTTTAATCGCCATTGATCGGCAGTGATGGAAATATGCTAATTTGGCAGGACTGCGAGATGAGAGAGCGCCTCGGTTGCTGGTGTATTCATGACGATCAACATCAAGCACCAAGGGGAAAAAACACAGAAAAGCTAATTTTCTACTGGCAATGGGAAGGAAGTTAATCACCTTTTTTGAGGGTTAATCAACAACTGTGTATAGTCATAAAAGAGTTATAACTTTGTTACAGCAAGTCAAAAAATGGACACATAGAAAGATGAGGTTCATTAAAAGACTGCTGAGCTAAAACAACTGTTCCATTGTGAATCCCAAAATTGTATAATTATTATTAATTATAATAATAATAATTAATTATTATTATTATTATTATTACTAATGTTAGTATATTTGAACATTGTCTTTTGGTGCAAAACAACATATTTGGCATCAGCTCCTCTGAACATATTTTATCAACTTCAAGAATGCAATTGCAGGCAGCTCTTGCTTTTATTTTCAAGCCTGAAATCTGCACTGTCATGCTTGAGTAAACATCTGCATGATTAACTGCTAAAGACTTTTCAACCTGATTTAACCTGACGCCGTTGGATGCTGTGCCTCAGTACGAGCAGAGGGGCGTGGTGTGTCGAGACGCTGTGAATGACTGTGATATCCTAGAGACCTGCACCGGCGACTCCAGCCAGGTAGAGTGGACTGCGAGTCAATAAGAACAGTAAGATCAACAAAGAGCATCAGGTGCATAATTTACTTTTCTTCTTTTGCAGTGTCCTCATAATGTCAACAAGCTGGACGGCTACTTGTGCGATAACAGTCAGGTAAGAGCTGGTTGGAGACATTTTTCTCTGCAGGTCACTCTGACTCTGACACATGATGATTGTTGTCTCGTGTCCTCAGGGCCGCTGTTACGGTGGACGATGCAGGACTCGTGACGGACAGTGTAAAGGACTGTGGGGTTATAGTAAGTATAAACCACATGTACAGCTCAGCCATGTCTTTCTCCAGGAAAATGCACGTTGCATAGTCTTATTTAGAACTTCTATTTTGTCGTCACCTTCTTCTTTCTACGTTTGCCCTCCCAGATTCAGCCGACAGATTTTGTTACGAGAAGCTGAACGCTGAGGGGACAGAAAAAGGCAACTGTGGTCCAGGTCCTGAAGGCCGGGGCTGGCTGCAGTGCAACAAGCCGTGAGTGATGCGTCCCTGATTCCTTTTACTGGGGCCCTCTCTATTGGGCTTTATTTGTGCAAAGAAAAATGTCCATCAGCTTATTTTGAGTCAGACTTGCTGCTTAGTGTCCCAGTGTCCTGGAAGGATACGACCGGCGTTACCTTATCATTTTAACTAAATCCAATAAGTCAAAGCACCAACCATTATAATAATTAAAAACGGACAAAAAAGACTAAATGGCCGTTATGTTGTAGTAATTTGAAAGCCTTATTATATTTACACGACTAAAAAATCCCGTCATAGAGTGTTGTTTCAAAAGTTTAAGCTTTTTCAAGTATTGTAAACACTTCCTCAGTTTCATGTGTCCTCTGTCATTCACCTATTTTGTTGGTTTGTTTCAGGGACGTGTTATGCGGCTTCTTGTTCTGTGCCAACATGACGATGAAGCCAAAGTTCGGAGACCTGCAGGGGGAGGTGACCAGCTTCACCCTCTACCACCAGAACAAGTACCTGGACTGCAGGTAAATGTCTCACAGCCATTTAGTTTGCTACGAGGAAATCGAGCACCTCCTCTAGCACCTGTCTGACCTATTTGGATGTATCACTCAGAGGCGGCCATGCTCTGCTGGAGGACGGCTCTGATCTGGGCTATGTGGAGGACGGCACTCCCTGTGGTCCCAACATGATGTGTTTGGAGCGGCGCTGCCTCCCTGTGGCAGCGTTCAACCACAGCACCTGTGCGCGATCCAACTTTGGCCGCATCTGTTCTGACCACGGGGTAAAAAGAAAATCATATTTGAACCTGTACCTTCCCAGCACAGAAGAATGATCCTAGTCATTCCGGCTAAACCATATTACTGTTGTTGAAATAAAGCCACTGTTTATATTCTTTCTTATTATCTGCCCAAGCATTTTCTAAGCGAAGGGAATCTAGGTTACATACAACTGTTGCTTTAATAGCATTTAAGTGACTATATATCACTGTGAATGGCACTCAGTAAAGTGCAGACCCCCACTAAGGCTCAATAGTGATTTTAAACATGTCTTTAAACCCCTTTTTCATCAAAATCAAGGAATTATTCCCTCGGAAATTGGTGAACATATAATAAAATGCGGTATCTCACAATAATAAATTCCTGGATTCGCCCCTTTGAATGGATCTGTACCAAAATGTTCCATCCTTCCAACAAGCTAGAATCCATTCAGTAGTTTTTGGGTTATCCTGCAGAGAAACAAACAAACTAGAACAGCCCTCTGTAGAGACAATTAAATTCAATCAAGCTGCACCAAATTTCACACACTCATAGATAGATATCAGTTCCCTTAACACGCCTGTTTTTGTTTCTTTTTTATCAAGATCTGTGAATTATTTCCTGGGAAAATGATGGAAATGTTGAAAACAACGGCAATATCTAAAAAAAATGATCTTGGATCCACACCAAAATTGAATGGGTTCTTCTATGATCCGTACCACATCCTTCCACCAAGTTTTGTGTTAATCCGTCGAGTTGTTTTTGTGTAGTCTTGTTTACAAACAAACCAACCAACAAACAAACAGCTGAAGACATGTCCTCCTTGTCGGAGGAAACAACGTGTCGTTGAATTGACAATGAAGGGCTGTTGAAACAATGGTTGCATGTCACCTAAACCTTTTTGTCTCTGCCTCAGATGTTTGTTAGTTTGACGTCCCTGTAATCTGGCTATACAGCAGGTTTTAAAATTTCTGTGCTCAACTTGAATGTGTGTGTGTTCAGGCGTTGTGCTTGATTCCCGTCTCTGCTGCTTCTCCTCACAGACCTGCAGCAACGAGGTGAAGTGCATCTGTGACCGGGACTACACGGGGAAGGACTGCAGCGTCTTTGACCCCATCCCCGAGCCGACGGTCCCCACTGGCCCGGAGAAGAAAGGTCCATATGGCAGCTCCTCAAATCTGCCTGTGTCTCTCTTCTCTGTCTGCCCCTCATATCCCCCCCTCATAGTCTCTACCCATCCATCACCGTAGCTTCTTGTACCGGAGCAGAGCACAGGCACGGAGAGTAGTCCACCTTTTGTGAGAAAGTAAACATCGATATCTCACAGTGTTTCTCTTCCTGCTGCGTGTTGGTTTAAATGTTGGGAGAGTGGGTGTGTGTTGAGACACGTTCATTCATAAGAGCATAAGTGCATGTACAGTATGTTAGTGTTTGGTTGTGTGTGTGTGTGTGTGTTAGCGATGTATGTCTTGCAGGCGCTGCCATCTTCAAGTGTCTCCCTTACTTTCTTGCAGTCCGCCCATGACACAGAGAAAAAAAGAGCAGCTGCTCTCATAGGTACAAAAAAAAGCCAAAGCCACCCTGAGCCCGGGGGGTGTGTCCAGCTGAGAGAGCAGGAGAGGGGGAATGAGAACAAAGTAATAAAACTCTCTCTCCTTCACTTTTTGGTTTTCCTGTAACCGTTGTCTCCCTGACCTCCCGCGCTCACCCGCCTGTTCTCCCACCTCCACCCCACCCACGTGCTGGTCTCCTCCTCTTCCCCCCCCTCATCTCTCTTTTTTTTCCGTCTGCAGGTATCCTCCCATCTTCCCTCTCTCTCTCGATCACTCTCTCTCTCTCTCTCTCTCTCTCTCTCTCTCTCTCTCTCTCTCTCTCTCTCTCTCTCTCTCTCTCTCTCTCTCTCTCTCCAGTTCATGTCGTTGATGTAACGTGTTGATGCTGTCCTCTGACGTGTGTTTTATTTGAGTGGTGTTGTTTTGTTTCTGCCCCTCCTCCTCCTCCTCCTCCTCCTCCTCCTCCTCCTCCTCCTCCTCCTCCTCCTCCTCCTCCTCCTCCTCCTCCTCCTCCTCCGCACCCTTCCTCCTTCCCCTCCTTCCTCTGCGCAGGTCCCAGTGGCACCAATATCATAATAGGGTCCATCGCAGGTGCTATTCTCCTGGCAGCTATAGTCCTAGGGGGAACAGGATGGGGATTTAAGTAAGAGTTCTGGCATGCCTTTGTTTACCTGTCTGCTTCTACCTGGTGGACCCCCCCCCCCACCCACACACACACACACACACACACACATACACTGCCCCTCCCACTCTCACCCCCTCTGAAGTAGACACCCGAACCTGCGGAGAGGGGAAATGGGCAGTCAAATCAGAGACGTGCTAATGCTTGAACTGCTTTTGGCTTTTTCGCTCCATATGAATAGTTGCACTTTGATCGAATCTGTAATAAACTCCGAGCTCCATCCTGCACCTTCTCACCCCCCCCCCCCCCCCCCCCCACTAGCCCGGCCTTTTTCTAGTAGTGACAGGGCACGTCCGAGACGGTTGTTTGGTTTCTTTCCTGCCTGGAACCTTTGCTAAACTTTTCTTAAGAACCGCTAGAGCTGATGTGACTGCTACTACTCCACTGGTGCCACATCTGGAAGTTACACCCCTACCTGAGTCTATGTGTAGAATTGAAGGGCGTCATGGTTACTACCGTGGATAAACTTGGGCTTTTTTAAATGTTTTACCTATGGTGCTATTTTTGCCTGCTTGATCCTGTTCTGCCCCTGTCGGCAGCGTCCCCCACATGCCCTCGCTGCTTTGCATCTTCTGCTCGGCTCCTCCTGTGCATGCTGGCTGTTGTTAACTCCTTAAACTCTGACCTGAAAGGACTGCCCCCAAGTGGTCACATGAGACACATTCAGGATGCTCTCTAACACCCGGTGTGAACAGACGAGTTAACACTGACCCTTTGTGAATGGCTCTCTCAGGAGTGATGTTAATACCAGGTCTTAATGGGGCCTAGAAGTTTATTAGAAAGCTGTGTTTAACTAAATACGCTTAATTATACTTAAAAACTAAAAATGCAGTCAGTCCTTTTAAGATCAGAGGTAGGTGTCTGTGTATGTTTCTCTTCCTGTAGTCAGACCTCTGGTGTAGAGGGAGGTGGAACTAGCATCAGGTGCAGCGCCCTGTCAGACCCAATGGGGCTGAGAGGTTCGGTGCTGTAGCTGCTGCTGATCTGCTGCATGTGACATCAACACTTAAACCCCTGCATTAAAAAGTTTTGGAAATTAAATACTGATTTGCTCTAAAATCTAAAGCCAGAAAATAATGACATAACCACTAATTGTTTTATGTCCACATTAATATTAAATCTGTAGAATTATCCTTTTCTTGTGCAGCTGTAGTGTTGATGGGTTTTAAATATTATCCAAACTCAAATATAAAAGTATTAAATTGCCTCTAAATTATTGGAATGCAAAAAATATTTCCTGTATTAACATTTTGTCTTTTCTCTCTCACCATGCGCTCCTGGAATGCAGAAACATTCGGAGAGGAAGGTATAACCTTGTAGGACCCTTACTGTGAGGTGTCATGTCCATCGAGGGAAACATCCCATCCAATCCCTCCTTTCCTTGCCTTGGCTACTCGTTCATCCACCATCTGTTCATCCCTTGCTTAATCCCAACAACTGCTTCTCAGCCTCATCCTACATGAAATCTTGCTTTTAAATAATCCCTATCCTCATCCCTAATCCCATCAAATCCACTTCATCATTGCAAAGCAAAACGACTTCTTCCATTTTCCCTGTATCTTCATCTTCTGTCACTCATGCACCAATCTGCTGTGTTTCCTCCTCCTAATAACTTCCCTGTTTTTTCCACTTCTTTCAGATCTGGTGGCGGATAAGACGTCTGTCTCTGTGTCCGTCTCTATTGTCCTGTCTACTCCTGTCTTCCTCGTCGCACTGTGTCATTTCCACATTGGAGAAGAGGGGAACAAAAAAAACAGAAAAAGTCTTCCACTCCTTCCCCAGAATCTCTCCAAACCTCTTCCGATTATCGTTTCCTCCACACTCCCCCCCGTCTGCTCCTGTTGTCAATCCTCCCCAGGTGGGCCCTGTGGAGCTCCTCTCACCAGCCAAATCTCACCCGGTGGCGTCCCCTCGGCCTGAGACGAGCAGGTGGCTCTCTCTGCAGGAGTCTTCCTCCAGTGTGAGGACTCTAAGAATGTGCAACAGTGTCTGTGCACCTCCTCTTCACATCTCAGACAGTCTGATGAAGAACTAATCAACGTTGGACCAATTTAAGACTTGACTTTCCAATGCCTGCCTACCCACACTCTTAGGCACTGGACCAGCGCACAGACTGGGCATCCAACAGATGGAATTCATGTAAAAGGAGGTGAACAGTTTCCTTTATTCCTAAAGGACCTGAGGCTCAGTTCCTCCAAGGCCAGGCCTCGACTTCTCGATTCATCTCGAAGTGGACGATGTTCGGTTTGAATCTGGAAGGTTTCTGGTAACATGGAAACGACATTCCACACTTGACTGTTGTTTGCATGTTTTCCAAAGAGAGAATGTGTATATGTTTCACTGTTACTTGTGCTTTAAGTTGAGGCATCCCTCCCCCTCTCCTCCCTCCTCAAGTTTTCAGGTACAAAAAAAAAGGAAGTTTGGTGTTTTATGGTTTTGGGATCATTTTCAAATCGCTGAACTTTGAAGCAGCAGAGACCGCAACCTAGTGTTTTCCTATCACAGACAAAACGACATACATTCCACAGATATCTCGTCTGTGTGTGTGTGCTCACCAGTTTCCAGCCCGCACTTTGTACACCTACGGAGGTGTTACTGTGTGTGTTTGTTGCACGAGTGAATGTGCAGGTGCAAGTTATTTTTAAAGAACAAGGAAGAATGTATGTGTGTTTACATTAGTGTTAGGGGCAGTTGTGTGTCCATGTACATCTTTAACACCCCTGTCACAGGTAGAGAGGCAGGTTTTTACCCTTTATCAGAGCATTCGTTTCTACAAACTGTAGGAATTCAACCATTTTTAATGTCATGTATCTACAGAGAATGAGCACTAGCCAACTGTATGCACACCACTTTGTATATATGTGCAAGATTTACTGAATGTCATTGCACTGTATGAAGATTTATTCAAAGCTATGTTTAAATTTAGTTTCAGCAAGCGTATAGCTATCGGCCTCTCGACACGATGCCAGATCTCTCCTTTAGTCAGGCGCCGTCTGTTTATTTGTAACGGCAGCGTTTACAGCCTAGGCCGCCGTCTCACCCTCTCTTGTATCATTCCAGCTGTCACTGAAATGTCGTGAATCTTTTGTACATTTGTTGATAGCCCCCGAGCCCCACGGGCGGACGCCACACGCCCGGAGACTTTGTAACGATTCCCACCGCTGTAAATGAGATTAATATAAGAGATCTAGACCGGAGCAGCTTTGTCTGACACGTGTGCGTGTTATGAGCTCAACTTGGTTTGTTTGAGCTTTGCACTATGGCAGATGCACTATTGTTGTATTACAATATGTACAGAGGTGGTAACAAATACAGTCTGTGTTTTGATCCATTTGAAGTTGAGAAAAAAAAAAGGGGAAATGAGATGCATCTCACCCCGTATTTTTAGACATAATCTTTTGGAATTGAGACGAGAGTAAGGAAAAGAACGAAGGATTGTAGATGGATGGAAATCAAGGGGAAATAAAATACTAAAACATTGAATCACAACTCTTATTCTCACTAGTCACTGTTTTTGTGTTGTTTACTTTTAATGCCCATAGCTTAGGGGTTTTATTAAAGTAGGTGTGACGAAAAAACTAATCAAAGACGATATTTTGTCAATTAATTACTAACAGAGCCATCACATTCTAGGCCTGCAACTGGCTATTTTTTTAATTTCAATTGTATGTTATTTTTGTTTTACTAGTGAAATAACAAGGAAAAATCCATTTCCCAGCCGCTAAATTGACTGTTCAAAATTCATAGTTTTTTTCTCACCATCAGTCTTAAACTCTGTTTCTTGATCAACTTGTGATTTTTCAGCTTATTGACATTAACTGACAAAAACACGATAGGTATATTAAAATATTATTTTAATTTCAAATTACTATTATATCAACGCCCCAGTTGGTTGTTGAAGAAACCTTTTGGTATAAGAAAAACTACACATCAGATTCCTTATACCAGAACACTGAGGCATTCAGCTTTCATTAAATAAAAACTGTAGAAAGGTCGCTGACACACAGGACAGTGACTCCTTGTGAAAAATAACAGTCTTTAAAAAAAGGCTGATGACAGCCACGACAGAATATGTCAATCTCTGAACTTGATCAACATGATGGATAAATCCGTCCTCAGAGAGAACAGCTGAGTGTGTTTGTGAGAGAGAGAGAGAGAGAGAGAGAGAGAGAGAGAGAGAGAGAGAGTTGAGGTTTTTCTGCTAAAACACTGACAGGAGTGTCGACCCGTCTGGGGGGGGGGTCGACGTTCTTTGGTATGTTGTCAGGACAGGTGGGACAGAGCTGGACGAGGGAGCCGCTGCTCTGCCGCACGAGGTCAGATGTCAGTCCACGACCTCTCCCGCGTCCGACTTTGTTTTGGGCTCCTGCCACCATTCGGCCAGGAAGGACTCCTCATAGTCTCCCATCCCGTCAAACTCAGCATCGGGGTTCTCCGAGTGGGCGGCGCCCGTTTCTTCTGGACTCACCACGTCCTGGAAGTTAAACACAACACTCAGTCAAGCAAGTATTACATTCTGTAACCTCCACTCCGACTGGCCAAAGTAATAGTTTTTCCTTCCTCTGCCTATAAATCTCTCACTTATGCAGCCGCCTGATTCAGGCTACACAGTCTCAGAGTCCTCCCCCCCCTCTCTGGTCCAGGCCGAGCTGGGAGGAGCTGACCTGAGTTAAATAGATGTGGCAAAGCCTCAGTGGCCAACACCTCCCGACCACATACCACACGCTGCTGGCGGAAAACACACAGCCCCCCTCCTGCTTTCTCTTCCTTCCCCACTCTGCCTCCCCCTTTCATCCTTAGAGACTTTTTTCCTTTTCTTTTCTGCGTCACATAACCTCATACAGCAGATCTCATTTAGTCTGCTCCTTCAAAGTTAAAGTCTACAGTAAATCCCCCATTTTTTAAACTTATATCTTCTCCAGCTTGATAAGCCAGTTCACTCGTTAAAGTGTCGGATCACAAAAACACTTTTCATATTTATGTACCTGTTGGGTCGTCTAGTCATACAGACAGTTTGGATTTTATCTCCTGAGGTTTTGAGACGTCTCTGAACGTCACAATGGAGATTGTTTGTGCAGTTAAAAGAAAAAACTCAGGGATGGAAATCTGGAAACCTCATCAGATAAATTTAAAACAGCGAGATACCACATGGAGGAAGTAAAAAAGATATGATACACCTCATCATAGTCCATCTAGAATGTGTCATTTTTACTTACACCAATTGGATTATATTTTCTCCACTGACGTACTAGTTCTAACCAGTAATTTATAGCAATAATAAAAACATTCTTCCTTAAAGGTTCAATGTGTAAGATTTAGGTGAAAGGGATCTATTGGCCGAAACTGAATATAAAATAATCCTTGTGATGTTTTCACAAGTGTGTAATTGGACACATTGTTGTTTTCTTTACCCTAGAATGGGCCCTTTATATTAAAATACTTTATATTTACATCTTGAGAGGGTCCCCTCAACGGAGGCCGCCATGTTTGTTACAGTCGTCCAAACTGGCAAACTAAACACCTTTTGAGTTTTTATGACAATTGAAGGCTGCCACAGATTCTCTTTCATGTTAGGAAGGGGAGGGTGTTGACCTGCAACGAGCAACTGCACCACTAGATGTCACTAAATTCTAAACAATGAACCTTTAACATAAATAAAGTTGAATTAACAATGAGATTTTGGTTGTGACCCGTAGCTAACCCGTAGCTAATGCCTGCAACATTAGCAGACTTCAAATATATTGGTCTCTTCTATTGCTATGTTTTAATAGTATTACATATCAACACTGAGACACAAAAATATAATGGATTCTTTCCTGATCCGTACCCCCTCCTCAGAACCCGGTCGCACGAACCCCATCCGAAGCAAATATGCTGGGTCAAAGTTCAACAAGTTGAACATGCTGTGTTTTTCCACGCCATAGGACAAAAGTTCATCACTGATGTTTTTTGCAAAACGTGTGACCAGGCCCTAACACCAAGTTTGCATAATACTGATAATAATCAAACAAATGCAGATGAGAACATAACTTCCACGGAAACCAAACAGAAGTTGTTTCAGGATTGCGACCCCTATTTTTGCATTAATTTGCAAGAAAACCGTTAGTCCTCCCCCAACACAGACACTTCCCTCTAAAATAAACAATTTGACATTGTGTCTAATCACAAAATGAACTGGATTCCAGCTTCATGGTTGCAACACTGGTTTGCATGTGCAGCAGTAGACACGCACCTCGTCGTCTGTTTGGAGGTAGTTCAGTGCAAACTCCAGCATCTCCTTCTGTTTGGTCGTCTGGTTAAAATACCTCTGGGCCTCCTGAAAAACAAACATGTCATCAGCTCGTGTTGTGACCTGAGCAGCGGGAGCAGCTTGTCGACGTTTAATGACACCGACTGAGCAACAACAAAAACAACAGTTTGGCCTGTTTCCGTTCCTGTGTCTGGAGGGTGTAAAGTCCCTCTTACCGTGGGAAAACATTTATTTGAAATTGGAGCTGCTTCAGTGGGTAAAGACATTTATGAGTCAGTTTAGCTACAAGCAAAGCTGGTGCACTGCAGCTGCTGCCTACTCTCCACAAAGCAATAAGAGACGATAAAACAAGTCTGTCTTTATGTGAGTATATGAGTTTCTAATTAGTACCCTGAGGTTGTGTTTATATTCACGGCAAGACCGCTTTATGCTATAGCTGCTCTGCTCTGCTCTGGTCTGGTTTAGTGTTGCCTGCGTGAACCCTCTGTTGCCTCTCAACAATCCTGATTACGTCAGTCAGGCCTGGTTTAAACACAGAGGACAGAAATGTGCAAAATGGATAAACAGTAAAGATATGGAGCCAATATTGTAGCACGCATTTGCAGATTGTGCACAGCAGAGGTGCAGTCAAAATCAGATAAGCTAACTGCAAAGTCTGTCTGAACTGTAATTTTCATCAATTAATATCTTATCAAATACACGTTTATAGATTTATACTTTTACAAATCTGATGAAACAAACGGATTGAGCTACAGTTACACAACTCTCCACACACACACACAAATAATATTGCCCCCCCCAAACAGTATATAGAGGTCCGGACTCACAGGCCGAGGCTGGAAGTCCTGATCCTTGAGGCCCCACTGCTCCTGGTAGAAGTGATAATACTCCACATTCTGCTGCATCACCTGGTCGTTGGGGTCAAACAGGATGTAACTGGCTGCACACGGAGCCGCGTTCTTTGCGTCGTTCACTGTGGAGGAACACAAAACGATCCAGGTCACATCAACGTATCACACTGACAGCTAACTCTCAAAAAGCCTGAATCTGAGTCTTGGTCCTTACATTTATAATAAGAAAACTGGAGGTAGTGATACATTGTGGCCACAAACTTCTCCACAAGGAATCCTCCGACGTAGGGCATCAGGTGCGCCTCACATTTCACCTTACACTTCAGCACATCAGTGTAGAGATCTGACGCATGGAGGAGAAAGTAAGATGAACTGGATTATTTTCTCATATAAAAGATGCCGAAGTGCAGCTATTCTTTTACCTGCTGCTCTACTCACCTGCCAGAGTTGGGTAGAAGTCCTTGAACTCCAAGATCTCATACGAGCCCTCGCAGCCCGCTAAGCAGAGGCTGTATACTTCAAAGTACTGCTTGATGGCCAGCTCCATGTTTTGGGCGCTGCTGCTGAAATCTCCGCTGTTGTAGAGCTCCACGCTCTTCAGGAAAACGCTCTGGAAAACACATAGATGCGATTAAAAAGAAAAGTGACGATGTCTTTAAGAGGCAAACCAGAGAAGGAGAAGGAGCGTCTGCTTCGAGCTTCCAACCTCGTACGGCTGCTCCTCGTGGTCGATGAGATATTCGTCCACGTCCATCAGCGTTTTGTAGTAGTTCATGTTCTTGACAAGGTAGGGGTCATTGGGGTTCTTCTTCAGGAAGGTGTGGGCGGCCGCCACAGCCTTCTTCATGTTATTGAGCTGTGTAGGAGGAGATAGTGTTAAAATGGATATGGCAGTTTTTTAAGGAGGGTTTATAGAAATATGGAACACACTCTCTCTCAATGGCTCCTGTTATTTTGACTGCTCACAGGATAACATGACCTCTGACCCACAAACTCCCACAATTACTAACACATGCAGATGTCAGGGTTCTTTCACATTCAAATAAGAGGTTTGGCCAAAAGGATGAACTCAGTTAAATCCAGCCAACTCTCTCATCAAAAACTTGGTGCTGATAATTGCGGATCTTCGTGGTCATAATACAAATACACGTCATGCAATTCCTGTTTGGCTGCTTCAAATCGTATCATATGAAAGGGAGCAGCAGCTGCAGAGCTTTGATTCAGCTTTTAATTTACCAGATCGTATAAACTAGACGACATCTCTAATTTAAAGGTTTCAGACAACGTATTTTGTGATGAGAGTCAGTAACACAGCCACGTAAAAGGATCACAACAGTCAGAGTTAAGGGGTTTCTCAGGTGGGCAGTTCCCTTTTAATACATCAATAGGAGGACTCTTCTTGAAGCCATAATAACCTGGAGTTCGTACCTCCCTTTACCGGGATTGGCCCCAAACCTACTTTACGACCAAACAAAATCTGCGCATTAGCCTCGTAAGCACAGCTGGTCCTCGTCTCTGTGCGTCTGATGGAGAAGAATAAGGGTCTTGTTTCAGGGGAACACTGACAGAGACGTGGCACATACTCAACTACCGCTCGGTCAGCAGGGGGGAGCAACAAAGCTGCCGTGGAGACTCCACAGGTCGCCCACTGGAAACTTTCCTCTCGGTGGTTCAGACAAAGTGGATGTTCATGGATGGAACAGCTTTAGCTGGGAGTTCGTGCCCTTTACGCACAGAGGCGCTGACGCTAAATGCGCATTAACACTTTGTTCCAATGCGTCATCACACTGAAATAAGTTTATAACGGGAAAATCCCACTTGTATGTACAACAATAACTTTATTCTAGTACAGCTATAGCTTTGAGTGAATACGGTGTCTGGGCCTCCGTTTACTTGGCGCTCCAGTTTTGGGCACAACCCTCTCACCTGGTAGTACGAGTACTGTATGTACCGATACGGCACCCTCTGGTCGAACGTTTCCAATAAATCCCTTCGTGGATACGCGAGGTTAAACACTGGGAACCCCGCCTTGCACTGCTTCAGGCACGCAGCCCTCAGGAGGATGTGGCGCACGACGCGCAGGCTGCTGTCGGCGAACAGGGGGTCGTGGTCCCGGGGGTCCCGGCTCACCGAGCTGCAGTTGCGGCTGCAGAACGCCTCGCTGTCCCGCAGCAGCCGGTGGAGCCGCAGGCTGAGCTCCAGGAACTTGATGCTCTCCCCCCACTTCTGCTGCCCGTACTGCTCCATCGCGTAGCCGTACGCGGAGTCCAGCGGCATGATGTCCTTCTGGGGGAAACTTCTGAAGCTGTACTTCTCATACTGAGCCTCCGCCAGCGCCGGGAGGAGAAGGGCCAGGCACAAGCTGCTCAGGAGCATCGTCACCTCCGCCGGCTCCGGCACACAGGAGACTGGGTGCTGGTCTGAGTGGATCAGGACGCTTCCTCTGTCTTCACCGGGATCTGCTCATGTCTGTCTGCACGTAGGCTGGGATAGCTGCGGTGAGCTGGACGCACAGAACAGCAGCTTCTGGGCACGACTGTCAAAATAAAATACAGTCGTTTACGCATTAGATTGCTTTCATCTTGTCAAAATACGATTTAATTGTCTTACTAGTCTAGTGTAATTTTTGTGGCATGTTAATGTATTTGCATCTTCTACTTTAATTATTTTTACATTATCTGTTTGGTATTTGTTGTAAGGTATCCGAAACTATTATTATTATTATTATTATTATTTATAAATGTTATTAATCAGGGGGAACATCTTTTCATTGGAACATTTATTTTTCTCACATCAGTTTAATGCATTTCCAGGGATATGATTGACCAAAATAAATACTTACATTTGGGCTAAATACTAATTGTGAACCAATGTATTTTTACATATAGTAGCCTCGACTTAATGGCCTTAAAAACAATAATTTGCACATTCAAGGGTTGAAGATCTTGTTGCTTTTCTTGTTTATTATAATTATGCTTGTTTTGTTTGTTGTTCCTGTATAGAAAGTTATAGAAAGGTGCAAGTTATGGAAAAGTGCAAGTTATCTGGTATCTGCAGCTCTGCAGCTGTCAAATTCCGCGCCATCTGACTATTACTTTGAAGTCACAAGTCTGTACTTCCGGTATGAATGGGGTTCACTGAGGGACAGAGACGTCAGTGAGTGAGACAGTGAGTCCAGTTTCTCCTCAGTGTTTTCCATCGTCATTATTATGGATCTCATCTTTTTGTTTTCATTATTTTTATCTATGATTATTTGACTCCCGTTCTCAGACTGGAGATTAAACATTCATACAATTCACTGGATGTGTGAAGAGCTCCTGTATTTTCCACCTGATTGGAATCTGCACCGACATTCCAAGACAATCTTACAAGCTGAGACTTGGGTTTTTCATGCTGCAGAGGTCACATCACCTCTGGGCTAATATCTAATCCCTGACTCTGCATGTTTCATACCCATGTTGCATGACTGATGGAGGCCTCTTCTTATGAGTTGTTTTATAGGAAATCACAGTTTTACATGAGGAATATAAAACAAGGATTCCAGAATGAGAGCGTCAGGACCCTTGTATATACAGTCTGTGGTCAGTACACCAAAAGGATAACTTCAGATGATGGTTAGACACGATATGATTCTCATACGTGAGTGAACTCATGGTTCCAGGCCTTTGGGCCAGGCTTTACACGTTTGCAGAATTCCATTAGAAAGTGGGTGGGGGCCCAGGGGCCACTCCTCCTTATCATCATCTTCCTCCTGCTCCTCCTCCTGCTCCTGCTGCAGCTCTGTGGACTACAAGATCCAAGAGAGGCGGAACAAGGCAGGAAGTTTTGTCCTTCTTGTTCAAAATAAAAGCACTATGTGTCAACAAATCAAGTTTCAAGTTGTAAGTTAGCACAGGCTCAATAAAAAGTGTTGGACGAGAGGAGCATGCCAGCCCAACTTTGCAATAAGAGCAAAGTCACAGAGAATGTACAGTCAGAAATTGAAGAAAACTTCAATAAAGTTCAATGTAGAAAAATTTTATGAACTGTTTGGTTTCTCTATATTTAAACTGAATTGAATACGATTTTTATACATTCATTTTTTTTGGCATGGTTTTTGTGAAGCACTTTGTTACTTTATTTAGATAAGTGCTATGCAAATAAAGTTAATATATTTATTTATTTTATTTATGGTTATCATTAGTAGTAGTAGTAGTACTATAAAAAACGAATATAATAGAGGATACAAATTTAAAACCAAAGTGGGATGTTTATTCTTTACAAGTATATGTACTGTATATATAAGTCCTTGTACATTTTTCAAAGGCATGTAAACTAACCCTTTATTGCAACTTTTGTGTTATCAATAACTTATTGCAACATCCATGTATTCTTGCTTTATTTTTTATTGTTGATGCATTGAATTTCTTATGCTATTCTCATTTTTTTTATTTTATTTTAAGCTTAAATTCTATATAACACATATAGTACTTGGTATTCTCTCTTCAGTTTTACTTTTGTGGTAGTTCAATTTCCCTGCATGAGATCAAAAGACTTAATCTTATCCTGAAGGTTATGGTTCACAAACTTAGCTTTAGGCTGCTGACCCTTATACAAATGTTTGCATCACATTCATTATCGGAAACTTTAACCAGCATCGCAGCTATTTTTAGTAGAGTTCACAGAAAATAAATGATTATTTCAACAATTTCTCTAATTTTACACTAAAATAATATCTAGATTTAGTTCCTCAGCTCTCTGATGGCTTTTATTTTGTAACCGGTAACCAGAAGTACTTCATCTTTTTTCCAGCACACTTCACTCTAAGTCCCAGAACTGGCTGCGGTTCCTCTCTCTGCACTCCAGCCGCAGCCCCCTCGCTGCAGACCGTCCCTGAGCCGAGCGAGCTTCCGCAGTCCCCGTCACATTTTCCGGATGGATCTGCTCGGACCCTCGGTGTTGTTCCTCCTCCACGTCCTCTCCGTGCAGTGCATCCCGGAGCCCTTAGTGGACGTGGACGTGGATCGGTACCACATCCCCAAGGTTTGTTCCCGGGAGGTTCAGACAGAGGATTTCGTCCGTTATCACTTTAACGGGACTTTATATGCGGACGGGAAGAAGTTTGACTCCAGGTGAGAAGGCGACATTTAACACAACTCAGTCCAGACTGCTTTCATGAACACTGTCTGCAAAACTTACTCTGCGTGTTTGTTTGTTTTTACGAAGAATGTTTAAACTCAGGAAGGAGCAGTAACTGCGACGCTTCAAAGGAACATCAAAGCAACACAATAACGCGAAAGTCCCGCTTCAGTTTTATGTATTGATATGAACTGTCCCTCAGAAATGTTCATGTTTTCAGTGCAAATTAAAATTCACAGTTAAGCGTCATGGATGCACAAGCTGCGGAACACAGAGGCGTTCTCAACCTTGCGACTGCGATGGATGTAAATTCAGACACGATTCACTGCAGCTGAGATAAGAGCTGCAGACGTGTCAGTAACATGGATGCATTTATCTGTGGAGGTTCAATCATCCAGAGATCAGTCCAAATCGATGTCACCTCAGATTAACATCAAAATGCTGGATTTTGGTTTGTATCCACAAATTAATTGTGGGTCGTTTTGTTCAGCTTGTAGAAATGTGTCACCTCGCGACCAACAAGCCCGTACATGTGGAGTTTTTGGCTGATTGTCAAATTCCAATGTCGGTATATGAAGTTATGAACTGATGATAAAAGAATTGCAGTGATTCCTAAGATGTAGTTATCAAACCCTTGTGACAAAGAAATGCAATTTATGCTTAATATTTTACAGTGTAATGATACATTGTTATCATGAAGACATATAAAGAAAAAACTGATACAGCCAAATAAACAGAAATTTATTTTTTTCAGTAAAATGTGACCACAATTTTTTTCATGAGAATACAAGTTTTCATGTCTTTGACATACTCATGTTGGCTCTCATATAACTGGTGAATCATAATAATGCCATGGATGGATGGATTTATCTTTATCACTTTATCATTGTTAGGGTTACATTACAGAAAATAAATAATACAATATCAGTAAAATACAGAACAAAAATATGTTAGAATGCTTTGTAATCACAAAGAAATATAAAAGGTAAGTGGTCTGTATTTATAAAGTGCTTTTCTAGTCCTGATGACTACTCAAAGCACCAGTTCTACATTCACCCATTCACAGTCATTCATGCAGTGCATCTTGGGGTCCTGTGTTTTGCCCACGTACACTTTGTCATGCAGAAAGGGGCAGACCTATCAGGAAGGTCGGCATCGAACGTCGACCTTCCTGATAGAGGACGACCCCTTGAGTGGCCTTTGCCGTCTGAGTGGCAGAAACAGCATAAACATAGCTGGGGTTATTCAAGTCCATACTGATACTGTTCCTTCTCAATAAAATATGAGTAAAGGATTTTCAGTAGTGATCTGTAGACATTAAATCCTCTCGAGTTGAGAGATGTGGTTGGTGTGGATGGAACATTGGATGATGACTTCCTGGTTACATCAAAAGTTCTTGGCATCACGTATTGAGCCTGCAGAACAACACTTTAAGTCTTTCTTTACCAGGATTCATACTATTTTGATATTTCCACTTCACATTGTTTCTCACTGACTTCTCCCTTTACCATCTACAGTCATGACCGAGGCAAAGCCTTCATCAGCCAGGTGGGCCTGGGCAGACTCATCACAGGGATGGACCGTGGTCTTCAGGGCATGTGCGTCAACGAACGCAGGAAGATCACAATCCCCCCCCACTTGGCCTTCGGGAGCATAGGAACTGGTGGGACAAAGACGACCGCAGATGCCGTCACTGCACTTTCCTGTTGACCTTTACCTGTGCTAATGAGGATCTGTGCTTGTCTTGACAGGTGGTGTAATCCCTGCTGATGCCGTGTTGGTGTATGACGTTCTTCTGCTGGACATCTGGAACAACGAGGACAAGGTCCTGATCCGCACCCTCCACAAACCCGCCAGCTGCAACCGCACCACCGGGGCATCAGACTTTGTCCGTTACCACTATAACGGCACCCTGCTCTCCGGTGAGGCCTTTGACTCCAGGTGAGACCAAACACGTCCTGCACTTACAATGACGTCCTGTCGCTGTCTCTGCTTTTCTCATCAACTTTGACCTGTGTTTGATTCAGTTACTCGAGGAATAGAACCTATGACACCTACTTGGGACAGGGCGACCTCATCAAAGGTATGGACGAGGGTCTCCTGGGCATGTGTGTTGCTGAGAGACGGATCGTCATCGTCCCACCCTTCCTGGCGTATGGAGAGAACGGCTCTGGTACGAAATCATTTTATTGATAAGGCTGTGGCTTGGGTCTGAACATTTTTATTTGACCAAACAATAATTTCAGAGGCCATATTAAACTGTTAAAATGTTGTTTTTAGATGTTTAAATGTAATTTTTCTTACACACAATAACTACAATAGTGAATTAATTCATGTTTCAACAGTCTTTGACAAGGATTTAGCTTTTGCATTTGTTGAGTTTTAATGGTGGATTCAAAGCTTTGTTAAAGCAACACTATGCAACTTTTTAACCTGAATATAGCAGCTTCAAAATTAGTGTGTTGTTACTTTGGTTATCAGGTAAGATCTCCTGCAGGAGGAGCGTGGTATATATTTTTTAAAGCAGCACCTCTTCTGGTTCAAGTTGTCGGGGATCATAAGGAATATCCTCAGTCAGCTCAGTGAGTAAAACCACGTAGTCAGAGGTCATCAAACTGACACGGAGCTCTACAGAATTAATCCCCATGTGCGGCTATAGAGGGCGCTGCTGCTCAGTAAAAGTTGCATAGTGTTGCTTTAATCATGAGTAATATAAAACAATGCTTCATTAAAATATCCCAAAACAACTAGATCTATTTTATACAGTATTTTGTCTAATTGTGTACTTTCATCATCCAAAATATTTCTTACAAACCCACAGAAATCTTAAATGTTATTCAAGAATGAGGGACGTTTCATTATGTCCCTTTTTAATCCCTTCATATCGGCTTTACTTGTGGCTCTACTGCCTCTGCTATAACCTCCAGGGCAAAAAAACACAGTTAGCCTGTTAGGCAGTCAGCTGTTTGTATTGGTTACTCATAATGGATCAGGATTACTGATTGACATTTGGTGTGAATGAAACTTTAACACATAAACTCATCCCTGAACAAAATGTGTGCCTAAATTCGTGTCAGGTAGACTTTCATCTGCAATGGGGGTGAACAAAACAACTCCCATGATCCCACACTGCTTCACTACATCCTCAGACTAGGTCTTCTGTTTTCATTGAAAGACCCCTACCTACTTTCAAAGAAGGCAGCCACTGGTTTCACTTCATCTCTGTACAGCTATTTTAAGCATATTTGACTAGAACAGACCTGCAGCTCTTGGCTTTTCTCCTCCCCAAAACAGGAACTGCGGTGCCTCCTCAGGCCACACTGGTGTTCGAGGTGCTGCTGGTGGACTTGTTCAACCCCAAGGACGACCTGATAGTGGAGGTGAAAGAGAGGCCGGGGCGCTGCACCCGCAGGACCATGACGGGTGATTACATCCGCTACCACTACAACGGCACCTTCCAGGACGGCACGGCTTTCGACTCCAGGTAAACCCGGGATTTCTCCGCTGTCAGAAAGCGATGGAGGCGTGAGTAAAAATGAAAGCTGACTGTCACTCTCCTCTCTGCAGCTACCAGCGTAACAGCACCTACAACACGTACGTTGGGAAGGGATATGTGATCCAAGGGATGGACAAGGCACTGCAGGGGCTGTGCATGGGAGAGAAGAGGAGGATTACAGTTCCTCCTCACATGGCGTACGGCGAAGACGGAGTTGGTGAGTTTGATGCAGACTATCAGACTGGAACAACAAACCACTAAGTCTTATTTAGGTTTGTCACACTGCTCTGTATTTATTCTTCTGCCTGTAGGAGACATCATCCCTGGCTCTGCCGTTCTCGTCTTTGAAATTCACGTCATCGATTTCCACAACCCCAAAGACCCGGTGAAGATTAAAGTTACCCACAAGCCTCAGGACTGCAATTTGATGAGTGAAGCCGACGACCTGATCCAGTATCGTTACAACTGCTCCATGATGGACGGCACCCTGCTGTACTCCTCGTGAGACCCCTCTGCTGTTCACTCTGCTACACTGCATCCTCCTCCTCCCAGTTCATGCATGTAATCATCACTGGCTCCCTTGTCTGACAGATAACAGTGGCCCTAGAACTGCAATTATCATACGTATCAATGTCAACACCACGTAGGCTTTTGATATAAGTGGAAAAGTTTTTATATTTAGTTTTGGTTTTAATGTGGAAATGAGTAGTAACATGTTACACGTCACTTTACAGGGACCATTACGAGTCACCTTCCACCACGACTCTCGGAGCAAACAAGGTGATTCATGGTCTGGAGGAAGGTTTGCGTGGCATGTGCGTGGGGGAAAGGAGGGAGGCGATCGTTCCTCCCCACTGGGGGCATGGTGAAGATGGAGGTCAGTCATTGGATCTGTGTAGACTACATCCTGCACACATTTTTTGCTTTTTACCCTGAGTCACAGTTTAACCCTCTGTCTTGTGGTTCTCTCCAGCCGGAGGAGTCCCCAAGAGCGCTGTGCTCTTCTTTGAGCTGGAGCTGGTGGAGCTGCAGAAGGGCGTGCCCGAGGGCTACATGTTCGTGTGGCTGGGAAACGGACCCGACCCCCTCTTTCCTGCTATGGACCTCAACGGTGACAAAGAGGTCCCTCTAGAGGAGGTACGCAGACGCTCAATGGGTATCAGCAGACAACCAAAGTTATTTCAACAAACAGCTAAATAATTCTAACTCTCATTTTCTCCAGTTCTCCTCCTTCATTATGATACAAGTGAAAGAAGGCAAAGGCCGACTCCGGCCAGGGGTCGACACAGACAGCATCATTAAGGACATATTCAACAACCAGGACCGAAATTCAGATGGGAAGATCGTAGAAGACGAGCTGAAAGAGCAGGTGGAGGAACCAGTGAGACGAGATGAGCTTTAAAAGGACTGTCAGTATTTTGAGTGGTGGTAAGAAACGGGCCTGGGGTCCCACTGTTGTCTTAGCAACTGTTGTGCAGTCACTTTTGAGGATGTTTCAGATAATGGACTTTTTGTCCTTAAGGCATCAAAGTTTGCTTTTCTAGATTCTATTAAAACATCTGAACGACATCCCACAGCTGCAGCATCAGATCCATATTTACAACACGGGAAAATATTAGAATTCACCGGGTCGCCTACATCAAAGATGTATTTCAAAATGTGAAAGAAATATCTGTAATGGAAATATGTTCAACTCCAAGAGGCCTATTTTACTTTCAAAACTACTCAACAAACATTTGGGCGTGGCTGATCTTCCACAAGACACCATGTTATATAAATTTGTAGCCAATATTGTGCCTGACATTCACTTGATATACAAATGATTAAAACCACTGCTTGTACAGGTTGTTGTTGTTGATGAAAACTTGTTGCTAGTTTGTATAGTAATACAAATTGTACAATAAACTTTTATATTACAGAATACCTTGTGCGACATAAAATAAACTGTTTTATAAAAAATTTAAAAAAGGGACATCTTTCTTTTGTCTAGTCACTCTGTTCATGCATCTGTGGATCACTTCAATGTAGTGGTCTCCTTTTTAAAATAAAAACATGAAACCGAAACAGATGAAATAACATTTTATTTCAAGTTGCAACATCTGCCAAGGAAATGAGTTTGGACAAAAGAACCCAAGACTCATGGCACAAATGACAGAAAACAAAGTCTGTGTTTGTTCAGTGTTGTGTTCTCAACTGTAAAATGTTAAACGGTTTAAAGAAAGTTTTTGTTGGACTGCAAAAATTTGACTTTTTGTTTTACAGTATAAAAGGTGAAATCATGTGAATCCCCATAAAATGTTTCACGCTCTTCTGGAGGTAGCAGTTAGTTCTCACAAATAATAACTGAACTCAGATATTAAATTTTGAGTGTGTCATTCATAATCGTTTCAATAATCGATAATTAAACAACTATCAGAATAGTCGTTAGCTGCAGCCCTAAAAGATACAAGGATTTATTGAAAATTACAACCTAGTAGTACGTTTGACTACAAGAAGACGTGGCTGAGACAACACATGGAATATCTCCTATAAAAAGCATCAAGTTTCAGGTTAAAATGAGCTGAAAATAGTTTTATTGCAGGAAGCTGTAAACCGATTTCAAGCCAGAAGTTTAACACTGTTGTGTATGTTTTTCTTTCCCTTATTTCCTATATGAAAACCAGAACAGTCTGATAACCAATCGTTACTCAAACAAGTAGAAAACAGCACCCATCACCAAACCCCACACTAAACGTGCGTAGACAGTGCAATCCTGGCTTCCACCATATACAAACATTATGGTAGACAAGGAGTACAACCACAAACACGAGAGGAAGGACAAGAATATAAGGAGGGACGTGGTGTTTGTGAGCTGTGGAAGTCAACTGGACTTGTACAGCGATATGTGGTATCTCAGACTCGTTCACAAAAGTGTGTCACCTTTAAAGTAAAAAACACTATAACCATTCTTAGCTGGTTTGTCGATAACATCTGGAGATGGGCTTCTTCATCTTATGGCACCAGAGAGCCCCCCCCCGCTGGCCAGAGGACAACAAATGCTTAGTTCACTTTGCCAGTGAGGTAGAGCAGGAGAGCATTAGGAACCACCAGGGTTTCATCTTTTATCAGCACAATGTCATATGAGTCCAAGTATGACTGCTTCCTCTCGTCCACCTGGAAAACAAACAAACAAGTGTGGATCAAAATGAGCTTTTTCCACTGGTCAAAGCTTCTAAAACCCAGTAACATCTGGCCTTTGTCTTTAATGGGAATGGATACAATCAGGACTCAATCACATGGGTTATTTAATTGGCTCCAGTCAGCAATGATGGAACCGCAACCCTTGGGTGAGTTTTGCTGGTTATTGTAATTAGCATATACCGCAAATTTCGGTGTAAAAGAGGTATATGGCTTTACCATAGTCAAATGTTTGTGTCAGCTATTTGAGGGTAGCTGTGAACATATTCCAATGCACTTCATCTCAGGCTGACAGGTGCAAAATATTGTTTTCCAGACAATTCGATGAACATGTGTTTTTTATTTACCTTGTCGTTGAGGAACCCGATCTTGAGGATGTTCTCCATGTCCTGCACCCCGTCAGCCATGGTCAGATCTCCCAGTGAGTCCCCCATCAGCACCACATTAGGCCGCGCCCGCAGCTCCTCGAAGTGGCCGGTGTTGAGCAGAGCGCCTTCCCTTTTATTGTAGATGTGGATCAGCACTCCCTTGAAGGCTTTCAGTACTCCCTGTGGAAGCACACAAAGACAGAGTCTCCATCATCTTAAGCCTCATCGTTGCCGCCTGGGTGTTGAATAGTTTGTATGTGGTGTCGCTACTCACACATTCATCGAAGTCCATGTAGTTGGAGAAAACTTTGACGTTGGGGTGGAAGACCCCGGCCTGGCGAATCACCTCCTCCAGGACGTCTCCTATTCCAGCAGAGAAGATGAGCAGAGGGATGCTGTGCTCATGCAGGTGATCGAAGAAGAGCTGGAAGTCCTCCCTGTGAAAACATCAAGTTACCATCACAGTTCAAAAAGTCTTTATATATATATTTTTTACCTAAAAACTACAAAATGGACTAAGAGGAGGCAGGTTCACTGACCTCAGCATGGCCTCAGACTGCTGCACCACAATGGCCAACTTGTCTTTCCTGATCTCCTGCTGTACGAGGAGTTCATGAGCTTGAGTCCACCTGTCAGAGACAAACGCAGAACAGTTTTATGAAGGCAAGAAATTGCAGAAGAGTATATTTACATTAAAAAGGGGTTTTGAGATACTCACCACTCCACCATGAGGGGCAACTTCTCGGCTATTGACCGTGTAGAATCTATCTCTATGGGGTAGTATTTGTCGAGCAGGTTCTTCAGCTACAGGAGACAGGGACATATTCAGGAAACCACATTCAGACAGGATGGAAAGATATCACTCAAAAAGAGAAATAATTTTCAGTTGAAGATGTCTTGTCATTTATATCACATATTCCGACAGAAACACACAAACCCTGTTCAAGACAATATTTTGTATACTTAAATTTTAACCATTTTAATGCTTAAAAGATTTCTGGGCTTACTGAAAAATATGCCAGATGCAGTGACGAAATAATGAGGAAGAAAGATTCAAGAGCAAGAAGACTATTATAAGGGCACAGGTTGCAATTCCTTGTACCATCCCCTAGAGGGCAGTATTTGCTTAATATCTAGAAATGCAAATGATGTATACAAAGTTGAATACATGCATCATTATTAATAACTTATATGTAATGGTCCAGTAGGTAATATTTGGGTTAAAGGGATCTATTGGCAGAAATTGAATATAAATAATCCTTGTGATGTTTTCACAAATGTGTGATCATCAACATTTTTACAAATTGTTGTTTACTTTACTCTAGAATGGGCCCTATAATACGTTTAACTTTTCAGTTTGTAGAGAATTAAGTAATATGTCACTGATGCAATCATTAAAATATCTCACTTATACTTTTGTATGACAATTAATTTGTTAATTCATTTTCAAATACTTTACCATGTTTTTTAAAGTAACCCGGACTGGAAAAACTAAATTCATTTGAGTATTTATGACAACTGAAGGCTGCCTTGAGGTGAGGGGTAGTCAGCTGCAATATGCAACTTCACCATTAGATGTCACTAAATTCTACACACTGAACCTTTTGGCATTAGTTTTGAGGAAATTTCCAAAACATCATAGTTTTGCAAAAGTCCTGAGATGGGGAGTGTTTCATTTCCATGCCATTACGCAATGAAGCATGATCTGTTCCAGTTTTAAATAGGAAAATAACTATACTCTTAAGTGGTTCTACAGGGTGTGTACTTAATGTAGTAAATTGCAAGCTATAGCAACATCGTCTTGTGTAAAACATTGCTCAGTATTACAACACAAGCATGGATCAATACACAGTTAAACATAAACAACATAAATTACATGTTTCGTGCAAGTTTAGTTAATGGCACCAGCCCAACCAATGACAATCCTGCTTCCATCTTACCTTTACTTTGCAGTCCTCAGTGATAAGCATGCTGTTGTCGAGAATATCTGCAAACAAATGAAACAACGTTCAGCCACAAACCAACTTTTGTAAGCAAGACAACCTCCCCACCCCAAACAACGCCCACAGCTGGACTTACTGTGACACGTCGGGCACCTTTTGCCGTTGTGTGCAAACCGTGTTAGGGTCATGTCAAAATCTGAGATCACCTGTGATGTATAGAGGAAAGAGTTTATTATACAAATGCCAGTGAGTGTTTCCTCTATTGGACAGTTGGTGTTGCAGAGAACAGGGTGTGTACCTGCACGGTGTTGGAGCCAGCCTTCACCATGGACTCCAGGATCGCCTGCACCCTCTCCGGGTCCTTCATGCACACCGAGGGGTTGGACAACTCCGGGATCTTAGTGAGGGAAAGTGGGTCCAGGAGAAAGAGGGACAACGTCATTACACAAATGTGACACCTTGGAATTGTTTATTTTTGCGTCAAGCTGGCTGATCAGTCAGGCGCTAGCATCAGATTGAATAACGCACCATTTTAGCTGTCTTACTTCCTGCGTACGATAAACTTCCAAGCGCCAAAACACACACACTCGTCACAGAACTAAAAATGTCATCAATATTTCAGCGTGTTATAATTATCTTGCGTGCAGCTAGCACACAAAGAGAAGCCAGCCAGCTAACCTCCTTACAGTGAGGACACCCAGCTCAGCTAGCTGGGAGACATGAACGTGAAGCAGCGGGTTGTCCTCCCGGTGTGAGGGATTCACGGGGACACAGAAACTTTACTGGAGACTTTACCATTTTGTTGATTTGTTATCTAGTAACGTATCCTTCAGGGTCGAGTCTTCGAAGCGTGTGTCGGGCTATGCAGGAAGGTTTGTGTGAAGAGAGGGGTTGTGTTGATGACGTTTGTGGTGACGTTCAAAGCCCCGCGAGCCGGCCGTACCCTACATACCATGCTACATACAGTCTATGGCTGTACCACGTGACTCAGTCAGGAAATGGTCTTTACATTTCAATTATGTGCTATGAAAAACTAAAAAAATATGAAGGTGTTACTTGTTCCAGCACGGGCAAAAACATTGAAAGTATTGACTTCGTTTTGTGATGTTTGTTATTTCCGAGGGAAAGCGGAGCACTTAAAGGCAGCACTACCACTTGTGTAACTTGAGGGTGGGACGGTGTGAACTCTTCCCCCTGAGGCAAAGCCACGGATACAAGGTTCCTACTTGCGCCTTTCTCTGCGGGACCATGAACTAATACTGGTAAGGGAACCAAAACAGGCTCATACATGAACCAAAACAAGTTCATGTATAGAGTATAAATTGATCAACCATTAAAAATACCACAGATTGGTTGGTAGCTTCTATTGTCATAGCTAACACTGTGGGACTTAAATCATATAACTGTGTTTCGGCACGTATAATTCACATGAAGTATTTCTAAGAATGCAGGAATACACTATATGCGCAGCCATCTGTCTTACAAAACAACTTTTATTGCAAGTGATGACATTAGCAGTTCTTACATCCAATATTAATTACACAATGTCAGACTTATCACATGCAAAGTAAATGAAACAGCCTATACCACTCAATAGTTGCAGTGCTATTTGTGTTGGTCATGATGTGGAAATGAATATCATTTCTGCACTCTGTTACCTCATGGACACGGACAGTGGAAACTTCTGAATGTCAGTCACAACACATTTCTATAGCAACCCCCTTTTTTTTTACGCCTGTAAATCAGATTTTTGTTTTTAAAGTCTCTTTTCTTTGGCGGGTAAAGGGAAACCACAGGACAGAACAGAACAGAACAGAACAGAGCGGATCTGTGGTATACACTCAGCTGGTATTGAAGTACAAGAACACAAGGTTTTGCAAGACATTTAATGTAGGGAAACAAATCTGCAAATCATAACATGTTCTCTTTCTTCTTGCAAAAACAAAATCAAACCTCACTGGCTGAAAGCTGGCTGAGACATTTCCAGAATACAATCACCTTGTCCGATATGAAACAAATAAAACAAGCAAATTCAAAGTGCGGTGGCAACTTAAATCCCTACGCTTCTGTAAGACTTTAAACAATTACATGTCGAAAAGTGCAGTTCGAGAGAAGCTTTTTGCCGTTCTCTGCAGGGCGACAACGCAACACCCCCACTTATCATACACAATACACACCCCCTGCACTCACACACATACACGTTTTCAATGGACCTTTCTTGAACGAATGAGAACACACCAATTATCAAACTTCCAAAGTGCAAACAAAAGGAATGATTAAGCCATTTCTAATGACTGGTGCTTAATGCAGAGGCCAAACATTACGTTTCAGTTTCGCAGTAACTCAAAGGAACGATTTCATCACATCTTTTCATGACAGTTCTCTCATCGTTTCATCGTCTTTCGAAACCTGGAGAGACACTTGTCGTGTTCAAGTGCTAGACGAGCAACAAAAAGGACAGAAATATACACTGTACAACAGTCGAAGAGAAACTGCAATCTAACGGCAAACTAGTCTACAGGACTTAAAGATCAACAGCCTCTGGGAATCATATTTTGTTTAGTTGTCCTGGCTGCACAGTAACAAGCGGAGCCATTCTAGCAGAGCAACTATGATAAACGTAAGACTGATGAGGAGATTGTCACAGTGTTACAGTGGAATGAGACTTCATTAAGCGACTTGGGACTGAATGCAGGAACGCAGGAATTGGTTAGGTCACATAGCCTTCCAAGTACAGGGATGTAAAATATCCATATAAATGTTTACATATACAGCTTTATACTATTAAACAGCATCTATACCAACATACTTGACAAAAGGATATTTAGTTGTTGGCTGTTAAATAACACTCTTATTCACATGTTTACATCCGCCGTGTCCCTCCTCACAGACCCCCAGCTGGTCAGCACATGCCTGCCCACCTCTTCCATGGCTTTCTATAAATCAGCCATTTACACAACACAGTATGAGAGCAGATGGACAGAGTTGAGAATGAGGAAATGCAGCACGGGAGCGACACAAGACCCACTGTGGCGTGTTATGTACAAATAGAGGGTCGATGGTGATGGTTGCGAGAGCTTGGTCCGGTGGCTGGTTTGCAGTAAATCTTCAGACAGAAACCGCGACGTTCTCGAATGGAGCATCAGACGCGGACCAGGCTCAACATTCGATCTGTGACTGGAGCTGCCGGCGCAGGGTGAGGGTGCGCCGGTGAAGCTGCTGCATCTGCTGCATCCGATCTCGCTGCCGGGCCAAGTTCTGGGGCATGGGGTAGCGCTGGCAGCCGTACAGGAAGCGGTAGGGGATGCGGACGTGGCACGCGGTGGCTCGGCAGCGCGGCTGAGGCATGGGCGGCAGCAGCATCCAGCGCTTCCTCTCGGCGCAGTAGCGGTACGCCTCTTTGCGGTACTGCTTGTCCACGTCGTCGCTGTTCTTCCAGCCTCCGATGATGAAGACGTCCTCGTCGAAGTGGCAGATGGCCGCCCCCTCGATGCTGGTGACCTCGGGCGGCAGGCTCTCCAGGATCTCATCGGAGATGCGCAAGCTGATCTTCTGCTTGGCGACCTCGTCCCGCACCGTGTAGCTCTTGGGGCAGCAGGAGGCCGTGTGGTAGAAGTTGGTGGGGGCCACGGCCATCTGGAAGATGCAGTAGTTGTCAATAAGAGGCAGCGAGTCGACATCCTGCCACTGGCGGCTCTCTGTGTCGTAACGCGTGGTCACCGTCTTCAGTCCATCGTCATTATCGGTATCGACAGGTGTGCGTGCCGTGACGTACACATAGCGGTCCTCCACGCTCACCGCCTTCACATCCCGCAGGATTTTGGGGGCAGCCTCCAGATTGTGCCACTTGTCCTGCTCGGGCTCGTACACACTGACATCTTTAAAACCTGGACTGAAGTTGCCGTGGCCACCAATGCTGTACAGGATATCCTTGATGCAGGTGAGGCCAAAGGAATGCTTGCGTGTGGTCAAGTTGCTCACCTGCTCCCAGGTGTTGCGATTGGGATTGTACCGCTCCACCGTCTTGGCAAAGCCCGGCTCCATAGAACCGGCTACGTAGACGTGGGACTCTGTGGCGGCGATGGCGTGGCCGTCCAGGTGGTTGTGGATGTGCGGCAGGTTGACCCAACGGTCCTCGTAAATGAAGTAGCCCACGCACTCGCTCAGGTAGTCCCCCCCTTCTGACACGCCGCCCACAACCATGATGACGTCCATGTTCTGGCCAAAGCGAGGCTGGAAGGAGGCCATGTGGGAGGTCCAGAGCTCCATGTCGGCTGACTTGAGGTTCTCAAAACGAATGGCGTGGCCCTCCACCGCCTCGGACACCAGCCGGAGGCAGGCCTCGTTGGCGGCCACCAGGCGCTCGGTCTTCACCACCCGGGTCAGGTAGGTGGGCTTGATTTGTGGCAGCCTCAGGAGGCGGAACAGCTCCTCAAAGTAGCGGCTCCGGTCATCTGTGTTCTTCTGCACCCACTTCACCACCGCCTCAAACAGCACCTCCTCCGAGTCCACCGTGATCTCGGCGTCCGACAGCCAGTCGCGGACCAGGTGGAAGGGCAGCGTGTAGAACTCCTCGTCCTGGATCACCTTGTGGAAGTTGCGACGGATCATGTCGGCGGCCCGCAGAGCCAGCTGGTCCAGGGTGTACATGTGGGCCAGGCTGTGCACGGCCACGCAGTTGGTCAAGCTCAGCTTCTTCTTCAGGAACTCACCGCAGAAATCCTTCAGTTGCAGCAGCAGGAACCTAACATGGAACCAGCAGAGAGAAACACAGGAGAGACCATGAACAGACCCTGATGAGGAGATACAACTAGTCTGATTTGCATGGTTAGGGGACACACACACACACACACACAGACAGACACACACAGACAGACACACACACACAAAACACACACACACACAGACAGACACATACACACACACACACAGAGACACAAAAAACACACACCCACAAAGACAGACACAAAAGACACAAAAAAAACACACAGACGTAGACACACACACAGACAGACAGACAGACAGAGAGACAGACAGACACATGCACAGACACACACAGAGAGAGAGACACACACACACACAGAGACAGACAGACACACACACTCATGCACACACACGCACACGCAGAGACAGACACACACGCATGCACACAACACACACACACCCACACGCATGCACATAACACACACACACACGCACACACACACACACACACTCACACATAGAACAAGACACACATAGACACGCACACACACGCACGCACACACACACACACACACAGACAAACACAAAACACACAAACACACGCACACACAGAGAGACACGCACAGACAGACACACACACACACGCACACACACACACACACACACAGTAAACAGCTAATACCTGTCAGCCAGCTCCAGCACCTCATGCACGTTGCAGGTGCTCACTCGGATCTCCCCGGTGTACATGTACTGGATGACGCTCTCCACGGTCTCGGCGTCCGGCCCCAGCTCGGAGCTCCACTCCTTCATCTCCACGCGTCCGGTCAGCGACTCGGAGAACTGGCCTGACAGCAGCGGGGTGAAGTAGTCGGTGGCCGCGGCCAGCACGGACCTGTGGGCGGAGAACTCGCAGCTCTGCACGCTGCCGCTGGCCGCGCCGCTGCTGAAGGCCAGCGTCACGTCGCAGAACAAGCCCTGCTTCCGCTGCTCGTTCTGCCGCCGGGACAGCTCGGAGCAGTGCGAGGACGAGCTGAAGTCCTCGGCCTCCTCCGCGTCCCCGTCCCCCGCCAGGGCGCTGGGTGTGCCGCTGCCGCTGCCGCTGCCGCTGCTGCCGCAGCCGCTGCTGCTGCTGCCGCTGCCGCTGGAGCCGCCGCCCCGGGTGGAGTCCTCCGGGTTGGGGGCCGCCGCTGCCATGGCGCTGCCGGCGCTGGAGGAGAGCAGTGCTGGGGAGAGAAGCGGCCTAGAGGCGGAGAGCAGGCGACGTACGCAGCCACACATACATGGCGTCAAAACAGACACGGACCCGGAAGCGCGTTTCTTCTTCGGCGTTTCACGTCGAGCGACTTAAAGGGGAACATACATGATGTCAGCGTTACAACACATTCATCAGCACTTTAATACCTGCGCGTTTGTTATAATTATGAAAAATGGGGTCTTTTTTAAATTTATAATCAGGCAACAACTCGTACACACTACAAATGGGCGGGAGGGAGTCGGTAACGGAAGCCTTAGGGATCAACGAATAGGAACCTAACTTCAACTCGGTAAACAGACAGACTGAGGGACATGCGCAGTGGGTGACAGGAGATGTTGACGTTTGCAGATCCAGAGCTGCTCTTTGCTCAGAGAGGAACCTCATGGCTTCATGTGTTGGGTGAGGAGGCCCAGGGGTCAGGTGAGGAGGCCCAGAGGTCACAGAGGCACCACACAGCCCGGACACCTAGATATATGGAGGCTGTGTTTATTTACTGTGGGGGGTATTTTAACTCCTTGTGATCTTGAGTAAAAAAACATTCAACCTTAAATGGTGTTTGGGTTTTATCGACCTCTTTCAAATTCTTACGTATATAAATAAAATTGATTTAATTGATCTGAAACATCATGACCCCTGTTTATTTTGTGTTAAAATGAAAAAAAGACAAAGAATAATGAGTACACATGCTACACATTTACATGTACGGAGGCCCTGAGATCCCAACAGATTATGCTTTTTTTTATCTTTGGTGCGCAAGTTGTATCTTGTGGGTACAAGTTACTATATTGTCCACCCAAGATAAATATATTAATATTATTATCTTAAGATGTTATTTTTTTAATCACTCAGATGCACACAGCCACCAGATTTGTACAACGGCATGGAGAAAACTCAGCTATTGAATTTTCATTTTACCTGAAAATGTGTCGTCTACTCTAGACAAAACGCACAATAGCTTGTTCTTGTTATGCACACACCTTTAACTATCCCGGTATTAGTTACACCCATGATTCAGTATACAGATGTTAAACTAACGTGCATTTTTTGTTATAAAATCATCACGATTTGCTCATGCACTTGTCAGTTTTCAAATGTACTGTTCCAAATTGCATCAAAAAAAAAAAGGTTACCAAAAGACAACACTGTACAGACACAACACGAGAATTAAATTATCCTGTTTTATTACATTACATCAGTTACATTTTATTTTACTCAATTACACAGTTGTCCACATACGACAGATAAGTACCGAGGCACACAGAGTTCACAATGAAACAATAAAACATTGACAACACAGCTGAGGTTTCTGGTTGTCCGCAGAACCTTTCTACAATTTTGTAACATTCACATAAAAGATGACACTGGTGATGGCTGCCACATATTTGCTTTTTAGCTACAGAAAACACGGCGGAAATGTAGAATATTCTTTCATTTCAAAAGGTGACTGCAGGAGAGAGTTCTGTCCTGCACGTTTATTCCGATGATTATGAGCAGATTGTTAAAAAAAAACTGGAAACAGGCACAGTGATGTGGAAAGAGAGACAAATTGGACAATTGTACCGTATGTTGTCTGTGTCAAGCAAAGATAATAGATTGGGCAATGCTTAACACTGGGCATGAAATCTTTCTCTATCACAAAAATAAACAACAGGATGGATTAATTAAATTAACTGAAAAAAGAAAATCTACTGAATGAATCGTGAAAATATATATTGGTATTTAACTAGAATCAACTGCTGTCGAATAGTGCTGGCACAAATATATAATAATGACATTAACTTTGTAATGGAACAAGTACATTTTTAACAAATAACAAAAATAACCTGAATAATGAGATCATTACCAGATTGTGGGATCTTGCAAAATGCCTTAACTATTAGACTCGCTGTGAAAATGAAAAAAAAAAAAAATTACATATTTATTTTTTCGCTCTTATGATTAACACCTCTTGACTTCCATTAAGACCTTGTAGAAAATACTCCAACATTTCACACCAGCTGAGATACAGACTATATTTCCTGGGGGCAGCACCTGCCAGACTCCTAAAATTGTCCCATTCGCCACAATAAGCAGACTGCTCAATAAACAAGATCATCAAAACTGAAACATTCCTGTACCTGTTAGATATAGATAAATCTATATATAAATAAAGCTCTGATCTACAGTGTGTTCTCTTTTTTAAAAGGCATTATTGCACTACTACATGTTCATCCTCTTAAGCGAGCTCGTGGTTTTTAAATGGCACAATCAATAGAGCTGCACAGAGATGGAGACACACATGCTGGGTTAATACAACGATATAATATTCGGGGGGTAAACATCAGTACTTTAGTGTTGTAGCCATGAGAGCAAGTGGTGGTGGTCAACACTTAAATAATCCACTGTAACTCTCTGACCTGATTCATTCAATCAATTCTCCCAAACACAAAATCAGAGACCCCGACTCTGCTTCACTGGAGCTTCACAGTTCAGCGGCTTTTTACGTTTTTTCACAGAACTGCAGCACAAACTGGATTACAAAACTAAAAACATAAAATTTCTTATTTTCAGTACTTGTTTTTATGCAACTACATTAATAGGAAAGTGTTCCCTATGTTACGCCACTGATGATGGATCACAGTATGGGAAGAAGGATTAATAAGCTGGGGTTAGGGGACACTGCGGACAGGGGGCTGGATTTGTCCCTCCAGTTACATGGACATGTGTTCAGGCAGCACATAGGAGATGTCATCCCAGGGATGGCGGTACAGACCCTGCTTCAGCCTCTTCTGGTCCAGGTAGTGTCCTGAGGAGACAGAAAACAGAAGGAATGTTTGACCAATATAAAGTAAAAATGAGCAGAATAGTATGTCTGTACAGAGGAATGACTCACCAATGAATCCCATGCTGCGTCCCAGGACAAAGATGCCGTTCAGGGCGCCAATCTCCACAAACTCATCAGCTTCATCTCTGTGGAGACAGAAAGGACAACAAGGAAAAGGGTTACATTTAAACTAACAATAAGTAACTTCAGCCATTAGGGGTCTCTCAATCAAATACCAACATAACTAATTTGATTATGTTATGAAGCAGAGATCATGCCATTGACGCAACTAAAGTGTATGTATTAAAGTTCTAATCACGTTTGGCAGTAAACAGCAATGAATAATCGTGTTCCATTACAAGTGATTGACACAAACAAAAATGAAATATCCTGTTACATTGAATGAAATTGGTGGTTTCCTCTGGTTTCAAACATTGTTGGAAACATTTTGGATAATGCAAGTACAAAAGTCAACAGAATATAAAAAAAATAGGTCTAGTTTTTTGTAGAAATTGTGATGGAAGAATTGCTGCATATTATATCTTTAAAAGACGACTGCGTAACTCATTATTTATTTCATCGTTATTTTATCCATATTGGTGAAGTGGTTCGATGACTGACTGATTACTTCTTTCCAATGACTCCTATTAATCTGAGAATTCCTTCTAAACCGTTAATTCTGCAATTGTACAAATACTCCTTCCAGTATATATTAGCTCACCTTGTAAAACCACCACATGTCCTGAGCAGGTCCACAAAGGCCACACCGATGAAGCCGTCCACATTCAAGATCAGGTTGGGTTTCTAATTCCCCAAAGCAGACAAATGAGCATCATGTTATTTAAAAGACGGCGTATAAATAATTATTCTAGCGAGATGATGAAATAATGAACCTTACCTTGGATGTGGTGATCTTCTCTACATCTAGAGCGTAGTCCAGCAGCTGGGTGGAGGGGAAGTTCAACTTCACAAAGTCCTTCAAGATCTGGACTCTCATGTCTGGATTGTTAATCTGAGGAAACGCACAATCCCTTTTGATTGTTAAGAAATATAACCTGCATTTTTAAATAACACTTAAATTACTTTATTTCTCTAGTTCTCATGCTTGACTTGGTTCTGGCCTAAAAGCTTCTTGATTGATAGAGAATTAATGAGAAATTCTTAAAGTTAATATATAATTCTGCTGCTGTCCACAAAGGATGTGCACATTCTTGGGAGCTGTGACACTCACCGACTTGACTCTGTGTCCAATTCCCATGATCAGCTTTCCATCCTTTTTCATCTTGTTTACGAACTCCATCGGCAGCATGCCGCTGTCGAAAGCCTTGCTGAACTGCTTTGCTGCAGCGTCCAGAGCGCCTCCGAAGCGATCACCCTGAATGGACAACAAGGGATAAGATAAATGTATATTCAATTTTGATTTTTGCAGTAAATGCATCACCGAGAGCAGGATCTTACAATGGTGAGGAGCCCGGAGGTGAGGCTGGAGATCAGATCTTTTCCAGCTCGTGCGCAGACAATAGTGTTGTGAGCACCAGAGACAGCGGGGCCGTGATCAGCAGTCACCATCAGGCACATCTCGATGAACTGGCAGGCGTACCTCGGCAACCTGCAAACAAAGTGAAGGAAACAACACATGATTTTGTGGTTCAAGAATTTTTAAAGCATTTGTTTACAGCAAGGTTAAGAGGCCGACCTCCTCTGGAACCACAGCAGACCCAGAGTTCCTCCCAGGCCTATTTCTGACTTGAAGACCTCAGTGATGGGCATGCCCGCGTAGATGAGCTCCTGACCCCTCTCATCACAGATGCTGGTCATGAAGGAGGCGGGCTTACGGATCAGCCCGAGCTCCTGCAAGGCAAAAAGACACGAAGAGGAAAAGAAAAAGAAATTACTACATGCAGTCATAGTTAATGCTGTGTTGCATTTTCAAAGAAATATAATTTGGTCAAAGGTTTTGAATTGAAACGACTAGTGCAGTGGCCTTTGGAAAACCTGCCAGGCGGATGATGCTGGTTGCAGCTTCTCTTGCTGAACCCGTAAAATTAAACTGTAGTAAAGACCTGCTACTAGAATCAGTCCACAGAACCAAGAGGCCCTGCAAACCTCTGCTACACAAAGAGCTGTTCACCTGTTTACTCAAAGTTCAGTGAAGCTTGACTCAATATGCAGACTTGGAGAATCAGTTGTCATTGTCGTGAATGCGCTGTTGTCATAATTGACAAGCCGCTGCTTCTAAAGAGCTAAAGGTTGATTCAAAGTTTATGAATATTGAACACAGCACGTGTGTCCAAATTTGACAATGCACCTATGATTTGGTCAAGTGTTTCTGCATTTCAAGAATGTTGACAATAAAAAAGTCAGCTAGTAAGCCAAAAAACAACGTGTGCTATTTGATATACTCACTCGTGCCCAGGAGTAATCCATTGGCACAGTGGGAGGAGGCATCTCTTCGGCTGGCTGGATAACTCCTCTGGCAACAAGGTCGTCATAAACAGATCTGTATGGATGAAAGAAAAAAGGTATTTAACAATGTGAAAATTATGTCCTAGGGAATTTTAATCTTAGAATGATGAACTCAAGTAATCAACATGACTGTGCACGGACTTGATTATCTCGCCCAGCTCATCAAAGCTCTTCGGGACGAAGGCACCAGCTTCTTTGAGAGCGGTGTTCTTAGCCACTGCCGTCTCAGAGGCCTGGTTTGCACATGCTCCTGCATGGCCGAACTGAACCTGTGGGGGAGCGAAAGGTGCAGCGTGGGTCAGATATGTCATCAAACAACACGTATTCCTTAAAATCTCATTATGTCCTCTCACCTCTGAGGTGAACATGGTAGCACAGGTGCCAATACACCAGCAGACTACTGGCTTTGTGATCCTGCCCTCTTGAATAGCCTGGCCGATCTTGTACTCCTCTGTGCCTCCGATCTGTGGAAGGAAGCATCAGATACTTGATGTAGCAAAAAAGAAAAAAATCAATAACTGTATAAAGCGTTAGCCCGCAGCATTTGTGGATTCTTTCCTCACCTCCCCCAGGACAACAATCATTTTTACTCCAGGAGAGTCTTGGTAGCGAAGCACATGGTCAGTAAACACAGATCCTGGGTATCTGCGGAAGAGTCCAGAGTTACACACCGATTCAAATTCACAGGCTCCTACTTGCTGGAGGGAAAAGTCACGTACCTGTCGCCGCCGATCGCCACGCCTTCAAAAACGCCATCAGTGGTACGGGAGATGATGTTGTTGAGTTCGTTGGACATGCCGCCCGAGCGGGACACATAGGCCACGCTGCCTGGACGATAGAGTTTGGAGGCAAGGATGTTATCCAGCATGCCCCCGGTGTTCCCGATTTTGAAACAGCCAGGCTTGATTCCACCAACCTGAAAAATATAAAAATAAACAGGGATTTGCTAAGAGGAGAGAAAACAGAGGAGAAATCTTGAGCACTCTTGTGAAAACTGAGGCGAGACTTACAGTTGCTGGTCCGATGATTGTGACACCCTTCTCATCTGCTGCCTTGATGATCTTCCTGGTATGGGCTTCGGGGATGCCCTCAGCGATGATGGCAATGGTGTGAATCTGGAAGTAATTGGAAAGAAATGGTTATCGTTTGAAGCCAGTGTGAATATTTTTAGCTTCCAGATTGTAAAGAATGTTATTTACCTGTGGGTACTGCAGGGTCTCCATGGTGCTGTCAAAGGCCGAACGCAGAGACGCAAAGCTGATGAGCACGTCCACATCTGGCTGCTTCTTCATGGCGTCACTCATGTTCTTATACACAGGGATGAGGATCTCTTTATGGCCCCAATAGAACTTCTGCTTGTGGTCTCCACTGGAAGAACAGCCAGGTAGAAAGTGATTAGTCGCAGAGTGAAGGTACAATCAGAAGCCATTACATCGCCAGCGCACTACGGTTAAGGAAACAGACAGAAGATGCTTACGTGAACGGGTAGACCATAGCTGCGACAGACGGTTCACTTCTGGAGCAGACGTAGTCAAAGTCCAGCATGCCTTGCACTGCCCGGGTCTGCATACCCCACACTATGGACTTGGTTTCTTTGCTGAAGAGGGTCGCTGCCTTGGCTACAGGGAAAGGAAAGTTGTTACAGTCGGATACTGACGACAAGAGGAAGACAGGAATTGTCATCACCACAAAGCTCAGGACTCTGTATGGGTCGAGTATAATAAATAATAATAAATAGCATTGCTTCCAGCTGGTTTTATACTGCTACTATGAATTAATACAACCACAAAATAGGAAAACATGTTATCCTTTAAAAGATGTATGAGATTAGATGTGTATGTGTGGGAATGCGGTCAAAAACTATCAATATCAGTATTATTAAATATGGATTGCAGTGTCCTCCTACTGTCCAGAGAGGGAGCTATAATACCTCAATTCAACCAAGCACGATCACATGGCTTCTACCGATTAAACTGCCCATGTCAGAAAACTAAGTCTCAGGGTAGAGTGCAAATATTTCCCAATGCAGTAGTGTTTGGTTTGTGTGTGTCTATGTGTGTGTCTATGTGTGTGTGTGTGTGTGTGTGTGTGTGTGTGTGTGTGTGTGTGTGTGTGTGTGTGTTCTAACCAATAGGAGTTCCGCTTTTGGCCTTCTTGGCCGGCGAGCTCTCTACCCCGTTTTTGTTTCCTGAGAAAGATGCAGTCCTGCTGGATGCTGGAGTCTGGACATGACAAGAAAGAACAAAAACAATGACGATCATGTTATTTTATGATACTGTGCAGTCATCTGTATTATACATGTATGATATTCCATTAGCTCGTCTTCTATGCTTCTAATTCTGGGTTTGAAGCCAATGGTGTGCACACATGTGAGGGCACACGCACTCCTGGCTGAAAGCCCACGCATTGCACTTTCTTAATGGATGCCTAGAGGCTGTCGCAGTGTGTAACTGTGTCTCACCACTAAAGCACTGCAATGCTCCTACACAACAGGAGCCATTGGGCTTCTGATAATCTGGTTCACTAAAAGGACAGTGATGCCTGAGAGAGAGGCATGCAAGTCTTCTGCGCACTGCCTCCACAATGCTCCACACTATCCCTGCACAGTGAGCCTACAGGACAACACTAAGGCCTGTTTTTGAACGCGGAGCCAGTGAGTGCCATACCGATGTGCTGCCGCTGGAGTTGAGCAGGAAGTTTGCGGTGTGGACCGCAACAGGAGGCTGGTTGGGGATTGGCCTGTGGCCCAGTGCCATGCCAACAATGGCTGTCATGTGGGTTTCTGTGCCAAAGACATGAATGGGGATCCCAGTGGTCTTGCCTGAGGAGAGGGGGCAGCAGAGAATTAGGTTTAAAACTCTTTAAGACATACTGCATTGAGATTTGAAGAATCTAGTGCATAACATACCAACTTCTCCCATCACTCTGAGACCTTCCTGGTAGTTGGGGCCTCCACGACGGACAAAAATGGTGACCTCATGCTCCTTTAGAGGCACCTGATAGTCCCTGATGGCTCTAACAATCCCCTGGAACAGCCAAGGACATACACTGTTATTAACTTGACATGGACACAGTAAAATAAAGCAAGAACAATCATACAATACTGTACCTTAAATGTTGCTGCAACATTTGTGAAGTTTGCAATGCTTCCTCCAATGATTAAAACCTTTCCTGGAAAATATCAATGCATTGTAATGTTATTAAAAGGGTGTAAAAAACCTTTCTACTTTCATTATACAGAATAAAATCTGACACAGCAGTTTCCCCACCATCAGGGTGCTTCTCTCTGGTCATCAGCGACAGGATGGTTTTGGCGTAGTCGTAGGTCTGCTGTTCGCTGGGTGCTCCTGAATACTCTCCGTAATTGGCCAGCTCGTCGACGCCACCCAGGTCACAGATTGTGTCACTACAGAGAAGTTTACATTGGTCACACATACAGAAGAATAAGCCAATACCACGCTGTTCTATCTGCTCGGCTGGGACAGTCTTTCCAGCACCAACGATAGACTGAAAAAAGATCAAACTTAGAGTGCACTTTTTCCATTTATTTTGATTTATAACTGCACTGTAAACTGACACAACAACTTGAATTGCACGGAGGGAATAATTAGTCGTGGCTGATGTGTCTGCATGTCACGCTCTACACACACAACAGACGGCTGAGCTCAACCCTCCAGACTCTCAGCAGCATCTCTGAATCCATTTGAGCTTTCAGCTGAACGGGCAGAGTCTGAGCTGCTGTACCATCAGTCTCACAACAGCACTGCTGGTATCATCCCCTAATGCAAAACCCAATTATGCGTAGTGTAATCAATATAATGAGGATAAAGTCAGGGGACGACTTAAGAAACAAAAACAACCACATTGAAATTACTGATACATGATTACCGGTGTCTTATTTATTCAGGATAGATGGGAGCAGCAGGCATGCGCCACTTTCATATTGCCAGAAGGACCACACCCCCTTTTGGGTGAAAAACAAACGCTCTGAAAGTGGCTGCGACCAAATGTAAACACTAATGGCACTATGCCTAAAAGCGGCTGGGTCACATTTGATCAAAGACATAAGGAAACAGAGACGTGTGGCTTTAGGTCATGTGTTCGGGTGTACGTCGGCAAATGAGAGTCCCTCAGTTTTCAGCACATTCGTGGCAACAGATGTGATGCACTGGGGACAGAATCGGGGGAAATGGGAAAGGAGTACCTGTACACCACTGAGGCACCTCCTCCTGCCACCATGGTCCAGATCCTGCCCCGGGGGTTGAGCAGGGTGAGTTTGAGGCTGGCACCGCTCTTGGCATCCAGGTCGGCGATGTAGGCCTCCTGCAAAAGTCAAAGAGAAAAGGTCAGTGGAGAGGAGAGAGAAGGGTTACATGACGTCTGAGAAGCTGGGAGGTCAATCAGAGCAGGGCCTTCATGAGCACCACTTCAATTCATCGCCTGTGCTCGTGCCAACGTTACAGAGCCAGTGACTGGAAATACTGAATAGATATTAACAGCGATGGAGGATGTGTTGTTGTACATCAGTGGCTGTTTGTGACAGCCAGGGCCACAGCTGGTGGCTGATGGTAAAAAAAAAAAAAGCTCCCAATCAAAGACACTCGCAGTTCCCCATCTCCACTGTCGACTCACAGCGAACCAATTAGAGCAGCCCGTCTGCTGCACAGACACACCGTCTCTCAACCAAGCTCCTACACGTCAGGCAGGAATTGAAAAGGATTTCCTGTATACACAACATTTTACACACCTCTTTATTTGCATCCACATTATTGACCCGTTATTGTGATGCAGGTGATTCAACATTAAATAGCAAGGGTTTTTAATTTAATTTACTCTATAGGTACCTTTGTTTCTAAATAACCACAGAACTGTAAAAATATAAGAGGCGGCATTAATATGTACAAGTCTCTAACACACGTCTATGAGTCATAACAGCACCTGTGTTTTCACACAGCCTTTCCTCACTAAGTCAACATGTGGCAGCGAGGACAGAGCAGGCTGCTACTGAGCAGGAGTGGATGGGAATTTTTATGAAATCCACTTTACAGAATGACACATGCATGAACTCAACTGAATTATCTCAATTTAAATCTCAGTGAGGAGCTGAACAGAGAGCCTTGGTCATAGCTTATCTCTTTTATCTAAGGGAGGTTAAATTACAAAAATCAACATTCTTTTACTGTGAATCTCATAAGAATCAAATTCTAAATGATGAAAATAATTTTAAGTTACTTCTAATATTGGTCATTTTGCATCCACACCAGCTCTTTGATGCTGATAGATTGAAATTTGATGCACTGCTGGAGGTTTGTCTCCAGTCGTCCCTCACCTCAGGATAGGCCTCCCTGCCGAAAGGTGGAGGGAACTCCACATTGCCCCACTTGGCCTTGCAGATGTAGTCGGCTGTGGCATCAATCTTGGCCGCCATGTCCAGCACGTACACACCATCTTTTGTGACCACTGAGGAGGAGAAGACATGTTAGCGTCTATAGCTGCGCAAAGTAATAAAAAAACACTCTCATAATGAGATTCACTATCGCCATTTTCAGACACAAACTCTGAATACGTTGGTCCGGGTATTATCAAGACTTTGCCTTTCCCATATGAAGAATACAGCAGGAGATTGTCCAAGTCCCATGAGTTACCTACAACAGGGAAAACCTCTGGAGTGATCAGCTTTTAAATCTCTTCTCCCCAAGTTGACATCTTTTTCAGTGTCTTCTGAAATTTTTTTCAACCTGATTTATGTTGTTTTCTTTTTTTCAGTTTTGTGTCTGTCACATGTTACAAATGTCATTGCCCCCTCTCGCTCGTTGTGAATTCTCCAGACAATATCCTGTTGTTTTCCCATTTGGGCTCACTGGGTTTTTCTCTGAGTGTTTACCAGGGGGCTTGCAGGAAAAACTCTGCCTCTGAGGTTTGCCTTCTCATATACAGCCTCTCTGGATAATTTCAGGAGAATATCCAGAGTTCAGTGCGTGTCTGAAAAGCAGCTGATGTCAGCACAGGGTCTGAGCTTTAAATAGGACAAGGCACGACAGGAGAGGACTGTGATCTGGTACAAGTGACCCACAACCTTCCTGCTGTCTATGCAGGAGGTGGAAAGGAAGTGAAGATGGGGCGGAGGTGGTGCGACATCAAAGCATGGCGAGCTAGTCTCAGCGTCCCCAAACACATCCTCAGCACCAGCTGCCAGGGGGCATGTACTGGTGCCCAATTACTCCATTATAAACATACGCTGCCTTCATCAAACAGCAAGTGCATGAATTATTCACTCATATCCTCCCTCAGTGTTCAAATGTTGCAGAATCAACATCAAGATGATGTTTTTTTTTATATTGCAATGATGTTTTCTTATTATGATCCCTTTCAATTCCATAATCAGATGAGACATTTATGAATCTGTGTTGGAATAAATCCCAATTGCTTCTGAAGACATGGCTTTTCATGTTACTGGGGATTTTAGTAAAAAATAATAAAACACTTACCCAATGGGTTGATCTCCAGGTACGTGAAGAACAGGTCTTCATACAGGTTGAAGAGTCCAACGATGAAACTGGCCAGGACCCTGCAGGGAGACCACATTCAGCGCATGAAACATGATTTTTAGGATCTTCTGCTGCAGCATTAGTGTTTTTTGAGGATGTCTGGCTACTTGTATTGAGTTTTCAAATGTTATAATCTCATTTGCGCAACAAAAATGATTCAATCAACAGAAAACCAAACTTAAACATTGATAATCGTCTAATGAGGAACTTCTCAAACAAAACAGAAGCATGAACTTGTACAACCATCTTAAATGTGAGTATCTTCTGCATCTTTCTCTTTTAATATGATTGTAATTTTGATATTTATGGTAATTGAACTGTTCATCAGACAAAACAAGCAATTTGAAGACATCAAAACGGAGATTCTTGTATTTTTCACAATTATCTGACTTTAAATTATTGAAGATTATATAAATGAAAATTGTTTCAGCCCTAAGTCGTATATCTAATCAGAATAAGTCAAAGAGCATACAAAAGGAAAAATTAATTAACAATAACCCTTTTAATTATCCTAAGAATAAGAACCAGTATTTTTGATATTTGCATCGTTTTTTATGTTTGGTTTGGACTTAATTCCCCCCAAAAATGTATTGATATATTTCAACATTTGAAATTCATGTTTTAAATGTTTAACATATATTTAATCTAAAAACAAAGTTCAAGTCATATGTATTTAAATGTCACACTATTTCTAATATATTTGTATTGAATATTATATATATATGTGACAGAACATGTCAGATGTGCTGTTTTGTGAATGGCTTATGCAATAGAATGTCCCTGTGCTGCTGAGCGGGCACCTGTACATTGTGGCCATTGTATTTTCCACATTATTCAAACCATGACAAATAACAGGCAATATCATTGAGGGATTGTTGAAGCTGGGCTGGACAGGAAACAGTGTACCTGTAGATTAGCTGATGTAAGAGGAGGGGAAATCTAATTTGTTTCCTCCTTCAACTGTCAAAACAGAGCTGTGAGGAGTGTGTGTGTGTGTGTGTGTGTGGGGGGGGTTACTGCAAGAGGAGGGGGAGGTGGTGGTGGAGGTGGAGGAGGGCGGCAGAATTTTTGCTCTCCTCTGTCAATTATTGAGGCAGCCGGGAGCCTTTTGTAAGCACGTCGGCCGGTTGTCAGGACTCAGACTTGCCCCTGGGAGAAAGCTGTGACCCAGACCCAGAGTGACTCAGCTTCCCCTGTCTGATTCTGACGGGACAGCGGGGGGGCGGGGGGAACGCAGAGTGATGCTCTTGTTTTCAGTCTGAGGGGAGGATGAGGAGAGAGAGTGTAAGGGGGTGAGGTGAGGGGGTGAGATGGTGGTTGGCAGAGCGAGTCCTGGGGCGGATTCTTCAATGTCAGCCAAGACAGCGAGTCCGGCCAGAGTCGGCCGTCACAGGAGAGATTGATAGGAGTGGGGTAGGAGGGGCAGGGGGGGGTTCCAGTGGGGGAACCACTGTATCGTACTGCTCTGAATGCAGCTGTAGTGTAAAAAAAGGATGGGGGTGGAGGCTGATCGAAGACAGGCGACGCAGAGGAGGGAATTTGTCATTTGTGTAATGGAAACCCCTCCACCCATCTCTCACAGCCCCCCCCCCCACGTTTACTGCCAATATCAAAGTGCTCTCTCCCTTACGTCAGTTGAGTCACGCCCTTAGTTTTCTATCTTTGGTCAAGAGTTTAACAACGTCATGGATCGTGCAGAGTTTTATTTTTGCCTTTTTAAGTAGGTTATTAATGCTGAGCAATAGGTTGCGAGTAGGAAAGCAAATATATTTTTAGTTTAGATTTAAACCCACATCTGTGCTGCAGAAAGGCTGTAGTGGAACCGGAAATTCCCTTTTTTTTCCTAAGCATACATTGTTTAGCTTTTACTCAGTTACTCCTTCAAAATAAATACGTTTATTATGTTCTTTGAAAATCAGTTTGAAGCAAATCATGTATTCTCATCTAATTTGAAAATAAAATGCTGATTTTGGCAACATAAGACAAATATATATTGTTGTATATAAGCTGGGCAGGTTATCACAAAGCTCTTGGTTGGTATAAGGCTCTTTGTCTTTATTTTGATATGGTCTATCCCTACGATATCACATCATGGATGCAACAAAATTGCCAGTTGAGAATAAACGAATCTCAGGCAGAATCTTGTATTTCACTAGTTTCCATAATTGACAGAATTCCCCATTCCATTCCTTCTAGTGTCCAACTCACTTTCTCTTGTCGTTGGGTACGTGGGTCAGAAGCCCCTTCGTCACAGAGTCTTCGCTGATCTTTTCGTCCACACCAATTAGCAGCTTCCTTGCCTTGGCGTCAACGTCTCCTACGTCCACCCCTCCCTCGTGGTGAAACAGCACGTAGTCGCCCTCTCGGGTGGCGTAGATGCACACGTAGAACTCTTCCTCCTGAACAATGGACATTTAGCCAAGATTGTCAATTAGTAATTTAATTAATCACAACTACTCGTATTAATTAGTTGTATGAATAAATCAAATATAACACGTTTAATGAATGCTTTACCTGCTTGTGGGCGACAAATGGCTCGATGAGGAAGTTCTTGAGAATTCCTTTGGCTTTTCCAACCTGAGGATCATAAGCAAAATCATTTCTTTAATAAGGAAAAAAGGGCATTTTAAAACACTTTTAGATTAGGACACTACAGCTGCTCTGGGGTCTGTAAATAGTGGACGATTCCATATTTACAAATTCATTCCTTATTTTCAGACATAATTCTGTTGCTGGACTGTTACCAAACACACGGCCAGCCCTTGGCACCAGTGAATACATTACATACACGTTAGGATGGAAAAGAAAAGAAAATGTGGGTACTCATGAATCAAAGTCTCACTAACGGAGGCACAGCTCATTTGGCAAAGCTGTCACTGATTCTTTGTTAAAAGGCCAAGAAGCAAACAGTAACCAGGGACTGGCTGAGTGCAGCCAGCCGGGGAAAACAGAAAAAAAATTATAATAGGGTGCGAGAAGGAGTTGCCATTTTGAAGAGTGGAAATAGAAAGCAGGTTGATGATGGATGGACACAACAGAAAGGCCATCTGATTGAAAAGGGCACAGGGGACCCTCAGACCTACTTACATAAATGAACAGACAGCTCTGTTACTGCCTCTCTCAGAGAAACAGAATCGTGAAAACAATTTGTGTGCATAAGATTCAGTTTAACCTTGTGTTAACATGATTACACAAATTATGAACTGAAGCAATGTGGCTAACTGCAGCAACCAAAAATGATAATATAAGTGAAAGGATGGGTTTAAAGTAAAAAATTGCTGCTCTTTTATTAGGATACATTTTTTGTACACATATTAGCCGAAAGGAAGTTTTCTTTAACGCAGCCCTAAGGGATAGCGAAAGAGATTTAGGAGCAATGCTAGCAACCCTGTAAGGCTGCTCTTAGGTCCAGCTAGTCGTGCTTCAAGCTAAATCCGAATACTAACGCCATCTTAATGTGCTCAAATATAACAATCAAACATGTTGATATTCAGTAAGTATGACATTTACCATTTTTAACATCTGAGCATGTAAGCATACTAACGTTTGCTAATTAGCAATCAACGTTTTGAACTAACTATGCTGGCTGATTAAAGGTTATAATTGATCAGGTGGAGCATATCAATGTGTAAAACTGTGTTTCAATTTTAATGATAATTTACCTGTGTAGATTCTTCAACTCTACTAAATGCCTATTTTTCTCTGGAGGACAACAAAGATAAGATAACCAGTTGAGCTGAGACACCGTCTGCAACAGAGCTCTGACTTCATTTATTCTTATTTACTGCCACCAGCCGCTGCTGACAGTTTCATCTGGGAGGAGATGCATCCCTGCCATCACAGTGGCGCAACACACACACCCAAACACAGTATGAACCGTCCCTGTTACTCCAGAACTTATGTCTTGGTTTATGAGGCGAGGCGGCGTCTCTGTGGCTCAGCGATGAATCTTGTGTGTGGTGGTTATGCTGACTGCAGAGACGGAGCGACTGTTTATTCACTTGTAGCACTTGCTTCAGCTGACCGGACTGATTTACAACCAGCAGACTACCACTAAACCCTTAAGCAATCTAGGTATGGGGCAAAACAAACACACACAGGAACGCAACAATGTAAAATGTGAGAGGGAGGGTGAAGGAGAGGGCAACGGGAGGAGGGTCTGAATAAAGGACTGGAAAATATTGATCGGAGGACTGCTCAGCAAAGTGCACACCCTCGAATAGAGGGGTCGGTGGGGGTAATAGGCTGAGAAACAGCAGAGAGAGGAGGGGGTGGGTGGGTGACGTACGGTTGTCTCCCTCATTAGGCGGGACTTCAGCCACTCTCTGACGCCATCCAGGTCCAGGTTGACGCCGACCAGACCCAGCTTTCCTCGTCTCTTGATCAGCTGGTCCGGCTTCACCACCAACCTCTGGTGGACAAAAAAGACAAAAACACATGCTGCATGTCAACAAGACCAACAGATATCACCAGTTATGCCTAAAAGCATCAAAAGGATTTGTTGACTGAAATAAATATATAAAAAAGGACAGGATTTTAGCAGATGATTTCTGAGGCTTCTCTGCGAAATTTACATCACGACAGAATATTAATTTGATGAAAGAAATAATCATGGCACAGTACATGGCAGTCAAACAATAATTCATTAAATTGTCACCGGCTGTTTAAGTTTTTTTGGGGGGGTTATATCTACCCCCTAATCTAGTGTCTACAAAGTAAAAGCACAACATTTGTTTCGTTGCAGCAAAGATCTGAGCTGTTGAAAAAGTTGTGGGTCTGAAGATTGTGTCAGTTGCTTAACAGACCTCTCACTAACGCCAAGGAATCATTCTGAAGACATTTCAAATAGACCATCCATTGCTCTTAGTTAGTTGACTCTAGATTTAAGTAGTCCCGGAAAGATGCTTTTTGAAAACTATCTATGCTAATTTCGGGGGTTTGGTTTCTTTTACTTGTTCTTGTTGGGATTAGCCATTTTCCAATATTTGTAAAAAACATATTGAAGCAGCCAATTCAGAAATTAATCTAAAAAATAACTGGCAGATTTAACAATAATTTAATAGGCATCAGTTGCAGCCCAAGATTGAATAAACATGAATTAATGGATTTTAGATTAAGGCAAATGCTTCAAATTCAGTCACTGATCAGGAATTATTCATGTGTTCCATTAACTGCACTTGAAAAATTGCACTGAAACATAAAGCTTGCGTGTCGATGCATGTTCATTCTTGTCATCTTGATTCACTGCAGGATATTTTCTCATTAGTCATGTTACCACTCAAATATCTGGTCTCATCATTAAAATCCCAGGCTGTCAAATAATATCTATCACCTGAAAGCTGAGCTGCGCATTTATTGAAGGAGGAATCTCTCACACACGTCATTCCTCCATCCGACACAAATGCAAAATGGACTCATCCAACCACCACCAGCGAAGCCCTGCATCCCCTCACTTGCAAGCCAGATAAACAGAATGACTTATGACAGCGGAGCCATTAGTATCTGGGTGCTCGCCAGTGAGCGATGGAACAGAGGGCCGAGGGTGAAAGTTAATGCAATTTCCCAATCAATTCAATGGGAGCGCATATCTCCGTGTATCTGCCCGCCGCATCCTCCCGGACCTTCCAGATAAAAAAAAAACCTTCTAGAGACGGAGGGGGAAAATAGCATTGTACCTTGAAAGATGAGTCACAGAGTGATTCAATTAGCTTCTATTACACCCCCGCCTATCTGCTACAACTTCGCTATGAAGAGCAGCACAAGGTTGAGACCAAGAACCAGAACACCACCCTATGCCTCTAGTGTTTGCATTAAAATCCCTACCTCTGCTGATTTCCATGAGTGAATTTTACTAAAGTGAGAATTTCTCCAAATTTTCCTCTTTGTTCTCTTGCAAGTTATTCCTGCTGGGTCACGTTGCTGTCTGTGTGCTCGGCTAACAAGCATCAAGAGACCGCTCTGCTGCCAGCCTAAGTAAATGTCTCTATGAGAGTGGATCATTATCCACAAGGAGACTGTGCCTTAGTGGCCTTAGTGGGATGTAATTTTGTTACAGCCCACTAACTGCCCGCGCAGGTAAAGAACATTTTATTTAGTCGTGAACACACTTTTCCACCATCACGACTGATTCTATGGTCTTACCTCTGTGAGCAGCCATGGGTGGTCAAGCACCAGTCGGGCAAAGTCGGTCTCGGGCGTCACTTGGGCGTAGCGGAATCTGTTCTGGACAGTCGCCGATGTGCAGATGTGCTTGTACAGGAACTCTTTCCCTGTCTGCTCGGAGATGGCTTTGGCTGACATGATTAATTTGTCTAGACTGGTCCGGGAGGAGGAAAGAGAGGCAGAGAGAAAGATGAGATGGATTAATATACTGTAGAGATCAGTGTGGATGGATGGGCCATATGCACAGGAGTTTAAAACGACAAGCATTCATTTCACACATTCGTAGATATCACTCCCCTAAATATATCAGATTCTTTCATCAAGATCTGTTAATTATTCCCTGGGAAATTGATGAAGGTGTCCAAAAGACACACACAAAATTTGACAGGCTGTTTCTTTGCCCATTCCCCATCTGGAAATCCATTCAGTAGTTTTTGCGCAACCTGCTGATAAACAAACAATCCAAAAAACAGGCCGGGGCAAAAACATGACTTCTGTCAGAAATGTCAAGTAATGGTCGAGTAACTTCGTGCTTGAGAGACAGCTCTGCAATTTGTATTCCCATGAGATATAAAAAAAAAAACTGGAGAAAAGGAACGGTAACATGATGAAATGTTACTGCACAGAATTGAGAGATAGAGGCTAGAAAACCAGATCACATACAAACTGCATTTTCAGGCTTCTGTCACACCTGCAGTGATAGACCAGAAAGCCTGTGAAGCTAAATCCAACATGATTGGCCTCAGGTTTTTATTTTTATGTGGTAATGGGCTCTTGTTGCACCCTGAAACAATCAGACTCTTGCTGGAGCTGCATCACAGTCTGTGCACAGCTGGACTTCAGCCTCAGCTTTATCTGACGTAACCGACTATCATTACATCATCAGAGCTGGAAATCAGCCCAGGCCATAGACTGGATCTAGACACATCAGGTGATAAGAAATTGTTTATGTTTGGTGCATGGATTTCTTTTATTTGAGTGGCAGAACGTGAGAGAAAGCAATAAACTCAATAACCTGTCACGGCATCTGTTTATTTTACTGCTACAGGGCGGGGCTATGACCTTTATTCTTTGGTTTACCTGGTGATGTCATGCTCAACACACACGGATCAACACAGGACACACGGACCTGTCACTGGTGTGTGGGGTCACATGATGTCTCGCCATTTTCAATCTTATTTAAAGTGAGACCTTTTTAATATTTCCTTAACTTCATCTTGAGTCTGTCTAATGATTCTGTTCATGGCAATTATTTTTTTACTTTATCTGTGGTTGCCTTTTTTGTTTTCTACAAATTCTATTTCCAACTGTCTCATCATTTATACATGCTCATGTTGCTATCCTTTGCCATGATTGGTAAACATTTTAACTCAACCCCTTTTTTTTTACGTGCTAATTAAAAAAAGAATCATTAAATGTCTTTTTTAAAACCTTAATGTTCAGTTGATTGACTAAATCAAGCCTGTTGATGGTCAATTAATGGTTACAATAATTTTTCCAAGCAAAAATGCCAAACATGACCTAATCTCCTGTTTTCATTTGGGAGGATTTGTTGCCTAGCGTGTTAGTTCAGTGAATATCTTTATGTTTTTGGAATAAAAAAGCAATCAAAGTGAATCTGGGCATTTCTCAATACTCACAAATATGAACGATTTAATGCGTCACTCACTATTGCACACACTCGACCAAGCACATAGAATAATTGGAGAGACTGTAGGACAGGATGCCCAAAGAGTATGTTGGTTAATACTTCTCCAACATGTCGTCTCTATGTTACCATCTCTAATCAAATGGAGACCAGTAGAGAAACATGGCCCATTAAGGCTTTTATACACCAAGGCCTTCCCTAATTACCGCCTCTCAAAACCTGACAACCACGGAGCAGTGTGTAACCTTGCAGGGATGAAGCACCTGCTCTGACTGTTCCTTTCATTAGGCTGAGAGCCCTGGTGTCGCCTCTAACTGCACTCCCCTCCCTCCTCTCTACGCTGCACCCCTGGCAGCCAATTGCTTAAATGGATTAATGGGAGTGTCATGGACCTTTCTCACTATTGATCATCGTTGTCCCTGAGTCATCACAGCGCTAGTTCCAGACCAGGCCTACGTGGTTCATCCAGAGCCCATCCTCGGCCCATGTATCAACCACTTGCTCTGCACAATCTTAGCTGTCAGGTGTTAAATATCCACAAACAGCGATAATCACACCGGTTCAGATGATGCACAGTCACATTCAAGAAAACACATACAACAGGAGATGACGGCGAGATTATGGATGTTCCAGTACATCATCGGAAAAATACCTCAGACACAGCAGAAAAAAATAGGTCTGGGTCGGTACATAGATACGCAAATCTAGTATATTATTTTTATGCAAGTAAAAATGCAGTTTTCTTCTTGACGCTCTAAAAAAGCAGCTGTGGTGTACTGTCACTGGTAAGTACCGGTTTCAGAGCGGCGAGGAATAAGTGATATCCTATAGCAGCTTCAGCCAGGGCTCACTAAATGTCAGCAATATGGCAATATTTGACTTACTAATATCCCATAAGTAAAACGGCGACATGTAGCATACATGCAAGACTTCAGTTTCCAGGTGTCTCACCAGTGTGGGCAATTACAGTATAGGCAATTTCATAAAGCACTTAAGAAGCATGACACAATTATAAACAGACAGTTTTTTTTATGAATTGTTATTTAATCCTCGATTGATTTAGTCTTTAGTAGCTTGAAGTAACAAAATAATTTTATTTCCCAACAGTGGCTGCACTCTAAAAGCTATTTAAAAGAAAGTAGTTGTTGTGTATTTCTGAAGTGTTTTGTTTTTGTTCCTTTTCAGTAATAATTGGATAATACAGGACGTTATATGGCATTCAGTATTTTTACACATATATTTTTCAAAGGGTTTAATCTGACAATGAAAGTCATTATTACTTCCATACAGGGTAAGTAGCACATAGGTGTTAAAAAACTGGGAGTAGGACCAAATATAGATACGGCAATGTATCGTTGTCCTGACTCATGAGATGCGATTATGAATATGCTTGCACCAAATAACTTGTTTACCATGTTTACTTTGATTTTATAAACATATGTATAGTTTGGACTTTTACCAGTTTTCTGGTTAATTTACATTGGAATTATGTTTGTGTCTGTGAAACCAAACCAACACCAAATTGCTGTCAGTAAATGCACAGAGTCTCTACTTTACCGCTTTAGGAGCATTAAGTGTTCTTCTTCGGTTAGATATCGTGATGTATCGTTATATGAGGGTCTTACAATATGTCGATTATCCCACAACCGTTGCATCGTGCAGTCTCGAGCCATGTATTGCGAGGTACCCTATGATTCCCAGCCCTTTGAATACCATATTTCAGTTGTAATTTTCTTCTAAATGCACAGATCGATACTCTGCCATCACGCAAAGTCCAGATATCGTCAAAGGAAAAATGATCGGTCCCTTTCTGGAAAAACAAAAAAATTACATTTGAACACTTTCTTCATCTAACTATATAAAAAAAAGACTCAGATTTATTTATTTAAACAACAATACCTGCTGCAGTCTGCAGAGAAGGACTCAGTCTGTACTTTTTCATTCATTCGTTTACAAACTGGTCAGACAGCAGTGCTCCTCCTGTCTCATTGTGAGACAATAACCACTCAATGACAACTAGCATTCACACCTCCTGGTAACTATGATGTAACAAGAGTTCAGGTTCAACGTGGTCTGAGCTGCTCAACTTGTTTGGTATCTCCTGATCGTTTTAGAGTCAAGAGAAAAGACAAGAGTTACAGGAAGTCAAATACAAAACAGACACTTCATTCAGAAGCAGTGATTTGTTTACCTTGCTTTGGATTCTCTCTTCTGACAGCGGTGGATGTGTGTGTTTTGAGGCCGGTTGAGGGAGTTCTCTCGGCGGTGCAGCTGCGTGTCTGTGGCCGCCTGACTGTGGAGGAGACCGGTGCTGCCGGAGGCTGCAGCTTCCTGGGAGTTTTGTCTCCATCGCCCATCAGACGATAGGTTGGCTGATGTTTCCTGGCCTCCGATTGGCTCATTTCACACCATGCTGTATTGCTGCCTTTACGGACTGCTGGGAATTAATAGCTCTTGTGCGCTGGAAAACCATTTGTTTGTCTTTTGGTTTGGGGTTTTGACATCAGATTTACACGATTTTAGAAGTCTATAAATCTGTGGATATTTGTTTTATGTAGTCGCACCATAGACCACATTGCACAATAGTTTTGTCCCAGATTGGGCTCGCACTGTCATCAGGCCCACATGCCCACACATAGAATGATGGCACTTGGGCGGTCTGCTCCTGTTTGCTCAATATCTGGGCCAAGAGTAAGCCATAGCAATACTGCAAGTCAGCCAAAGGGCCCAAAGTTGGACCATATTTACCAATTACCACATGGGCCACTTTAGGCCACTTTCAAGAGCACCACCTCTTTGGCAAAAATAAAGGGCTCACATTCCTTTTGGGTTATTTTGGCCACATTTGCTATTTTACAAGTGGACCACTTCAAGCTCACTCTCATTTTGGCAATGTCTTGTTGTGGCCTACATGCATATGCTGTCTAGGTAGGAAATCTTAAGATTGAATTCGATTTTTGCATTTTTTGTGGTGTTACTATTTTACATAATTACATAATGTGAATACTGAAACAGAATATGTCAGAATTGTATTATTCTCCCCACCCCGATTTAAAATCACTCTAATTTCCCAACAATTCCATGTCAGAGAAGTGGTCCAAATCGAAAAAAAAAAACGTTTCCTGGAGCACCTGAAGGCACCACAGGTTTCTTCAGCAGCTCCCTCACACGCACCACTAAGGGAGACAACAGGGCATCTACCCGCCTTTCCTGATTGGCTGACGTAGTTCTTTATCTCCTCAGCAGCCAATGGTAGAATGAGTTGATCTTGCACACTCACCAGTGCGGTGTGGTGGACAGTGTGACATGTAGGGTCCATGGTTCCCTCACCTGATATTGGTCTACTTCTGGCCCTGAGAGTGCAGTGCACAATGAAAGCACTTGACTTAAGTGTTATTATTCTATTGTTGGAAATACAAATTCCCAAAAGAATAGTGTAAAAGTGTAAGAAGCAGAACTTTGAGCTTTGAGGATTACTTGTGGCAGCAGAACTTTGAGCTTTGAGGATTACTTGTGGCAGATTGTTGTGTCTGCCTAATGAGACGCTTACTTTTTATGGGGCCTGTCTCAAAATATTATTATTTTCTGTGATCTATCAGATAGAATATCGGGTAATGACAGGAGCTGTAGCGCCCAAGAAAAACAATTACTCATGAATAGAAACAGAAATGCAGATGACTGATAGCCTGTTGTCAGAATAGGATGGTTGGTGTCTTAAAACCTTCAGCAGAACCAGTCAATGTGCCACGACCGGTTTGGGCGGGTGGAAAAAAATGAGGGATGAGGCGAGGTGGGTGAACAAGACAGGAGAAGAGAGAGAGAGACCAGGAACAGTTGTGTAACCATCACACTTAAGGTTTTACAGACTGGTTGTCTCCATTTACAACTTCTCGTATGTCTGTTGCACGTTATTGTGAATTATACCAAGGAGCTCATCTCCTCTAATTTATTACCTTGTCTTTCAGAGTGGCGTCAGTGTCAGCAGTGGTACGCTATGAGGTTGTTGTACAAAATAATCATCAAATCTAGTGGGAGAGAAGTTCTGATGACTTTCCTGTATTGTTCTGACACGCGGCTGTAGAGTAAATATCAAAGTAAAATTTCCATCACTTTTAGTTTATTATCTGCTTACCACTGACTATAATATAATTCCTGTGCAAAAATCAGCATAGTTGATTATTGTAAATTAAATTAGTCAGACAGAAAAGAGGTTTTGGGGAAACATAACATTTTCCATTTCTATGGCATGTGTCAGAACAAAATCAAGTGTGTCATTGAAACAGCAGTTTGTTTGAATGTTGAAAAAAACACCTGTCATTAGCAACGTCTACAGTTAAAATCCCCTACTATAATACTTTATGATTACTAAGAACTAATTAAGATATAAATTCTAAGTAAGTGGCAGGTGGACAAGATAAGAGCTAGCTTTCCTGATTTCCTGCTTATGATACTGAGGATTTCATATGAGCTATAACTTCCTTTGGTCAAGGGTTGATTGATAAGTCAGATTTGAAGATTGCTGGGACCCCTCCTCCTCTGCTTTAAGGAATAATGTTATTATGGGTAGTGTATATTTCATAATGTTCGATGCAAATGTATCGACAGTGATTTAACAACAGGTATTTAATAAGATACTAACCTTACAACATTTATAAGCATGATAAAGTAAGAAATACAGATTCCGGGTTAAGAGTAAGTTAAAATTTGTTAATGTAAAAGGTTTGACAAGAGATTTCAGCTGAACACTGGCTCACAGGCAGCCCTCTGGGTGGTTGTCAAGTTATCCTGTACCAGACTCTTGTGCATAGCTAAAGGGAAACAGTCAAATGATGCAATCCAGTCTGCGGTTCAATGTAAATATACAGTAACTGGTGTTGTGTGTACCATACTTTACCACAAAGCCCAACAGCAAACAGTGCAAATGGTGAGCGCCCTCTGGTGGTCAATTGCCACATCTACATGCCACGAGAAAACTGCCATGTGCAGATAAACTGTCCCGATATCAGCCTGCATGCTGCATGTCATAAACCTGAAGCAACAGAACTGACCACACAGTGAAACTGGTCGGAGCAAAGCAAGTTCTTTTTTTATTAAGTTTACAAAACAAGTGCAAAAATAGTGATTCATAAGAGCTACAGAGTAGGCGGTGCCCTTCAAAAATTACCTTCACAGGGGGACACACGTTGAAATGCAATACATGATAGAGTTCAAAGGGGATAAACAGGGATCAATGGTACAGTCTTGCGCAGTAGAAAAGATTGCAAACCATGGATTTGATTTCACAGCATTAGATAAGTGCTAAGAACAAGCTGCTGAGACAGATGCCAAACCCATCATCATACTCCCTTTCAAACTATAGACAGTGCAAAGATTTTACATGGAAGATCCTCTATAAGTTACATTCAATCTAATGCAGAACAATTACTTCCTAGGCGGCGCACACATGCACACTTGCATTAAATTATAAACTGCTTATTTGAAAAACTTTCAACTAAGCCAAAGGAAACACCAGACACTCCTGTTGGAGAGGCAGAGCTACTTCTTTTCGGAAATGTGTAAATATGATGCTATGGTTACCAGGATGCATGCAAAGTACCTAATTAACTTTAACATCTGAATACTGAGAAACACCAACATGTAGAGAAGAGGAAATCTAAAGTTTCAGGTTACTGTGGATCTGAGTGAGGACGCTATACTAGCTAAAACTGCAGCTAATGACATCTCAGCAAAAATCGCCAGGTCCTGCAGCTCTGACACGGATGTGTGAAACAAGACACTGATCACAGACAACAACAAGCCTAACCAAACTGAAGGCATCTCGGGTTGTGGTGCAAATCAACAGTAAAGGCACACAGCTCGTGGATTTTAGGGTGGCTATTACTGAATCCCTATACCCTGCACAAACACACAAAGCTTGCACACCAGTCATCCCAGCCACACACGCTCGTGTTTTGCCATTTACAGTATGGTGCACTTCTGCTTCTTTTTCTTCTCTGCTTCTTTTTTGGGTGACTCCAGCTCCTTGCGCTTGTAGTAGCTGGAGAAGCAGGCCAGGGCGCAGATGGGCTCCCTGAGGAGGAGCAGCCACCTTCCCTCACCGTAGTAGGTCAGCGAGCCGAGCTCCATCTCCACGACCAGCTCCGCCTTCTGGCCCTCCTGCTGTAGGGCCAGGATGTCTAGCAGATCCAGGCCCGTTTGAACCGGCTCAACACCCTCGGCGCACCCCAGAGTGATATGGGCGCGGCTTCCCAGGGGCAGGGAGGCAGCTGCCGGGACAGAGGACTCTGCATCCTCCGGCCACAGCAGGAGCTGCTCCTCGGTGAGGGACACTCTAGCACCGACGGTGCGAGGAGTGACAAAGAGAGCGCTCAGTGCCAGCTCGAATGTGGAACCATACAAATCTTTAACAGCCTAGGGAGCAGGAGAAAAGGGAATTATCACAAGATTAACTAAATTCAATCATAAACATGAATTAAACTGCTAAATTGTTACTGAGAAATGTTTAAATAACAGTGCAGGATGAAAATTGCCAACTAATAATTTGAATATGTGGCTTTGAGTTTTCATAAACAAACAAAGGTCTTACTGGCTTCTTTGCATACTCTTTGGCGCCCTCAGCTTTCCCATAGTCGCAGTACTTGGTCGTGCAGTGGAGGGTTCCCGTGGCTTTAAAGTACTGCTCCAGATCCACCTCTTTATCAGGTTTACCAGTGACTATAAACACAAACAGGCGTTCAGCGTCAACTTGGTTATGCAAAGATGAGAGATTTATCGGCTTGGATACAGTTTTTTCAATGATGCATTTGACTTTGTAATAAGTGGATATTTAAAAAACACTCACAGTCTGTCATGTGCGTCTTGAAGGGCTCCAAGGTGTCCAGTGTCTTAAGGAAGTCCATGGATGTGCATCGAATTTTGTCCTGGATGGACGAGAGAAGAAAGAAGCCAAAGAAAAGAGGGATACGCATTTTCTCAAGTGGACCCTTCATGGCATCCAGCTGGGCCTCCTCCAGTCCTCGGCTGCTCTTAGTCGTCAACTGGGCTAGATCGCAGCTCCATGCCGTTTGCGGTTCCAAGAAGATGGCCACAAGATGATGTTCCTCGGCAATCTCCACCATGCGGGCCAGCCGGTCCTGGCTGTGGTTGGTGTCGTCCACCACTATGAGCACAGAGGAGCTTGTTCCTGCACTGCAGCAGCTCACCACGGCCTCGTCCAGAGCCTTGTATCCCCCTGCGTACGATTCTGGATTCTCTGGCTTTACACCGTGGTCGTCGGCACAGATGACGGAGCAGTGGCCTTTGTAGGCATCAGCTATGGCACGTGCCAAGAAGCTCTTCCCACTCCCTGGCAGTCCCCGGAGGACGATTAAGGTGCGAGAGGTGCGGAGGGCGTCTTTGGTCTGCTCTTGTTCCAGCAGGGCAAAGGTCAGGGAGCCAGATGCAGGGACAGGATCTTCTTCCTTTACAAGCTCGGCAATATTCTGCTCAGACTCAACAACTGCTGCTGCTGCTGCTACTACTACTGGAACTTCCTTCAGAGGTGCAGACTCTGATTTTTCAGGTTCAGCTTCCTTCTTGTCCTCTGCAGATTTGTCAGGTTCAGCTTCCTTCTTGTCCTCTGCAGATTTTTCAGGTTCAGCTTCCTTCTTGTCCTCTGCAGATTTTTCAGGTTCAGCTTCCTTCTTGTCCTCTGCAGATTTTTCAGGTTCAGTTTCCTTCTTGTCCTCTGCAGATTTTTCAGGTTCAGTTTCCTTCTTGTCCTCAGCAACTACAGCTGAATCTTCCTCCTTCAACGTTGGCTTTTCTGAGGCAACTTCTGTCACTGAAACTATCTCCACTGCCTTTTCTGTGACCGCTGGCTTGTCTTCTTGCACATCATGTAGAGGCTCAGCCACAGCATTGTTTTCTGCTTTCCCCTCTTTGGCCATTTGTGCCTCTGCATCCATTGCCTTCAGTTCTGCTTTGGTCTCAACTTGCTCCGGCAGGTTCTGTTCTTCGGCAGCTGGTGGTGCATCTACTGGCTCTTGCTGTGCGACTGGTTCAGGTAATGTTTGCTCTTCTAGCTCAGCTTCTGGTTCGTATTCGGTCAATTCCGCTGGCTCTGGCACAGGGACACTCTCTGCCAGAGTTGCTTGCACAGGCACCACCAGCTCTGGGTCACTCTCTGGCACAGGCTCCTGTTCAGGCTCTAGGTTTTCTGGTTCTGCGTCGAAAGCTGCAACCGGGTCAGAGATCTTTCCAGATGACTCGTCTGGTTCTGACTCCGAGTCCGATGCGTCTTTGGGTGAGCTGTCACCATTTGCTTCCTGCTCGGACAGCTTCACAGGTTCTGTCACAATCGGCTCCTCTGTTTGTTTTACGACTTCTGTACCGTGACCATTCACTGCCAGCTGCTCGGTCTCTTCCGCAGCAGCTGGCGGCTTCTCAGGCTCTGTGGCTTCTTCTGGTGCCTCTAGTTTTGACACAGCCTCTTTTTCCATTACAACCTCCTCTTGCTGTGGAGATGCATCCAAAACCTCACAGCTCCCTTCAGTATCCATGTCTAGCTCAGTTTCCTTTTCTACACCACCATGTACCTTAAATGAAAGAGAAACAGTTTAACCAACCCAGTGATGACAGAAGCATAAAATCTTCCCAGCGACTGCACTTTAAATAGCACATGATGCTTTCTACTGAGTTTCGGCATTGCTCAACAAATTAAGGCCTGAAGGTTGTATGACTTCTGTGGCAAAGCATCACATATCTTTTATTAAGGATCCATCAAAATCCATTTCGGATATATCTCTGAAATGGATTTAGATGGATACAGTTACATTGTGGGTTTGGCAGATTGTCCCATTACTGATGATAAGTGATCAGAAACTTGACGATATTTTCTCAGCCGGCACAATATTTAAATGTATGCCAGAAAACTAAGGAAGTGAAATCAATAAAACAAGTGTCAGATTTCTCATTAAAAAAAATAAAAATAAAACTACAACAGCAAAACACTCCCACTTGTGACTGCATTTTGTTTTTGGACCCAGGCCCTTTTAGAGGCTCTGGCGGAAGTGTGGGTTGTCCACGGATCAGAAGGCCGGTGGTTGGATTCCCAGCTTTGCACAGTCAGCATTTCAAAGTGTGCTCGGTTAGACACTGAACCACAAACTGCCAATGACGGCGCTTTTTAAATGCAGTCCATTTACCATAATGTCTCATACACTCAACATCCACGATTTACACACATTTACAATACGAGTGGTATAGTGTGGGGGGGGGGGGGGGGTAATCTTTCTTTGTATAGGATATGCATGATAACTTAATAGTCCGACAGCACTGCAATGTTTTGTTCAGTGGTGTTGTCGTGTCATGATGCACATATGGTGGGTGGGGACGAAATGCTGGTGCAATCAAATTAAATATTAATTTTAATGTTGGTTTTGAAGAAATATGTATCCAATAAGAGAGAGACACATGCAAAGATGTATTGAAAGCTCGCATGGAAGAAAGAAATTAACAGAGTCTCATCCTCCCTGCAAACACAGACAAAGGGCAGTTAGGAAAAAATGGGGCAGTGCAGAAAAGTGGGGTTAGATCAGACTACAGCGACCTCCTCTTCCTCCTCCTCTTCATCCTTCTCCTCCTCCATGGGGCATGATCTCATTTTTTTTTTTTTTTTACCAGATTTCATTTCTAGTCGTGAACAAACGGGGGGGGTGTTAGCAGATGTGAGCGACCTCATCCTGTCCCGAGCCCCAGAAAGGGGAAGCAACTCAAATAAACACAAAACAAAACCTGCAGAGTTTCACAGGCGACACGAGCACGTCCGATCAAACTTCATCCTGTTTCCTGTTGACGTTTCGACTCACTGTACAGCGCGGGTACTGAATAAAGAATAAAGAGTCTGCTGAAACGTGGCGAGTTCGAGGGGGGGGACTCGCCCCACAAAAACAAGGCTGCACAATGACACCGTGGATCAAACGTGAGCAGCCGCCATGTCTCCGCCGCGTGGAGCGACTCGCTCAGACAGTAACGAACGAGACAGAAGCAACAATGGAGGGGGGGGGGGTTGACGGTGCCATCTTACCGGGGCTGTGTGTATCCGTGCCGCCGCTGACCACGCGTCTCTCTCCGGTGCGATGACAAGGCAAAGTCCTGGGCTCTCACACGCACGCGCTCCGCTCTTCACAAGAAAAAAGAGAAAAAAAAAGGATATTCCCGGGAACGCGCAACTGGGCGTGGTCAAGGACACGCCCCTGAGCAGCGGAAGGAAAGAACTGGAGAAATATTATTTTTTAAATATTTTTATTAAAGACTGGTTTTGGCTGTGTTATACCGCCGCAAAGTTTCTCCAAGTTAAAAATTTATTTTTTTTGAAATTTTAAAACTTTATTTGGACATATTTTTGAAACAGGAAATGATATGGAGATTAAAAATAAAAAAAACACAAACAAAATGTTTGCGTTCACTCATATTAAGGATCATGTCATTATTCACCTTACAGTGTCTATTGTCATAAAATACAATACAATTGTATCATTTTAAATAATGTGCTTAATTTGTTTGATCATTTTTTTGATATTGTGTTATGTTTGAATAAATTTTCTTCATAGATTCTCTATATATTAATTTATTCTTTTGACTTAACTGACATTAAATCTTTTTTTTGACATTTGGCTACCAAGATGAAATCCAAGCTCAAGTGAATGTTTCTTCCAAATGTGAAATAATTTCCTCAACGTGCTTCGGACACATTGCATTCATCCACAAGGCCAAAATGGGTTTTGTGAGGTCACATTGACCTTTGGCCACCGAGTTCTATTCAGGTCATCCTTGAGTCTAAGTGATGAAGTTCCTTTTTGGCATTCCTGATATATTGAGTTCAAAACAACGCAAGGCCATGTGACCTTGACCTTTGGCTACTTAAGTGTTGTAGTAAAAACACTGTCTGACCAGATAGTCACCTTGGATTGTTTACAGCCCCAAGCTCTACTGTTAGCAACCTTAGAGTGTGTTCACTCATACTAAGGATGTGTTGTAATGTTTTTCCTTTAAATATTATATAAATGTCATAATTTACCTTACAGCTACAGTGTCTATTACTATGTAATGCAATATAAATATTTGATTTTACAAAATTTGTATTTATATGAATTTATTATTTTAGTAGACCCCTGTGGACCAAGGCAACTCCTACAGAGCGGTGAAAATGGGTAGTTCTAGAAGTCCGGCGTCAGGAAGAGGCAGAAAGATCTGCTAAGGCTTTCACTTAAGCAAGACAGGGCAGCGGATGAAATGGGAGGACATGAAGAAAAGGAAAATTAGCTGGAAGGAATCAGAATCAGCATCAGAAGTTATTTATTGCCAAGTAGGTTTACACCTACCTGGAATTTGCTCTGGTTATTGGTGCATACAATGAACATAGAAACACAATAAATACACCACACATAAGAAAAACAATAAAAAACAATATATATTTACTCACTATTTACTTCTTATTTACTCACTTTTTCTAATATTTGTACAAAGTAAAATTTATTTAGACATAAGCATATCTAAATAAAAATATATAAAAGATAAAAGATATAAACAGTGAAGTAAAAAGTGAAATGCAAAATGCTACATGCTATACAGTGAACAGTGTCAAATTGCAATATGCAATGTAATGCAGCATAATATAATATAATATAATATAATATGTGTTAATTTAACACATCCTTGAGGTGTTGGGGCGGAATAAAAGTCCAAGTTAGGGGGGGGTTCCGGGCCTTGTTGATAAGGCCAACTTCAGCCGAGAAGAAGATCACCTTTTCAGCAGAACGGATGATACGCTGCAGCCTGCCTTTGTCGTTGGCAGTGGCAGCAGCGAACCAGATGGAGATGGAGGAATTGAGGATGGACTCAATGATGCAGGTGTAGAAGTGCACCATCATTGTCTTTGGCAGGTTGAACTTCTTCAGCTGCCGCAGGAAGTACATCCTCTGTTGAGCCTTTTTGGTGAGGGAGTTGATGTTCAGCTCCCACTTGAGGTCCTGGGAGATGATGGTGCCCAGGAAGCGGAAGGACTCCGCAGTGACGACTGGGGAGTCTCTCAGGGTGATGGGGGTGGGTGGGGCTGGGTTCCTTCTAAAGACAACAACCATCTCCACTGTTTTCCAAGCATTGAGCTCCAGGTTGTTCTGATCACACCAGGTCACAAGATGGTCAATCTCCCACCTGTAGGCGGACTCATCCCCACCAGAGATGAGCCCAATGAGGGTGGTGTCGTCATAGATTTATATATAAAGACTAGATGTCTCGTCTGCGTTGCCGGCCAACGGAGCCGGACGTCACCACATGGCGGCCAGCAACCTCTGGCAAGATGGCCGCCATGTTGTGACGTCCGGCTCCGTCGAACGAGACATCTAGTCTTTATATATATCTATGGGTGTCGTCCGCAAACTTAAGGAGTTTGACAGGAAGCAAGCAGGATAAGCTTCCTGTCCTTACCTCACCCAAAAACCTACAGCAGTGGTTGAACAAAGATTCATCCATGGGCAAACCCTGCGCCAGAACATAAGAGAGACATCACACACTACAGAACGCTGCAGCCATTGACTCTGAATCAGGAAAAAATATTTCAAATGGACCCCCAAGATGATAGGGACATGCACCCAGGTCTGATCAACCTGTTCGGGGCCACCTTAAAAGAGGGTGTCTTCTGATTAAAAGGCAGAAACAACTATTCGAAACATTTCTTTTAAATACTTTAATTATTGTATTTGTTTGGTTGCATATACACTGAGGATGTAGTTTTTTATATACTATAGCCAGATAGATAGATAGATAGATAGATAGATAGATAGATAGATAGATAGATAGATAGATAGATAGATAGATAGATAGATAGATAGATAGATAGATAGATAGATAGATAGATAGATAGATAGATAGATAGATAGATAGATAGATAGATAGATAGATAGATAGATAGATAGATAGATAGATAGATAGATAGATAGATAGATAGATAGATAGATAGATAGATAGATAGATAGATAGATAGATAGATAGATAGATAGATAGATAGATAGATAGATAGATAGATAGATAGATAGATAGATAGATAGATAGATAGATAGATAGATAGATAGATAGATAGATAGATAGATAGATAGATAGATAGATAGATAGATAGATAGATAGATAGATAGATAGATAGATAGATAGATAGATAGATAGATAGATAGATAGATAGATAGATAGATAGATAGATAGATAGATAGATAGATAGATAGATAGATAGATAGATAGATAGATAGATAGATAGATAGATAGATAGATAGATGGATAGATAGATAGATAGATGATTAGAGTACAATGAAATTAGAAGCAAACAAAAGGTGCACTCATATATAGCAGACAATAATTAGGAGCACGCAGTGATATGTACGCGAAAACACTCGTCCTCTTCTGACTGTTTTCGTCCACTCAGTCGTAACTGGATACATCTTCATTGGGATAGTTGTTGTTTTGCTTCATCAAGAACCTGGAAAGTTAAATGAGGACGGACGCCGTAGTCTCTGGATTCTTTGTGGAGTGCAACTCAATCTCGTGAAATAACCAGGTCTTCTCTACACCACTGCGGAGCAGGGGCCTCTTCCTTTCCCAGCTGAATATAAACACAGAGAGAAGAAAATTAGGGATATAAAAATGCTATCGATAAACAAATGTGCAATTGTCACCATTCCTCAATGCAAAGCAATGCTTGTGAAAGACAGGTGTGACTATAGGTTGCATGTATATATTTTTGCGTATGTATATTTATCTCCACTGTATAGCCAACTCCAAGTCTTTTCGTGTACAAGTTAGTCATTCAAAAACATAATATTGTGCTTCAGAAGGGAAGTCAGCTTGAACATTACATATAAAAAAGTCTGTGCAAACCCAGGAGTTAGAGAAGTGATCCTGGGTGAGACAGAGTAGAATTACTTGGTGGCTGTATGAGTGCATGCTTCTTAAAAAGTGGGTTACCGGAGGAAAAATAATCTATAAGACTCATCTCCTGATCTTTTGGAAGAATTTATACATCTTCATTAATTTTCAGTTTTCTGGTGTGTGAGACGGCAAGAATGAATGACTTAGATTTCAAGCATGAGTTGTGAAGAGGATATTCATATGCTGACATGACAACTTAACCCATACAAAGTGTGTTAAATTACTTACTTTTAATACAGGTAACTATGTCGTTCTGTGCTTTTTGGATACCCATTCTGAACTCCTGCAACTGAGGACGCAGCTTTTGTCCTCGGTGGTAAAACACCAGGGCAAATTCAAGTTCTCCCATATGGTACAAAGCCTCTGCCTTCTGGTACAGTCCCTAAAAAAATATGATAAAGTAAATAACAGGGCTCCTCTCATACATGAAGGTTTTTTTTTCTAGACCTGCTGTTTACCTCAGAAAATGTCTTGTCGCATTTGAGAGAAGCTTCTGCATCACTTAGAGCTTTTTCAAATTTTCCCATGAGCAGGTAACACTTGGACCGACAAACAAGGCCGTTCTTCTCATTAGCCTTCAGACACAGCGCCTGAACAAAGACCAAAAACAAAGTTTAATGCACATTTCAAAGTTGTACTGACAATTTCATGCAGAATATTCTTGGAAAGCAGATCTATTTGAAATGCCAGTCAATTTATCTAGGTGATCAACCACAAAGAATAACAGGAAATGACAGATAGCTTGTGAACAACCTGTAGCAGCAAAAAATATCACTTCTATGGAGGCCTATTTCCACCAGTGAAAGTAAAAAGAATGCTTAATCCCCCAAATTTGACTAAAAATCTTGAAATTACTAGATATTAAATCATAATAGTGTGATGGAAGTCATTTCTCATTCACAGACATTCAATCATTATTTTAAGATATTAGAGTGATATTTGAGAAAGTATGCCACATGTTTTGAGTTATTAATTCATTATTTGGAGATGGTACGTCCTTACTTGGAGATTTTAACATGAGTTTGTATGTCATTGTTCTTGGACAATTCCCCCTTTGAATGATTTACAGAATTTTTTAACAAAGTGATGGGAATTGACTTCCATACAAACCAACCCACCTATACTGATTGGCTTGAAATTCATGAGATGGACAGAATGACTAGTATATTGCAGGATGGACAAATGTAGAGGTGGGTACAAATTGATAAATATATCACCAGATTCCCAGTGTATTTGTCAGTTAGATTGATGTTTATGTATGACATAGTGCTTAGCAACTGTTTTTGCTGCAGTTCTGAACTGGTATTTTCTGTCTGAAACCAAAAATATTAAATCAAATGTAAGCGTTCAAAAGTAGCATTGAAAGACCTTCCTGTAGTTATCAAAATAAATTGATGGGTTTCCGTTAGGACAGAGTGTCGTGGCTGACGATAGATTACCAGTTACTTACCGCTGTGAAGGTCTCTGCAGCCTTTTCAACCTCTCTTTTACGGTACAGTTGATTCCCTGTAGCCAATAGATCACCAAACCTTTGGCCTTCGCATCCTGCATCAGCAGACATCTTGTTTAGTTCTAAAAGCCGATATGTGTTGGCGCAGGGCTCCTGGAGGTACTGCACGGATATATGTCCTTTTAGTCTTTATTGCGTTTATTCTTTGACCTGCTCTTACATTATTAAGGCCTGTGTCTTTGATCTTTGTGTTTTATCCATAGGATTTTATCTGATAGCTTTGATCAGTGTAGGCAGAAGCAGATCCAGTAGATCTAAACAACTACAGACGTGTCTTTCTTCTTCCCTCTCTTTCCAAAGCACTCGAACAGGCTATCTTTAATCAACTCTTTTCCTATATTCATCCGTCAGTGCAATCTTCATAGCTTTAGTAGGAAAAAGCCATGTGAGCATATAATGGAGCTGAAAGTTGGTGTTCAGAGAGAAAAGCGGGGGACCCAGGACGGAATCTCGAGGAACCCCAGTGGGGAGAGATCAAGAAGGTTTTTAAAGATAAGATGCTCAAGTGCTTTGGAGAGAAGAGGAAGCAGAGAGACTAGTCTGTCACTATAAACCTCCCTATACATTAATGGTATAATAACCTGTACCACATCATTAGTTATCAGCCAGGACAGTTTTCAAAAGAACAGGGTAGTCCATGAGTATGAAACAGTAATCATGTAGGCTACAATATCTTTTTGACTGCCTATCCAACAATGAAAGAAATATTAAGCATTATCATGTATAAGCATCTGACCCAACACTTTACATTAAAGCAAAATGCCTAGAAATGTCCCTAATGTAACCCTAATTCATATGGGACATCACGCCCTTATATGGTCAGACTGAAGACACGTTTGAAGACTGAAGCGTCGTTGTTTACATTGTCTTTATTAATTCTATTAGTTTTTTTGCATATGTGATGAGGGTGTATTTTTGTATAAGCAGATATATACTGTACATGTTGATAGATAGATAGACTACAGTACAATGAAACATCTCCGACCGTCCTCTTCTGATTTTTTTTTTGTCAACTGGAACCTGGATACATCCTCATCGTGGTAGTTGTGTTTTTGCTTCATCAAGAGCCTAGAAAGTAGAATGACAAATGTTATCTAACAAAATGTTACTTAAAATGTGACTCAGATGATTTGGAAAGGGAAGCAGACAACAGCAGAGCGGGAACCTTCTGAATAGCATTCGTGAGGAAGTCGTCTTGTTGCAGTTTGGCATGGGTCAAGGCTCTCTCGAAGCTAGCGACACAGGATTCAATATTTCCAAGTTTCACTGTTGAGAAATAACCATTAAAGATCAGAACAGTAGGTTGTTCAGTGACAAAAGCTTCCAAACGCAAAAAATATGACTGTTTATCACAGGAAGTATTCAATCCAGATTAAGAATTACTTTCTGATTGCGCCACCAACACATTGGCATTAATATGCCATTTGTCATCAGCGATCTCATCGGCTGCAGCAAGAGAACGGACACCGTAGTCTCTGGCTTCTTTGTGGAGACCAAGCTCCAGGTAACACCGACCAACCTCGTGGAATAACCAGGTCTTCTCTACACCACGGCGGAGCAGGGGGATCTTCTTTTCCCAGCTGAATAATGAACACACATAGAAGAAAATTTGGTGAATATAAATATCACTGACAAACAAATATATTTTTCACCTTTCCTCAATGCAAAGCAATACTTTTAATAGCGATAAAGGTGTGACTACGTATATTTTTGCATGTCTTTTTTTATCATTTACTTACAACTCAATGGCTTTTTTGAAGTCTCCAATTTGGGCATAGACTCTGCCAATGTTGTCCAGTGCCCGGGACATTGACTCCGGGTGGTTGCTGTGGAAGAGAATAAAGCTGAGCGTTTTCTGTTCTTTACCTTCGCTCCTCTTGTGTCTTGTGTTTCTTCTGATTCTTACCACTTCACAGCCAACTCCAAGTCTTTTTGATGATGTTCTAAGGCGTTGTCCATATCTCCGAGCTCGATCAAGGCGTTCCCAATGCAACTGTGCAGGCTGCCCAAAACCTCTTTCTTGTCGGGTACCACTTTCTCAGACCATCTCTGCACCTCCTCCATGACTTCTTTTGCCTTCTTGAGACTACCCTCCGCATTTCCAGAGGTCAACTCTGAGACAACAAACATACATTTAACATTTTTATGCCGAGGAAAAAGACCAGCCAGAAGCACGATTTACCTGCATCAATGTCATCCAGGCTCTTCAGCAGAAACAGAGCAGGTTCACGGGGAGCTCGAGGACGCTGCTTGCTACCTTTTGGTTTACTCTGCTTTTCCCGTTTCCCAGGTTTCTTCTGGTTAAAGTGGTCGGTGCAAGTGTCAAGATATTTCAGGTGGGTCCGAATGATGTCCTGCAGGTTCTCCCCACCCTTCGTCTTGCTCTTTACCAAGCCTGATTTGAACACACAGTGACAGCCGATGTAGTCTTTATTTCATCTGATAGTTTCAAATTTAAGATGTAGAGACCAAAAATTATCATATTATTAGGCAATATGAATCACGCACCGTCATCTTTCAGCAGGTTTTCAAGATATTTCTTGTCACTGTAAAACTCTCCGAACAGCTGCCTGGTCACCTTCTCACTCACAGGAGTTTTCTGGGTCTGGTATTTATTCTCCTCGGTCAAGGGCTGAATAGAAGTGCTTGGCTGTGCCTTCTGTACAGGTTAGTCATTCAGAAACATAATATTGTGCTTCAGAAGGGAGGTTGTGTTGAACATTACATATAGAAAACTCTTAAAGGTCCAGTGTTTAAGATTTATGTGAAAGGAATCTATTGGCAGAAACTGAATATAGAATAATCCTAGTGATATATTCACTAGTGTGTCTCATCTGAATTGTACAAATTGTTGTTTTATTTATTCTAGAATGAGACCTTTATCATTTTAAATACTTTAAATTTACATCTGGAGCGAGTCCTCTCTACAGAGGCAGGCCGTTTTTTTTTTTACAGTGCACAAACTAAACACATTTTGAGTTTTTATGACATCTGAAGGCTAGCACAGATTCTCTCACGTTTGGAAGGTGAGGCTGATGCGAGGGGTGTTCCGCTGCAACTTACAACTTCACCACTATATGTCATTAAATTCCACACACTGAAATGTTTAGTCTGTCTAAATCCAAGAGTTAGAGAAGTGATCCTGGGTGAGACACAGTATAATTACTTGGTGGCTGTATGCGTGCATGCTTCTTAAACAGTGGGTTACTGAAGGTGGAAGCAACTGTAAAACACACCTCATCTTTTTGAAGAAATGATGCGTCTTCATTCATTTTCAGATTAACACAGGTGTTGTCTGTGAGACGGCAGAGAAGACAGAAAGTTTTAAATTTCAAGCATGAGTTGTGAAGAGGATATTTAAAGGCTGCCTTTAAAACTCAACTCTTACTTACTGTTAATACAGGTAACTATGTCGTCCTGTGCTTTTTGGATACCCAGTCTGAACTCCTGCATCTGAGGACGCAACTTTTGTCCTCGGTGGTAAAACACCAGCGCAAATTCAAGTTCTCCCATGTGGTACAAAGCCTCTGCCTTCTGGTACAGTCCCTATAATATAGGATAAAATAAAGATATGCCAAAGTAAATACCAAGGCTCCTCTCATACATTAAGTTTTTTTTCCTAGATCTGCTGTTTACCTCGCAAAATGTCTTGTCGTCGTTGAGTGAAGCTTCTGAATCTCTGAGAGCGTTTTCAAACTGCCCCATGTGCAGGTAACATCTGGACCGACAAACAAGGCCGTTCCTCTCATCAGGCTTTAGAGTCAGCGCCTGAACAAAGACACATCTTTTCAATGCAGCATATTATTGGAAAGCAGATCCATTTGAAAAGCAAGTCACTTTATCTGGGTGATCAACCACAAAGAATAACAGGAAATGACAGATACCTCCTGAAAAACTTTTGAGATTAAAAAGAGGAAATTATTTAGATCCGGTATGTTATTATTTTCTGATAATCAGTACCAATTTTGATGACTTATGGGATTTTCTTCAGTGGTGGAAATGGGATTCCATACAGACTTACCCACCTATGTGACTTCATCCAAAACAATCATGAGATGGAAAGACTCTTGCATTACAAATTTATAGTATTTCACAGAGTGATAAGGTAGACACTGCTAAAGGTGTCTATTAAAATGTAAGTTACCTTCCTTGCGGATAATTCCCTACATTTTGTGTAGCGATGGTTACAAACGGAGCATTGCTGTTTAAACATAACCAGATCCACGGTGTATGTGTAACTTAGATGGAGGTTTGTGAATGACATAGAGCATTTGACCTGTACTGGTATTTTCTTTGTCTTTTTCGGTCTAAAAACTAAAATGATTCTATAAAATACAAGAGTTAAAAAGATTCATGGAAAAGAGCTGTGCAGTTATCACCACAACATGGTGGTTTTCATGAGGTAAAGAGTGACTCACCGTTGTGAAGCTCTCTGCAGCCTTTTCCCAGTCTCCTCTGCGGCACAGCACATTCCCTAAATCCATTAAATCACAAAACACACCCCTGGATTTTGGGGCTTTGGCGTCTCCATCGGTCTCTGACATTTTCAGTCACTTCAACCTTTAAAGTTTCAGAGCAGCACTAACACACAGTTTAACTTTAGGAGGTATGTAAAGACTTCCAACTTCTTCGGTATCCTAGCAACCACCAACAAACCAGAAGCAGGAGAGACAGCGTCCTCTGCTGACCAATTAATGCATCACTCTCTACGTAACTACTTCTAAATTCTGCACCAACAATTGACACACTTGAAAATGTCAGACGATTAAAAATGCATGCTTTTTTTCCATCAAGATTCATTCTTTATTGTGTGAAATCAATGAAAAGGTTTAATTTTCAATGTTTAAGATAGTGAAAAAATACCTTGGATCAGTACCAACATGTAACAGGTTCTTCCCTGACCCATACTGCATCCACCCACCATGTTTAATGGTAATGTGTCCAGTAGGTGTCACGTATTCCTGCTAATCCACTCATAGATAATGGCAGATGAAAACAAAACCTTGGAGGTAATGATATGTACTGATACTACTCAACCTACACAAAAGGACACAGTTGTTTTGGGTAAATCCAGAGGCCAACTTTATTGAAATGGCTGTAACGTTTTAAGGGTAAAGAGAGGATGGTTTCACCATAAGGGCAAAAACAATGAGAGCAAAGATGAGGCTTTTCTTTTTCTTTAGTAAGTGCACTAAAAGAACAACACACTTATCAGGAAGCAACTGAACATCCCTAGCTTTCATCATCATACCGTGCCCGACTTTCTGCAAATCACGCCATTATTCTATTCCTATGCTTAAGGTGCTGCTTTGAGTAATATTAATATATAGTATTATAAAAACGGATGAACAGCTTGGATTGCTGTCAAGGAACACAAAGAGCGTAATGTTTTTCTGTGCATTTCATGCAGACCATCTTCCTGAATTTGCGTCGAAGTGATGCTCGCGATAGGTGCAAACTTTTACGTAACAGAAATAATGGCCTCATCTTTCACCAACGGTTCAATCAGACAGCAAATTTACAATAAATATACATAGCAAAATTTAAAAAAGGAAAAAAAAGAATCAAATATCATCACAAATCAACACTTTACATTCCAGTAAAATGTACAATGCAGCAATCTGTGAATGTCAACATCAAACACAAAACCTTTGACAACTAGAGGGAGGGACTTTGCCGGCAACAAAGCCGGCGCGGCTGTCTCCACTGCCATCTTTCTTAAGTGTGCTTCGGCTGTACTCTGCGTGTGGGTCTAGGATCCAGCTGCTTTGTATTATTAAAAAATGCTCAAGTGATGCTTTTGGCTTATGAAAACAAGGCAGTTTTCAGTGTGGACTCGTGGCAGCCGACTGTCTGACTGACATTCTTCAAAAGTGGGAAGGTGCTGCTTGCCCGGCAAATAAATTTCATGCAGAGCAAAGCCCCTCAGCATTTAGTTCAGATGAGCTGGATAATAGCGTGTTCAATGCTCTGTTGAATCTCAGGAGTTTCCCCAGGATGTCACATCCTGCATGGATACCTAAAAGCACTGATACAATAACTGCACAATCCAAAACATTGTGAATTAATTTGCACCGGTGTTCTTAGCCATTACTGATTTCAAGTTTGTTTCATTCTGCAAGGAAGAAAACCAAATCCAAAACCAGTAACACTATCCACACAGTCTGAGCCATCATGGCCCCTTGCTATACAGGCATTAAATCATTCGCTGCGTGTGGTCATTGGGCTGCATTCTTTCAGTCAGTGACGTAGAAAAGAATCTGCCTTGCAATCAGTCAGTCATTAAATACGGATGGTGGGTCTGGGGGTTGACATTGTCGAAAAGTCATGTTGTAGTCTTTGTTCGTGTGAACGAATTCTCCAATTAACCAAACTGGAAGAAGAAATTTCCTGGTCCAGACGCTGAAAAGAGAAACATATATTTCAATAACTGAAAAACATTCACTGTACTCGTAAAAAGGTATACTTGTCACAGGGTTTTCTAAACAAATAGTAAGATAAATACCTTCAAAACTAAAACCGCCTGGACCTCCAAAAAAAGCCTTGAAAATGTTGTTAGCATCAAAATCTGAGAGAGAAAGAATACACGTAAGAATCCTCATCGAAACAGAACCTTTCCACGTTCGATTTTCTAATTATAAATAAAAGATTTGCTTTAAAATAAGAAGGTGGATTACTGGCTCAAGCATGACTTGTAATTTAATGTGTTCACCCTTGAGACCTCCCGCCCCAAGGCTTTCCCGGGTTCTGACCTCCCATGTTCATGCCGTCGTCCTCCAGATCCTGACCGCTGTCGTAGCGAGATTTCTTCTTTGGGTCTGAAAGCACGCTGAAAGCCTCGCCCACCTCCTTGAACTTCTTTTCTTCTTCTTTCTGCACCTCAGCACTTGCGCTGCTATGGCGGTCTAAGTCAAATGAAAAGGTAAAAAAAACATGAAGGACACACTAGGTGTTTTTTTTCCTGTATAAGAATCACAGTGGTTAAGGGGATAACGCACCTGGGTGATGTAATAGGGCCCGTTTGCGGTAAGCTTTCTTGATCTCTTCTTCTGTGGCGTTCTTATCCACCGCGAGCACTTTGTAGTAATCTTTTCGCTTGCTTTTCTTCAACTCCAGCTGCGCATGTTTCAGGAGGTGCTTGTGTTCTGTGGAATAAAGAAAGGAAGAAAGAAGAGGTCAATAAACTAAAGTAGGAGGGTAAGGGTTTATTTAAAGGCAGAAGGAAGCACAGAAAGCCAGTGAAGAAGGTTTAAGCTCCATGAGTTAAGAAAAAGAAGAGAAAATACAGTATCTGTGCTGAATGCATAAGTCTTGATTCTTACCTTTTGTTTTCTCTGTCTGGTAAACTTTCTCATAGTCTCGCACAGCTTCTTCATACTGTTCTGTGTCCATGTAGCTGCAACAAAGTCAGTTATTGAATCGATAAAACAAATCAAATATAACTCATGATCTCTATTAACTACAGAGTTCTTTGACATACCACTGTGCTCTCCGTAAATAGGCCTTGATGTAGGTCTCATCCAGTTTAATGGCCTTTGTGCAATCTTCGATGGCCTGATCTAGTTTCTTCAGCTTTCAAAGAAAAAGAAAAAGAAAATTCATGCAAAGCAGAGTTAAAGGTTCAAAACAAAAACCCTCACCCCTGTGTCTCTGCTAAACTTTGAATTTGACTGACTGAAAGACGTGTGTGTGTGTGTGTTGCTCTATTACATGTAATTACATCACTGCAAGTCTGTGACAAACCTAGTATTTATCCATGGAGGTTAAGCTTGTTCAGGAGTGACCCATCCTTTACCAAATAAACACATCTCACTCTGTCCTTATTGGCTACTTGTTTTGTTTTGTCAAAGCTGTTCATGTGTTCACACTGATCCAACCAGCGGTATCTTTTCTCCTGTGCGTGTTCCTCACCTTAGATCCAACAGTTGCCCTATTACAGTACAACTTGGCATTAGTCTTGATGTTGTTGGGGTCTATCGTTAGTGCGGCAGAGTACAGCTCATAGGCCGCCTCAAAGCTCCCTTCCTTGAACGCCTTGTTCCCTTCCTCCTTCTTGGCTTTTAGTGCTTTGGCATCCTGGGTAAACAACACGTAAGAAAGTAGAAGCCAATCAGACTTAAAATGGATCAAAGAAAAACCACACTGTCATATCTTCTTAAGCTGTTTTGTTATAAGACTTTTTTGGGCTATGTTTATAAAAAGTGGTTTAACTGGTTAATAGAACTCTCATGTACTGAATTACTCACTCTGCATGCGAGCCGGGCCTTATCGTGGTCAGGAGCCATACGCAGAGCCTGTACGAAGAACTGGACAGCCTTCTCAATGCAGTCTTCATAGTAGAGACAGAGACCACGCACGTATAGGGCATCCGCGTTAGTGGAGTCCATTCGCAGAATGTCACTAAACGTAAACAAATAATCAATATTAATGGTTGTTTTTTTTTTATTATATTTTAACTTTCCTCACACAGACCAAAACAAAACATCACCCTTACAAAATACAAACAAAAGCATAAAAGTCAATAATCACAGAAGACAAAAAAGAAAAAGCCAGATTGTAAACTACAGCGTTACAGCAAATACAAATCCATCATTCAGTGAAAATAAAGCATATGGCAAGAAAGAGCCAGAATGGGTATCCAGAAAGTTAAGGTAACTATTAATTGGGCCCAAGGTGCTCTCAACTTTTTCATGAAAACCTTGTGTGTCAATATGAATGTTTAAAAACATATTTAAGAGACTTCTCACCAAGAATATAGCCTTTTATGTTATAATATTTAATATAGTTCTACTCAAAACATGATTTACTGTGGAATGCCTTCATCCAAGCAGTGACAAGGCCGTGTTAAAGGATGCAGTGTAGAAACTGAAACGTGAATGTGGTAATATACACGCCCTTAATTGAAGAGGGCACGGGCAGCACTAGCTTTTTTCTGTTAGAGTGGCTTCCCCACAGTTCCCCAGAGAATCGGGTGATGCTATCAGACATGCACTGCAGTTCAGATATTATCTTAAGGAGAATGATAATTTCTGATTCAATTTCTGTCTTATTTTCTGAAACTTTTCCAGTTAGGTCCCTAGAAAAAGCATCTAGAGAATGTCAGAGGGAGCCCATGTAAGATTACAGAAGGACAGAAGTACAGAAAATGCCCAGCGAGGGCATTGATGACGTTTCTAAAACAAGACGGGCGCGAAACTGGAAGAATACAAATATCTCAGGATGAGAAAGAGGTGTAAAACACATAGAAGACGCAGACCAAGATGTAAATTTGAAAAGATGAGATTCGAGAGCTTTTGGCGGTAAGGACCAACACCTGTGTCGAAATGCTGTAAACAAAAACACTAACCACAGTGGAATTTATACGTCATGGCCTGCCTCCTGCATGCTCTACCCCTTCTTCTCAATGTTCTGGAAAAGTTCCTGACGTTTGGAACACGTCTGACCCGGACAATCTCCTGCTGCATTCTTCGTATGTGAACGACAAACTCCGAAAAATGTCCAGACACAATTTTCTGATATTTTCCGGAGTTCAGCTTTAGAGAATATTTTCAAAGCAAATTAAGGCAGTACGTATGGCATGGTCAGTCTTATGTTACTTTCACTCGGTGACAAATTCCATTAATAATGAATAAATAAGTGAATTGCCAAGTGTCAAAGAGGAACTCTTACCTGGCTACAGACTGAGCCTCTGGGTAGCGGCCGAGCAGGGCTAAGCACTCTGCCTTCAGTATCTTGAACCTGTGACAGGCTGAGGCAGACTCCAAGGCACGGTCCATGCAAAAGACAACCTGAAAACAATCCAGGCATATTTGCAGTCTGTGTTGCTTGATGGAAAAGTGACTCTGGACATTCAAATGAGAAAATTAAATAACTCTGTAAGCGCTGAGCAGCTCACCATCCTGAAGTCCCGCTTGTCAAATCCAATCTCTGCCATTCTCTCATATTCAAGGATGGATTCTGCAATCTTCACCTGCCAAAGGAATTTGTGCTATTCAGTGACAATGAAAAATACCTCAGTTGACTTCAATGCTCTGCAGCTATTGCTAATCACTAGATAATCTTCAGGTCATTGTAAGTAGTAGTAGTTGTATGAATAACCTTAAACTTGCATTGATGTTAACTGGCTGATGTCCTATTAAACTGCTCAGTTTTGCACTGTATTAACACTGGCTTGGCGAAAGCTTATCTGTTAGTGGATGTGCATATCCAAAGTTGTCAAATCATGCTCTCTGACAAAAAGGCAGACTCACCTCCTGCTGGCACTGACTGTTATCAGGCTCCAGCTCCAGAACCTTCTGGAAACAGCGGCTGGCAGCCATAGCATTGCCAAGAGACAGGTGGCACTTGCCCTCTCGCAGATGGCCCTGTGGGCAAAGGACTCAAGTTCACAAACTAAACAACGTTCATCAATTCCCACCCATCTCAAAACTAGCTGGACATGAATTACTGAAACTAAACCATTGCTCTCTTTAACTTAATTCTTTTTTAAGTGACACAAATGTTACACACAGATAGAAATTAAGTTTGATACTGTTATTAAATTGATGTGCTATAGCTTATGTAGTGAAGAGCCACATATTGCTATTATAGGCAAAATTCCTATTAGTTATGAAACCTTAATTTATACTTGACAGTTGAACTCATTTGCATTGATATCAAGTTAAATCACAGGGACAGAAAGAGAGGAGAAAAGGGCAACATAAACAAAGGGGCAAAGACACTAATAAACAAATCTAAAATTAATCTGAATAACAGCCATTTTAAAACGTTGCATTAGAACAATTAGAGGAATCAAGATGATCAAAAATGTTAAGTAAAATCCTCTACAACCGTAAATGCCAAAGAAATTACAGTTATGTGAGACATTAAAGTTAAAATAACTAGGCCCAAAATGTTAAATAAAATTAAAGTTATATAAAACTGCTGAAACTGGACGTTGGAAGGTTTAGGATAAAATTTCTAAAATGTCCAAAGGGTATGAATGCACTTAATATAAGGATGTGCTGTATTTGTTCCACGAGTCTGGTGCACTAGCAGAAAAGGCAAAGTTTCCAAGTTCAGACCGAACTTGTGGGACATTAAGTAAAGTAAGTTTATAAATAAAGAAAATACCAGTGAGAATCACAGCTCCATATTGAGAGCAATGATGAGTCCCATTAGCATCACTAGTGATCAATCTTAAGGCGGAGTAATAAACGGACTATGATGCATGCCTATGAATCACATCACAGAAGACCATGACTGACACACGATTATCGAATTGAACAAGAGCATTCCGAAGCTCTGCAACGTTGTAAACAACTACATTCTAATTTGTGTAAAACATGTCCAAGGCTCAAGTTACAAGTTCCCATGTAGGTGCTGTTGTAAAGCTATCGCTAGCTGAATATATATTAAGACAAATCAAGAGTAGATTTCCCATTTAGCAGAATTTGGCATCTTCTTCTCCACCAAGTACCTTCATGAAGGAGTTATCTAGTCGCACTGCTTGCTGGGAGTCCTCTAAAGCCTCTCTATACCGGCACAACATCATTAATGTGGCAGCCCGGTTTCCGTAGTAACTTGCATTCTTTGGACACATGTCTGGATAAAACACAAGGGAAGGCAGTTTTACTCGTAAAGCACATTTCATACACAGAGGAAGATTCAAGGTGCTGCACAGGGACATTCAAAACAAATCAGAGACTAAATGAAAATAAATCAATTTGAAATCATACAGCTGAGTGTAAAACAGTTTTCAAGCAATATAATTAAAAAGCAACAAGAGATTCTAAATTTTACAGTATCTGGGAGATGTTTTGGGACTTTGTTCAGAATGGTGACATTGAACAGGCATTGGAAATGTGAAGTGACTAATCTGTTGTGAGGAATGTGTGCTGTACTCTGCTCCATGTTTGTGACTGTATTTTATTTTACTAGAGATTAATATATATATTATATATATATATATATATTTATATATATTTTTTTATTGAATTGTTTAAACTAAATTTGTAGTTTCATTGTAATTTTTTGTCCTTCTTGAATTTATGTTTTAATCATAACTTAGCCAGTTATGTGATATTTGTATTATTTACTGTTATTTTATACTGCCATTTGTTCAGGTTTGGGAAGGTTCTTGTATGAATGTAAATTGATTTAAATGTATAAAACCAATAAATATATGTTTTTTAAAAAAAAAAAGCAATAATCAAGGTCAAAAGATATGAAAGAAAAATAAAGTATGAATCCAGAACAAGTTATTGCACACTGAGCATCAGACAGAATTCAAACTGTTGCTGCCTCTCCAGTAAAAGAGAACAACATTATATCCAAACAAAAGGATGATTACTCAGTATTATTAAAGGGAATATTACCTATTGCCTTGGTGTAATAACTGTAGGCTTCAGCATAATCCTTTTTGATGTAGAAGGCGTTGCCTTGCTCCTTGAAGCCCTCGGCCTCCCTGTGTCAAAGTGGGCAGAGCACAGAAAGGGGGGACATTGAAAACAAACCACAAACACTTCGGGAATTTGCTTCACACTTAATTCTTTACATTGCGAAGCCCACCGAGCACGACTCTCACTTTCACGATCAGCTGTGAAACGGGAGCATGCACCGGATATTGTGAATCACTCCTCTGGCCCGAGTTGGCTAAACATAGAAAGAGCCCAAGCAGCAGCAGCAGGACACGAGTGTCAGCACCGATCAAACCCGGGTATTCAGCCAGGAACAGGTGACACCGCGCAGAGGGACCGTTACTTATTTTGGAATCACGACCACACAGAGAGGGAACTGAACGCTGTCATTAACTCGTCAGCCGGCCATTGACATTCATCGAATAACACAGTACCGTGACAGCAGAACACACACACACATCAACTTTTACAAATGACCGAGTTTTAGTTATGTTACAGCCCAGAAACCCAGCGCAGCAGCTCCCAGTGTTACCAGTACCCAGGGCCACATTTAGCTCGGCGGCGGCGCGGTGGTTAGCGACGGGGGAAACGGACATGACGGGGACGTGTCACCGCGGAACTCGACCGCCCGCTTGTAGCAGACGTGTCCCCGCCGCGGACAACCCGGTCCCGACGGCTCGCACCTCTCTAGTTCCTCGTCGCTGAGCAGGTCAATGTCGGGCTCCATGTTCGCAGCATCACAGGTCTCCGTCGCCATTTTGCCCGTGGACGGAGAGGGGGCGGGGCCACATTACTGCAGTCGCTTACGTAAAGTGTAAACAGGAAGTCGTGCGCGAGGTAAGAGCCAGCTAGCTTAGCTCGTAGAGAAGAATTTGCATCATAAGCTGCTGCGAGTGTCCCCACAGCTCTCGAATAACAATGTTTGTGTTCGATAAAACGAGTCAGTGGGAAACTGGGTTGTCGAGTTAGAGAGGTTCACACCAGGACCGTGTGTGTGTTGTGTCGTGCCGTGCGTCTCCCCGTAAGCTAATGCTAAGCTATCTTTAATGTCATACACTTTAAACTGTCACTTTAGCAGTCCTCGTTACCTAACGTTTCACACAACATTATCATACTTACTTTATATGTCAGCTAGCAAGCTATTTATCGCCTCTGTGATCATTGAATGTGTCTAGCATAATGCACAATAGCATCGTTGCTTCGTTAATACAATGCAAAGTCTTAATCAGAGTTTTCCATCTCTTCAGATTTCCTGACCTGAGAAAGAGTTATGGGTAAAAGCTGCAAGGTGGTGGTTTGTGGACAGGGTGCAGTGGGAAAAACGGCTGTTCTGGAGCAACTGCTGTATGCCAACCATGTTGCAGGTACACTATTTTAACATTACTGTGTTATATGTTGTCTGCTCTTCTGCAAAGAGACCAGTAGTTTCTACATGGCATGCAGTCTGCTGGGCGAGCATAACCTTGTTGTGTGTCTTGCTATTAGAAAATTGTCAAGGGTTGTAATTAGTAGCATTCCATATTTAGATCTACAGAGTGATTGCCATGAACTCTTCCTGATAGAATGGAATGTCCCATTAGCTGTTAGATAATTGCGATCCCAGTAATTATTTTGCAGAAGCAATCGAGCATGCAAACTGTACCTATCAACCTGCTAATGAAGGTGGAAATCAGAGAGCTGCAAACACTTGGAAATTTGTTATCATGCAGTTTGGTTTTTATTCAACTGAATCATCATTGAGCTTCACAAACACAAAAAAAATACGACAGCCAGTCTAAATGCTGTATTTCTTGGGCCTTGCACAGAACATCACACCACATGACCACCTCCTTCATTTATTCATTTTCAGGTTCGGAGCCCATGGAGACTCTGGAGGACATCTACATCGGCTCCGTAGAGACGGACCGTGGTACACGGGAGCAGGTGCGCTTCTATGACACCCGCGGACTCCGGGAGGGGATGGAGTTCCCTCGACATTACTACAGTTTTGCAGATGGATTTGTGCTTGTGTACAGCATCGACAGTAAAGAGTCCTTCAAGCGAATGGAGGCTCTCAAAAAGGACATAGACCGCCACAGAGACAAGAAAGAGGTGAGGACCGAACAAATATTTATGCTCTTTAAGCTTTGTGTGGGTACCGGCTTCCTAAAAATGCTGTATGAATTTAGAAGAGACCAATTCAGAGACCCTAAACCAATTTGGTAGGTTATTTGTCCTTGTATTTACAATTTACTTCACCAAATTGTGTTTATCCAACACCAGTAATCAGCTCGTCAGCCACTGCTGTTATCCTGCTTTTGAGTTTGGGTGTAAATAGTGTGTGGTTCAAGAGGGACACTTAGATTTAATAAAGTTGTTACTCTACAAATGTTGAGGATTTCTTGCATTTAAATGCTACATTTTATGTTAGAAATTAATTGATATGCTGTGGAATGATATCTATAAATGATGAACGTGAAATATTTGTAAACCATAGCTACAACTAGAAATACAGCAGATGGAGTGAGGTGCTTTGATGTTGGCAGTGCCACACATTACAAATTAACCTGATTATACTGATCCACAGGTGACCATTGTTGTGCTGGGTAACAAGCTGGACAAGCAGGAGGAAAGAAGAGTCGACTCCAGCATGGCTCAGAACTGGGCAAAGAATGAGAAGGTCCGGCTGTGGGAGGTGTCGGTGGTGGACAGACGCACGCTTATCGAGCCCTTCGTCTACCTGGCCAGCAAAATGACCCAGCCTCAGAGCAAGTCCACCTTCCCTCTCAGCCGCAACAAGAACAGGGGAAGTGGTTCTACAGATAGTTAAATGACCAAACACTGTTTTCCTGTTTCAGAGGGGGGAATATCAATGATCTTTATTTATAGAGCACTTTCAAAATTCTGATTATAAACTCCTTCTCAGGGCAACAATTTAAACAACAGTTTAAAGAAATGTTTAATTCAAATAGAAGCAGGAAAGTTCAGTGATAAAAGTATGGACTTAAAAGAAACACCTGAGTTAACGGACCAGATTTCCTCAGACAGATCATTCCAGAGCCCCGGGGCCATGACTGCAAAGGTTCTGTCACCTTCAGTTTAGTTCACTAAAATCTTAGGATAAATTCTAAAACATACTGTGCAAAGAGGCGTAAAGAAGAGAGGTGGGATCACGTCTATTGGTTCCTGTTTAAAGCCTGGCAGCTGAGTTTTGTGAAAGGGAGAAAAGTTTTTTTTTAACAGAGCCATGTTTTACTCGAGGATCACCTTTGATGTCATGAAGGACTGAGGTTGTAGAAGTTTGAGAATGTGGAGAAGTTACCAGAGGAAAGGCATAATGAATGTATGGATAGTTATGTACAGTGAGCTCTGTAGGTATTACTATAGGATCCATTTTTAGATTTTTGGGTGAAATTCTAATTTAATCATGTATGAGTGAAAATGGTGATCTCTTTATTTTATTGTGCCATATCAGCAACAAAATATCAATGAATATAATGTTGTTTTATTTTTCACTTCTATTTTATCGTGCTGGAGTATGATCAGGCTGTTCATCCACAGTCTTGTTACCACTATAGCTGTTAAAATAATGTGCTTCTTGAAGTACTTTTAATCAGCATTTGATCTGACTTGTCACTCTAAACAGTCCAGATCCTTTGTGCTCACTGTAGAGATAAATTAGGAAATGTACACTGACTATTATTTTATGTATGTGTACACACAGACTGAATCTTAACCCGCATCACTTTGAAATGTTACTTTATTATTCCTTCACACAAATGATGTATCTCGGGTGTTTTAACAAGTGAAAAGATTTATTGGGGCATTATTTATAATGAACAGTGTGCTGTTTCTTTTGCTCTGGAGATTTGTTACCATATACACAGTATACTGTATATGTATGCAGAGATTCAGTGTTGGATGATGTAATGATTGACATTCCTTACCACATATGGCCTTGTGTACAAGCGTTAGAAGTTTGAATATAAGTTAAAAGATGTTCAGATGAAGGGCAGTTTCTGCAGGCTCAGGGGCAACTTTTCCTTCTTGACCACAAATTTAAAACAGGTGCCACAAATATATAGTATAGTATGTATCGTAAAATGTCATCTGTAACACTGTGACTCATTATCAGTTACAGTCAGTGCTGAAGTTAAAGCTGGTGTGTTTGTACTGAGAGGTAGAATAAAACCCATTAGAACACATTTACTGACCTGTTCATTCAGGATACAACACGAGGTCAAATATGTGCAGCTTTTATTATTTGTTTTATTGAAAAGGGCAAATCTGCTGCTGCTGTCTTTAATATTCATGTACCAGATACTGTCAACCAAATGTGTTGTTTTTTGTGAACATGGAACATTCAAGTTGAGTGGTCACCGTGATATTTGTTTCCATTCAAACAAATTAAAATATTTTTTTCCTGGGCCCAATTAAAACTGTTTTATGTGTGTTTTATGTCACTTGTAGTTTGTTTCATGGCCAGTAGATGTCTCTGATCTTCCAGTGAAACTTATAAAATAGAAATCTGACAGTTTCATTTAAAAACAAATGTGCATCAAATTCAGTACCGTTGGGTTCACTGCATTAGACCATAACTAATCGCTGGTAAAGAAGTGTATTCATTTGATGATTCAGTTTCATATAAAACTTGATTCAGTTTTGGTATAGCCAGAGTATTAGTAGTATTTGAAAAACTGTTGCTATACGAAGCTGTACATCAACCAGACTAACAAGTACATAGATCTTTACTGCTAATATTTGTAGTAATAACGCAAATAATGAGTTGTATATATTCATTATCAGAAGAATGATATTGTAGTTGAGTTTCAAACTGTCCATATTTCAAATCATGAGCTTTCACTCCCCTCCAGTGGTCAAAGAGAGTAACAACGGTTGATGTCATTCACCACTTGTTCCATTGGAGTTTAAATTCACTTGGTGCAAAGGACTTTGGACAAAAGCCTTTACCAAAATAATCTATTATATTCAATACCATTTAAACATGTAATCTGAGCACATGCCAGTTGCTTTAGTTCTTTTCTCCTACCTCTGAATAGGAGGTTATGTTTTCACCCCAGTCTGTTTATTAGCTGAATACTTTGTAATCAAGCTTACTCAAAAACAACTGAACAGATTTCTAAACAAAATTGGTGGAAGGAGGCTGCATGGTTCAAGGAGAAACCCATTAAATGTAGGTAAAGATCAGGATAAGGGGAAGAATCAAGGAATCAATCTTTTGACTTTGTTAACAATTTAATTTTTCAACATTTTCACTGTTTTCCTATTAATTCATAGAAGTTGATGGTAGCCACGTTTAGGGAACTGATGTCTATGAGTGTGTGTGATTTGCTGCAGCCTGATTGAATGCCAGGCCTTGGTGGAGGGATGTGTTCTAATGTTCCATTTAGGCTCAAAACTATTCCCTAACCCACTTTAAAAAACGTTAACTACTAAATTGTAATTGATTCGCACTAGTTTTAAACAAATAGAACAATCATGTGGAAGCAGACCAAATTGTCAAGTGTCATGCAATGAACCTCCATCAGTGTATGCAAGGATGTTTTACGCAATCAAAATGCAAACTGAAATATTCGTGACAAACATGTTCAGGAGAATTGATCACCCACTGTGCCACTGATTCTGCAATTAATGGTAAGGCTGGGATGTGGTTTGTGATGACTACTAATTCCTACTCACTCTCAACCCCTAAAATGACACCAAATACACACACACACATGCAACCGTCAGGTATCCATGGTAATCTGGGTAATGCTACTCTACAGAGTGTGCCATTAATGATTTCTGCAAATCCAGAAAATTGGTGGAAATTCAAGTTCCTGAAAAAATTAATAAGCTCTGCATTTTATTTCTGTTGAAAAGAGACATGAAGAAATTGTCGTGCAGGAGTCGGTGAAATCAACCAGTCAGATGAGATGAGAGATGTTACAGCGGAGGAACTGATATGATGGTGTCACACCGGCGTGCCTACTGGAGAGGTTAATGCAAGATAATGAGAAAACCTCAAGTGGAACGTTTATGAAATGATATTATTTGCTCACCTTGGTTTTCCCAGAGGGCGCCATCATGTACAATCTAATTTCAATCATGTTCTTTTTAATGACTAGAAGTGACCCAATGCACTGATGTTACATTTTTGACTAAGGCAGTACACTGTGGTGTTAATGTTATTTCCCCATTATGAAACGGTGACAAAGAGACTCCCGTTAGTCGTCAATACTTTCCCATGTCGGAGCCGGTCTGTGTAATAGGCCCGTGTCTGTATTGACCTACAGAAAAAAAAACTGAAAAAGGGGATTCACAATACAAAATGTGAAACACGAGTGCACGGTCGATTTGTCACTTCCCTGTGTGATTTATGAATCTTAGTTCGGTTAAACCATACTGACCACATAAGAAAACTCTCCACTTGTCACAGTCACAGGGCAACAAGGCAATGTCCTTGTGCTGCAACCAGTAATACTATTTTACTGTTGCATGACAGTGTGTCTCATGAACGCAGCGGAGCGTTCAGCTCCCCCAGAGGGCCCATAAAACAGATAACATTTGATTCCCCCCTTGTTTTTTCTCTTCTTCTTTTTTTTCATCGTGAAGAGAAAATAGACTTCGACCCTAGAAGCTGCTGCTCTGACCCTCTTTTCACAGTTCCCATCATGAAGCGGCAGAACATCAAAAACAATTCCACACAGCTGTGAGCACAGTGTTAATGGCAGCGTCACCTTCATGCTCGGTGCTATCAGGCCTTCTTTCCTCCCGTGGGATGGAAATATCAGCTGCCCTCAGGCCGTCAGTTATGTCAAATGTTATTTTGGTTGCCCATGAGCATCTGAGACAGATCATTTGCACTGGGTGATTCCATCTGGGATAAGTCGTGCTTAAGGCACCCTGAACCATGCAAAACCGGGACCCTATAGCTAATGCTTATGGTTTGTTGCTGAACCACTGTGCGTGTGTGCGTGTGTGCGTGTGTGCGTGTGTGTGTGTGGATTCAGGGGTTATGATGAATGAGTTTGACATCTTTGACATTATCCAGCGGCACATGTTGACACGTTGTCTCCCACCAGTCAACAGGAAGACAATTAAAGAGAGTGGACGTGTTTTCCTGATTACAACCCTCTGTCTCCTCACTTTTTTTTTTTTGCCTTGAAGTCTCTTTGCAGCATCAGTGCAGCCATAATTATTTCTCTTTATTTTACAATAGGCAAAGTTACCAAGCATTGTCCTTATGATGAACATAATGGAATTCGTAATAAGTAGCTGTAAACAAGTTTTTGCTTGACAATTCTGCCTTAATACAAAAGATAAATACCTGTGGTGATTACAAAAAAATGTATAAAAATGTGATAACCTTTCACATTTTATAAGGAATATAAATACACACACTACCCAGTTTCTGCATTTCCAATGAATTCTTATCATAAATAAACACACAACATATTATTTAAACTATGTATAATACATTTTTTTAATTTATTATAAATTTGAATTAAATTTTTTAGGTTTTTAATTACTGGGTATTTTTAATACAAGACTATAAATAAATTAACTACTGTTTTTAATAAAAAGAGAGTACACAAAAAGACTTATGTATGAAAAATTGGTAAATATTTGGTATATACTGAAAATGCTTGTGCTCTATTAATGATAACAGAATATTTATCAAATATTATAGTAATTTTTTTCCCTTGCAGGAACTACAGTATGTTATATTATTAGTCTTGACAATTAACATGTAGGTAAAGAACAAAACTGGCCACTTGCTTTACCTTTGAATAATAATGATAAAAAAAAGTTTTAAATCTTACAAATCAGCTATAGTCGCCCACTTGCTTTCAAATCATTAGAATCATTGTACACACACACACACACACACACACACACACACACACACACACACACACACACACACACACACACACACACACACACACACACACACACACACACACACACACACACACACACACACACACACACACCACACAGAAGCTATGTCTATAGGGGGTGACTCTTGAGTGAATGAGTTGGGGGGGGGCTGACCTCTGCAGCAGGAGATAAGGGTGTCACCTTCTCCATGGAGAGCGATCAGATAAGATAATGGAGCAGTACAGAGGATACACACTGGTGTCACCGCTCAGCAAGGTCATCACGTCCTTGTGTTGTATCACTGGCTTCTATAAGTGCTGTGGATCCGACTGCTCCCCCTTGACTGGCACCACGGGAGGCGCTGGACTCGGTGCTGTGCTTATCTCCCGTTTCCACAATGGACGAGCTGACGCAGAGGCCTGAGGAGCTGAAGAAAAACACCCAAGTGGTCGACTTCAAATGAAAATTAAATCGCGTTCGTATACACAGCAAACCGAGCTCTGAGTACATGCTCACCTGGTGTGATAGATTAAAGCACCGAGGTTGCACTGGACTGGAGTCGTCTCAGGGGGGGGTGGGGGTGGGGGGGTGGGGGGGTGCAGGACGACACAAAACACTGCATCATGTCAGAATACATGTTGTTGATGTAAGAGTGAGCACCACAATCCAGGAGGATTCATTATTTAGAAATGTAATCCACAGTACTATACATTCAATTTTTGGCGAATTCTCTAGATGAAGATGATGAGATGGGTCTCTGAATAATTTGACAATTGGTATTATTATAGCTATTACCTGGTGCCACATTAAAAACAATATCACATCTGCAAGTATCACTACTATCATTTTCGTTATAAAAACCAATCTGACAAAGTCTGACTCAACTCAACTGTCTTTTTATTGTTTCCCCCCCACCCCTACTTTCTTCTCTCCATTCTTTTCCACCCAACTTCCCCTCCCCATCACTACCGGCGATGGTTAGCTGGCGATTTACCATTAAATTCTATTTTAATTCCTTTAATGTTTTTATTTACTATTAATAACTGTCATTATACACATAGTAATAATCTGTTTTAATCTGTGCACTGGTTGTGTGCTTTTGCTGTATTTTTACAGTTAAATACCACAAAATACACAGTATAACATTTTTAAAGTTAGTTATAGCAATTTGCACGGCATTGTGTGTAAAGGACATTGGAACATTGCTAATGTTTGTCTTTCCACTTTTTACATGGTGTTACAGCTTCCATGGTAGCTTGTGCACATTCTGCTCCCACCTGGATTGAAAGGTGTCTTTTTGCTTTGCTTACTTGGAAACAGGCAGCGTGTTGACACAGGAGCAGAAGCTGTGAAGGTGTGGAAGTGAAACCTGCCCCTGCAAACTCAGGATCAAATATAAAATAGTTTTGTGTGTGTAAACTGGACATATCCTGGCTCAAAGCTCAGCTTCAATTAACTGTTGACTAGTGCATCAAAATAATGATAGTTTTTTTATATAATCTGGTTTGATGAACCGAACATAATTCTTACAAAAGCAATTTCGAGCATCTCTGTGAATCCCTCATGTTGTCCCTGTTTATTCATCAGCAGGGATTTCTGCTGGTTCTTTTCTCCTCACACACCCACACACTTCTTATTGTTAAATTAACAGTCTGAATCAAAGTATTACCTTCGAGGCTGCTGCTGTTTTCCTATTCATGAGGCACACACACATAGACACACAGATTTAAACCATTTTTACAAGTTCTAAAAGCTTTATTTTCCAAAATCCACCCCTTGTCCTCTCATGTACAGCACTGTAAGTTTTTAAGTTTATTCTTTTTTTATTTTTTTAAATCAATCCATCCATGTGTACAGTGTTTCCTGCTCTCTTGAGCTATGGAGGGATACCCTGAATGGATGGTCATTTTAGCATTTGCTCAACCTGTCACCCCTGAGAAGGCCTGGCAAACGTGACTTTAGGATATTGTCTAAAAAGGCCTTGAATAACTTTATCAACTCAGACACCGCCAACAAGGAGGAGAAAAGAAAAAAAAAAGCTCACTCAAAATGTTGTTTGAAATATTTTCTCTTGTTCTTTAAAAAAACATATTGATAAAATCATGTAAATGAACAAACAAACAAAAAGTAAGCAAAGCATTTTCCCTTTCCCTGTATGCCGCACAGAGCCTACAATAACATAATCTTCTCTCTTCTATGATAGCAGTTCATTGTGATACATATAACAATAACAACTCTGATAAAATTTCTATAGTTACTCTATGATACTCTACATATAATTTGCCCCCTCTAGATTCTTTTACGTTAAGAAAAGTCTCAGTTCTTTAGGTCAGCGTTTCCCAATGAGCGATAGAGACAAACAGAGAAACAGTGAAGATTAAAGGCTGGCTGGTTCACTGAGTAGTGCGACTGGGGAGAATCACATCGGTATGGCGCAGAGACCTGGAGGCTTTGCTTGCCCAGAAAGACTTCTTGGATCCTTGAACAGAAATACACATGGGTTTCTGACGTCTCGTAGAAGCACTAGTACTGGATTGCAATTACTGGGTTTTCACGACAGATGGCACTGCTGCATCACAGACAACTATACATATTGCACAATGAGAAATGCATAGGATTTGCTCCATTACTGTATTTTTTACGAGAACATGATTTGGTATACACGTCGCAGGGAAGGGTGACACGTGCGCCCCCGAGTCCTTAGGAGGCCTTTGCCAACAGTCCATTTTGGCAAAAAAAGAAAAGTTGAGTGTTCAGTGTTTTGTCGACAGCCTGGGTGGGGGGGTGGAGGATGAGGACAGCATGAACAGCAATATGACGGTTGATGTTGCACTTGTGACACTCATCCCAAACACTTCGGACGTACCGTTGCTTTTTTTCAGTGGAAGTCACCACTGAAGTTCTCCCGCTTCGCCGAGAAGTGAAACAGCAATGTCATGTGGCGCTGAAGCACCCCCCCCTCTACGCGGCTGGAGAGCAGCTATAAATGGAACGGCTCAGCCCCAGAGTCAAAACATGTGAAGGGTGACCATGAGCATCGAGCGTCAAGGGCAGCATCGCCAGGACCAGCCATCGTTTCCGATGACTCGTCGCTGACGATCACCAGTTGGCCCTTGGCTGCGTTGGAGTACATAATACATTATTACAGGTGTGTACTGTATAATATAGATAAAGCCACTGACACACTGAAAACACATCATAAACATAAACATACCAAATGTATTGCTTTAAAATGTGAGACTTGTCTTCGTCACGGATGAACCACAAAGTGATCATTCTCACCTGATTGTTTTTTTTTTTTCCTTCTCCAGAGCAAAACTCTCACTGAAATTGACATGGGATCGTAAAATCACACACACGAAGATTAAAAGAGCTGAATATCAACACAAATGTCATTGCTTTTGTAAGTAAATCAGTTTTAAGGTGCTTTTAATGTGGTTGCCATGGCACTGTTCTTTTTCCCACCCACGCCGCATTCAGACACTGCAGCAGGATGTCAATCAAGCGGCCTGCTGGCTGAGCAGCCTCCCCACCCACTGTCAGACAAACTTTTCGCCCGAGCTCTGAAATAATCCCATCAACTCTTCAAGTTATCCGCTGTGTTTTTATGATGTGTGTGTGTGTGTGTCTGTGTGAGGGGGGGCTCCTAATCATCTCAAGCTGAGATAATTTCTGAGAAAAGGGCAGTGGCGAGGTGACAACAGCGGGGTTGAAGGAGGAAGGCAAAGACACAGAGCGGTCATGAGGGGGAAAGAAATGATGGCGTTCTGCGATGTCAGACGTCCACAGCCGCAGAAAAAAGGTTTTCATGCTGCTATAGCTTGGCGAGAACATAATGTTCACGCTGCATCGCGTGGATGATGCACTGGACCAACGAAAAAAAATATGGAATCATTCTGAGGACAGATTTGCAAAGTGAAACAAAGTCAAGTTGACAAGCTGACCTTATCTGGAACTTAATGAGAGCTTATCCTGCGGATACAGGGGAGGAAAACAAATCTGGAGGGTTCTGACTGTATGACTGTGACTCAGATAGAATGAAGGGATGACATGTTTTTTAAGGGCTCAGGGAAACTTTTGGGGAGTGGAGGTACACAATGGTGCTTTAGCATATGGCTATACAGTATGTAGTTATAGATCCACATACTTCCACATAGAGGACTCGTATTTGTTCTTTTAGAAGTCTAACTTTGACAGGGAGCACTTGTTTTCCGACAGTTGTTTGGTAATGGCCATATCCAGGATGCAATGTGACCGTACAGTATAGAGATCAATGAGACTGGCACCAGTCACAGCTTTTCATAAAACCCCCAAAACCAATAAGTTAAAAACAGTTTAAAAGAGCATCAAGTAAAGGGACCGTATTTTGTGGCAACCACACTAAACATACATCTAGAGTTGTCTATATTTAATCTCTAATAAATTACACAATTATATCCAGATTCCAAACCATGTTGACCCATGAAATGGCTATAAAAGCGGCCTCTGTGTACCAGTCACTGTCTGGAGGCCTGTCCTGCTCCGTAGGTCAAGATAAGAGGAGCAGAAAGAAGGCATGATAGGGGATCTTGGCCTTTACGATAGGAACAGCTCTCAGGCCTTGGGGCCTACTGAGTTTCAGGACTTGTGCACTGTTTCCATCTTAAGTCCGGCTTGCTGCATAGTTTGCGTGTGACCTTTTGTCATGTGGGTCACACTGAAGTTGGGCCTGGGGTTTGGTACAGGGGACAAGGGAGGAGCTCACGTGGGAGGGTGGGTTACGTCTTTAGTAGGGGGAGAAGATGATTGGCGTGTGTGTTGCACGCAGCGGACCCGGGGCAGGCCGAAACAGTGCAGGGCCCAGGAAGGGGTTCTGGATGAAGGTAGTGGTGCCCACAGGGTGGCGCAGAGCCAGTGGGTTAGTTGCCATTGTGCACAGAGTTGGTTGGGTGAGGGGGTTGGGCAGGAAGCCAGTTGTCAAGCTCTTGGTCAGCTGCTTCTGCAAGGCCAGTTTGGTCTGGAGAAGACAGGAGAGGGGACGGTGAGAAGTGCGAGAAGAACACAGTGAGGGTTCAGCATGTTAGTTGGCAAACATGTTTCCCGAACAAGTGTTTGCAAGCGTAGACTGTATATAAAGATAAACAACACCTCCTAACATTGTATAAGAGTGAAGACAAAGTATAATGGACATGAGTGCTGCTAACTCGTGCTTCTGACATAATTTGGAGGTATCGAAAGGCCCGCCTATACATGCAGTCGATCACAGCAGTATATAACTAATTACTTGGATAAACATCAGTGTGATAAGAACTACCTACCCTCTTTGGGAAAAATTAAATGTGTACTTTGACTTTTAGGTTTGGCCCACGTCCTATCTGCTGACATGGAGGAGGTGGAGTTTATGACCTATACTTTAGCCAGCCACCATGGGGTAATCAAGCAAATGTGTCCTCCCATGAGGGAAGAAAACTGAAAGACACAATCTTGTATATGTATATATATATATATATATAATGTGTATAACGTGTATTTTGACTTTTTAGTCTGTTCCGCTTCCCATCTACTAACATGGAGGAGGTGGGGTTAATGGCCTATATTGCAGTCAGCCTCTGGGGGGACATCAAGAAAACCACCTAAAATGAGAGAAACCATCTTTGGGAAAACAATACTCTATGATTTATGATCTATGCGGCAGGCAGCCACCAGGGGGTGAGCAAGAGGAGTTGGCTTCACTTGAGGTGTAGCTATTATGTCGTCCATCTTTATATACAGACATGGTTTGCACACAGAGCTGCAGTAGAGGAACACATGTTCACACTAAATACCAGACAGAGCTGGAGTCCTGATGTTTAAAAATTCACTCCTCAAACATATGTAATAGGCTAGTACTGACACAGTTTAGCCTATTTCATCCAGGACAAGGGTTAAAAGACATTTATTCCAAAGCTGTGCAATGTTAAAAGGATAGTTTGGATTTGATCTGATTTTAAGATGAAATGCTTTGCTCACTGGTACACAGCTCATGCACATGCACAGCTCAGATGAGATTTGCTAAGATCCTGCAGATGGAAGTATCCCACTGAGCTCCAAAAAAAAATTTCAAACCATATCTCCGCTCTCATGTTTTTGAAATCAAATACTCACCACCTGAAGCCTCAAAAGCTGCTTTAATGTTGGACGATGGAAAATATGTCTCAACAGAATTGGCAAATACAGCACTATATATAGTCATAGCTTCCTTGTAGCATATCTAGCAATTTATTGTACTGTAATTATTAGGACCATATTCTGAACATACATGTAAAGGCTGAAGATTTTATTTATTTATATAACTATACTCTTGCTTTTTTAATCCAATGTAAGATCTGCCTACAGCTGCAGTAGAGTTAAGTATGTGACTCAGTAAAGGTGAGACCATTCTCCATGAGACCAAATCACAAACAAGGTGTCGTGAAGAGGTCTTAAAGTCTCAGAAATTCATTTAACATGTTTGAGACAGTGTCAGTGCCAACTGTGTTAAGACTATTTTTGTACATGTTCCACAAGACCACCACTGAGCCAATGTTCTTCCTTAAAGTTGCTAAGTGGGAAAATAAATAGTTTTTACCTGTTTTATATTTCCATATCGGAAATGTCTTTGACGAGTATTTGAAATATAACTGAATGCAGAAATACAAGAGATTTCAGAATAACTTAACAATTGGGAATTTGTGTCACCATTGCTAGTTTTAATTACTTTGAGTCTTGAATCTACCATCCATATAAAAAAAGAGGGAGTAAAAGGGGTACAACCTTTTAAAAAATCAGAACTATCCCTGCATTAAAAACATGGTTTCTTCATCATCTCTCAGTGCCCTGACCCTGGCCAGGCCTAAAGTCCAGCCAGCTGAGGCCTTCAAATCCCACCCCAGATTCAGTCTCTCCTGCCACTAACCTGCGAGGAGAGGGAGGAGAGGGAGGTGAGGTTGTACTGGCTGAACGCTTTCTTCATGGCAGACACAGCCAGGCCTGCATAGCCGCTCCATCTCATGTTCTGTAGGAAGGAGGAGGAAGAGAAGGAGGAGGAGGAGAAAAGATGTGAGATATAGGAGGTGTGTATATATGACAGGAGCGGACAAGTGATTAATCTGGAGTGCTGATTCAGGCTGCTGTTGTCGGAGCTGGTAAGTGGGGGGAGACCAGGACTATTTTAGACTCGTCTCAGGGGTAGGGGACCGACCGAGTACAACTGTGTGCTTAACCTCTCAGACAGTACAGGCACACAAGCACACTGCCTCGCCGGGACATAGAAGTCCCTCAGCACAATGTAATGAGATCTGTGTGTGTGTGTGTGCGTGTGTGTGTGTGTGTGTGTGTGTGTGTGTGTGTGTGTGTGTGTGTGAGTGTTTCAACTGTGAGTCTCTCGGGGCAGGAGTCAAATCAGTTAACTGCATCGAAAATAAATTAGAAGCATTGTTTAAAAATGCATTAGTTTACAAGCTAGGCTAAATGTATTCCAGTTTCGGCACATTTCTACAGCATGTTCAAGCATATCTGAGCAAAGAGAAAGGCAATTATGTCGCGTGTGTGTGTGTCAGTGTGTGTGTGTGTGTGTGTGTGTGTGTGTGTGTGTGTGTGTGTGTGTGTGTGTGTGTGTGTGTGTGTAGATAGCAGTGTGGCAGTGTTTTGTTTGTCAGTGTCTTTATGCTGAGACTTACCGCTAAGCTGGAGCTTGGCTGGGTCTTGCTGTGGGGGGTAAATTTGGGTTTGGGTGGTTTTCCGGCCAGCCGATCCTTGTGCCGTCTGCTGTTCATGTGCTGCCGAGACCAGGAAGAAAACAGCATTAGCGAGCTAACAAGCATCTGCTGTACCGCAGCGGAACAACTTCAAATTTCATCTGCTGAATTAACAATGGATACACATCGATTATGACTGAAGTGCACAGGAATTACACCACATTATTCTTGAGCACTGCCACAGTATCTCCTTCTCCATTCCCTGCTGGTTCAATCCATCCAATGAAAATTCATCTTCAATTTTCAAGGAGCTTTGAAGATAAATGGTATCAACATTAGGGAAATTAAAACGATAAACGCAGGAGCAGTTCATTTCCCCCGAAAGGAGTAAAGAAAACATTTTTGATGGTGCTGTTTGGCAGAGGGCATTACAGCACATGTTCTGTTTTAATATTAATATCAAAGAAACACATATCGAACTTAACGCAATATATATTTAATCAAATTATACTAGTAACTGTACAGGTAGTTTTTGTAACATGGAACCTAAATATTTTATTTATAATTGTAAATATTAAAACATCTATTAATTTCATTAAATATATATATATATTTATATATATATATTAAATGTAATAATGCAATAATGTAATGATGAATTTGAATTTCGACAACAATTACTTTTGCTTTTGTTCTTAAGTTGTTGATGCTGACTAATAAATTTCATTACACAAATTTACATATATATGTAAAAAGAACATGTCTGCTTTTATGTAAATTTGTATTCTTCAGATTCTGATTACTTTATTGATCCCAAGGAAGGCAATTCTCTTCAACGAAATGAAAACACGTATCTCCTTCTCTGGCAGTATTACTTGCAGGCTCATGTCCTCCGTGGGATGTTTGAATGAAACCGGTGGAACGTATTTAAGGCATGGAGGTGCTGAAGCAGCCTGGGTGCTGTATCTTTTTCACATTCCACTCAAGCCTCGCTGAAAGTTTCCCTGACAATCCCCTCGCTCAGACATGGTGTTTAATGAACATCAAAAGGAGAGAAATTACTTCCCGGAACCTCGTTTGATGTCAGTTTAACTCGAAAATTAAATACAGGAGGCATTAGCGGCTCGCAATAATGACTTGCAAATAAATCCCTGCTCAGTGAAGAGCTTTGCAGTCAGTTATAGCATCAGATGATATCTGTCTAATGTAGAAAAATAGCTGCTGCTCCAACGTCGCCTGCACTCACAACCTGCTTTTCAATGGCTCCATTCATGTGGCTGTAAATGAAAGTGCTGCTTTGATTTGAGCCCACACACACAGGTCCTCAATCAAGGTGATGTTAAAACGGTCATTAAAGGACCATCATTCATATTAAGCATTTTAACACACATCAGTCCTGCCAGTTTTTTTTATAATAGAGATATTAAAGGTCAGTTTGGTCTAAGTTCAGTGTGTAATATCAGACTCATGATGTGTGAGGTAATGACTGAGTATGCACAGGCAGTTCCTGCTCTCTGATTAATTCTGTGGCCACGTCCTCTGTCTGTGGAGGTGAGGGAATTATCGGCATAATTTTCTCCACTGTCTGGCAAGATTTGTCCGGAGAGCTTTTCCCCACAGATTCAATACTATGTCTGTGGCCTTTTGAACAAAATTCCTATCAGGTTAGCAACACTCTCACTTAGTATGCTTTAACAAATCGGCAGGACTCCTCCAAGCCGCCGCCGCCGCTTCCCTCCTCATCTTTCATTTCGCACAGCACCTGACGGAGAGTGAAGTCCCAGACTGATAACTCCTGCAGTTTTCTCTCCTACTCTGCTACTTTACAGCCAAGATCTTCTCAGGGTCTCTTGTGGTGAGAAAGTTTAATAAACGATCCATTAGTTTGACATGTTGTCACACACGCATTACTGTCCATCCTTTTATCCACTGAGTCAGATTAAACAGTGCAGCTATTATATGGGTGTAATTCCTCCACATCTATTCATTTCTCCAAACTCTCTAAATTGGCCAGTTTCTCTCACACAATGGAAAAAGGCATAATTCACAATATCAATGATTGATGATTCTACTATGAATCCACCCAACCATCCATTATCTATACCGCTTATCCTTTGAGGGTCGCTGGAGCCGATCCCAGCTGACATTGAGGCAGGGGGGGGAGGGAGGGTATACGGAGTATGTCAGGGCCGGCACACAGAGACAGATGGCCGTTCACATTCGCACCTATGATGTGCAATTACGACCTCAGCAATGAATCTTACCTGGCTCAGCTGGGTCTCAGAGTTCACGAAGATCTCACACACTTCACACTGGTAGTTCTTGCTGGGCACGCCGACGCTGCCTTTGGTTCCAAGCCGCTTGCTCTTGCACCCGGCGCGAGCTGCCACCACTTTCCCCCGGCGTCGGGGCAGAACACTCTGACCTTCCAGCATTAGTTTGTGCTTTGTACCTAGTGGAGAGAGCACAGAGTTGACTGTGGTCTGTTGTGCTGCAAAATAAACAATTTGATCAGGCATTCATGTGACGCTCGGAATACCAAATTGTTCAGAAAAGCCTTTTACCGCTGTTATGTGCTTCCAGCTGGGAGATGGAGTTGACTGTGACTTTACAAACAGGACAATGGAGGTGAGCCTTGCTTTTCTTTGGGTCCTTGTCCTCATCTGTATTTGGCTCCCCGTTTGTGCTAGACGTGTCGGCATGGCTGCATGACTCGGCAGTCAGGCCGCTGGCTTCTGCGTCCTCTGCAGCTTCGGGGGCCTCGGCGGCCTCGGCGGTCTCGGGGGCCTCTGTGGCGCTGATGTCTGAGGCAGTTTCAGAGAGCTGTGAGGAAGGTGAAATCTGAGGAGGGGAAAGGGAGACCAACTCAACAGAGGAGATCTCTGATACTGGCGTCAGCATCACTGAGCTCCTGGGACTCTCCTCGAGCTTCACCTCCAGGTTGGCTGGTTCTAGATCAGTTTGAAGACCTGCGTAAAAGGTAGAAATAGAGGAAAGCATCAGCAAACTATTTAACAACAGATCCTCAGTTTATCAAAGAGAGATGACAGAGCTTACAGAGACAGGGGAGTTCAAACCAAGTGCCTCAAACTGAAGTTGAAAAGAGGAGCTGCAGCAATGGACAGTGTGAGGACAGAACATTAGAGCATGAAAACCTTTTCAAGTGATGACACAGATTCAAACTCTGAACCTGAATATGAGCAGAATGTCTCCTTTGAACCTCACTGTGAGCTAATTGGCATTTACAACATTCCGTCACTCAAGCTCAAATATTTAATCTCGAGCAACTGAATCATCTATCGCGTTGCACTGTTCGTGGCAGTTGAGTTGCCGGGCCCCTGTGACACGAAATTTGCATCTTTGCAGTGAACGCAGAATCTGAGTTGATGAAAGGAACCTTTGATAGTTTTGTGCTCATGTAACTACAGTAGTATAACAACTTTTTTTGTTTAATACTTAGTAGATAATCACTTTTTCTGTATTTTTCTTACGCTGTTCAACATGGATTAAAAGATTTTCCCACCACTGATTAAATAACCTCAACAAAGTAAGAAAAAACAATAACAAACAATAAGCCTGAATAAATTGGCTCCACCAGAAAAATCCTTTCCATACTGAATTGTTTGGGGTGAAAAATATAAAGGTTGCCTAATTAATCTCCTCCATCAGTTACAGTATTGGAGGCAAATTTAAGATTTCTTTTTTAAAGTTCTGGCTCCTACTATTCAAATATCAAGTGGACCCGGAGTCTGACTCAATATAAACAAACCCATTGACAGCCGTGCCACAACAATAAGTCACTGGAGTTCTATTACACGTCTCCCCTTCACCCCGTGGCCCCCCCGAGGGAGACACACACTTCACCCCAGAGAACTGTGTGTTACGCTCACTGGATATCTCCATTTCATTTAGTGCACTTTCTCCCCGCACACAAAGGCACACACACTCGCAGCTCTCCTCAAAGCAACTGTGCTCCATTGATTTTCCCTTTTACGTCCAAAGGTAAATTCATTATTGGAGATAACGGTCTTCCTCTCTCATTCCCGTAAAAGAAAAAGAGCCTATATTGGAGCAAGATTAGATCGCCCCCTCCCTGTAATGAGAGTGACCCCTGAGGAATTTGCGCTCCTGTGTTGGCAGGGCGGGGGGGCAGGTATGATCCTGAGCTTATGTGAAGGATAGGGCCACCTGAGAAGTCTCACGAGGGGAGCGATACTGATCAATGGATTTAGCAGGAAACCTTTACAGAGAAAGACGTGGAGGCTGGTGGAAACCAAAGCTGTCTAAAAATCCAAAAGCTCAGAAACGTGAATGACCTCATTCAGCAGAGAATCATTTCAGATATCCCTGCCCGGTTTCAGGTATCCTTATTATTTTTTACAAAGCTACAATTTTAACTGCTTCTACTAGTGTGGAGAAAGTGGAGCTGAATCAGACGTTAATCACCAGTAAATGTTCTGTCTTTTACAAACCTGTGATGTTGGTCTGTGCACTTTACTTTTTATTAAAGCACATTCTATCTTTGTTTCTGTTAGTTTCCTGTCTGTTTTCTCTTTTTTAATTACTGTTAATAAACCTAATCTTTTAGGGTTCTCATTAAAAACTGAATAGGTTGTGAAAAATAATACAGAGATGATTCAAAAATAGAAATCATCGTTGATTGCAGGCTTGATGAGACGCTGTTAAAAGAGCTGTTTTTTTTTTTTTTGCAGCAGCAGCAGCTGACATGGGGTCAAAAAATGCTGTGAAACTGATGAAAACATTTTGATAAACACAAACTCTCCTGCCTTCTTTCCGAAGTAAACGACTCTCTGCCCATTTGTGATTTGCCACGTTTGCCCTCTTACAATCTACAAGATAACAGAGACTTTGACCAACATTGGCAAACCTGTCAGACCAAAGGCCGGCGTATTGGCAGTGCCAGCAGGGCTTCTGTGAAGTGTAGTTACAAAGCAGAAAATTATGGATATTTGGGTCAATGTTTTGTAGACAATCATCAGTTTAATCCATGTTTTAACAGTCCAATTAAATCTGACAGGCTTTTAGAGTAAGCACATCTGAAGAGATCTTTATTCAGCACACTGATCCGCTGAGAACTTTACCCCCGGCCAAACGAGCCAATGAATGTGAATATTTAACTCGTTGACCACATGCTCACATACAAACGCATGCACGCACACAGCGCTTGGTTTAGTAAAGCGAGCGCTGAACTAAGGCAGCCTCAGAACGTAAACAACTTCCCCCAGGAAAACAGCTTGCTTTAAATTCTCATTACTGTGAAGACAGACACGAGTCCCTGCGAAGACGGTCAATCAAAGCTGGGAGTGATTGATGCTGCTCTCTCACTTGCTCACTCGCCGTCTACCCACTGGTCTGCTGGTCTGGGACGTGTTTTATAAGCATCGTTCCATTCATCACACAAGATGTTTCCTTGTCTCCCTTCTGTTGCATGAATACATTAATACTATGGTGCTTTAAATCAGTCTTTTTTAGTCGCAGCCAAACAGTGTGATCAGACGGGTGCACAAGAAATTATTTTCAAATCAAATTAAATGATATCAGGACCCCCACATGGGTGTTGGGACCCCGAGCTTTAGAAGCACTGGGTTCAATAGAGGGTAAAAGATGCTGGAAAGCCTTGAATTTGTAACTAGATCAGTGCCCGTTCTAAACCTGCTTGATTAAAAAGGGTTGTTTACTTTGCCTGTGATAAAGCTCCAGGGCCACTTCACAATTTCACCTTGTCATTAGTGAGTCCTCCTCAAACAATATACGGTCATTGTTTGTGTGGAGGATGTTGTGCAGACTTTTTTAGAATCAGTCCAATGTTTCACTCCAATGGCTTTCAAAACCATTAAAAATATCTACCAGATTTGAAACCAAAAATGTTTTGTGATCTTTCAGCACCATGATTCAGGTCCAAAATAGATTGTTGAGGTCAGGGACACATCACGGTTTAGGTTTAAGTTTCTATGTTTTCATTATGGTTAGAATATAACAAATTGAATAAGGAAGTCCACCCATTCTTGTCAATATCGCTTATCCCCTGACAGTCAGGCAGGTTGCCATGGACAATCAAGCATTCGCTCATATTAATTTAATATTCATGCCATATTCATGCCTTCAGGCAATTTAGGGTCTTCAGATAACCTGCATGTCTGTGGAGAGTAGGAGGAAGTTGGAGAGAAAACCCTTCCAGACACAGAAAGGGTCCAGCCGGCCCTCAGGTGGTGGCTAAAACCAAACAACATCCACTGTCAGCAGCAAAAAAAAACATTGTATTAAAGTCTATTAAAGTCCTCCTATTAGCAAACTTCTATAAGAACATGTCTCTATTTCCTGTTTTGCTGCCAATGGACAAAAGCTATAATTTCTTTGTAATTCCTCCTTCACGGCTGAGTAGTTTTTGGGTATTTACTATAATGGATGATCAGGTTTTCTTGGGAGGACATTCTCAATAACTAACCATATATATATATATATATATATATATAATGCCCTCACCGGAGTAGAGGTTGTGCTGACACTTTAAGGTCCTGTTTGTTTAAAACTGCTTCTCATTGCTTTTCAATATATGAGTGTTTTGCAATAACTCATAATTATGTGGCGACAAAGCTTACATTTTAATTACCTGGTTCATCCCACCTTGCACTTGACCAAATATATTTGTGAAGACATTCGAGACTCATCATTTGCTCTATGTAGAGAAGAACTCAGCGTGAACATCACCCGGCACCTCCTGAGGTGAGATGTGAATGGCTTCCTGCGTCTAAGTGTGCATTAGTGGTTATTCTAATGGAGCTGAAGAGGCTGACCTTGTGGCTCTGGAGGAATGTCTGTTTGTTCTGAGCCAAACACTCACTGACTGGCGGAACAAGCGACAGGTGTGTTATTGGTTACTGGCGGCAGACAATGTGAGCGTCGCCCTGGCAGACAGCTCACCGCAGGTTTTACTTTCATGGCAGACATAACTCATTTCATAGAGTGTTAATTTGGAGCGTTATTCCATTACAGGTTGGCATTGTAGTGTGTGCCACCACTGGCTCGCACTGCTGCATTTCAATTTCACATGAGGACAATCGCACAATTGGGCTTATTAAAGAGTGTTCCTCCTCACAAAATTGCTTTGGAACTGTAAAATTATTCTCAGCATTGAAATTATCTCTGACTTAGGTAGTTTCTCTCTCCACTGACCCCCTCCCCCTTCTCCATTCATTTCATCTTATCTTTCATTTTCAGCTCATCATCTCATTTAGTCCCCGCCGCCGCTTCCCTCTTTCAGAGCTCTCCTTTGCAACAGCGGAATATTAAAATGAGATTTGATGAGAGCGTTATCAGGATCCCGGTCTTTTGTCCACTTTCTCCTCTCTGAAGGAGACTTCTTGTGCTCACGGCAAAAAAAGGGAAAACGTGTGCGTGAGCCCATGTCTTCATGAGTTTGTCTAGAGGGGAGATGAAGTACAACCTGTCTCCCTTCTTTCCCCAAACCGTCACATCTCCTCTCTGATAGTTCAGACTAGCATCCAGGAGCATGTTGAAATTCTGCTCGGATAGCGATCTTCTCCAGGGCAGCGGGGAAGTGGAGGGGGGAGGATGAAGTAAGAGGGAAAACTGTTCTGCCGCTCCTGCACTCCGTTGGAAGGATAAATGAAAAGTGTGAGGGCAACATGAGAAGCTAATAGGGCTCTGCAGCCGAAATGCCATCGGAGCGTTTCATGCTTGCCGAGCTAATGTTGCGGACCCGTCTCGCAGAAAAGCCTGCTGAAAGAAAACCGAGGCACTCCCTTTGAATGAAAACTTCAAATATCCGTATTTACAGCACAAGTCTAAAATCATTTGAACTTTTGTAAAGGAAGATAAGTGCTTTTGATTTCTTTCCATCCCCTTACACGAAAACCTACACCTCTATCTTGCTCCCTCTCTACTCCCCCTGCACTGTGCGTCACTCATTTCATCCTCCACAAACACACAGGCTCTGTCTCTGCAACCACCTCCTCCATCTAACCCAGATGGATGGGAGAGAGCAGGAGGGAGCACAGAGGAGAAGTAGCAATGGAAATTAAGAGGCAAAGGGGGTAAAAATGACCCCGGCGAGGCTTGGATCGATCTCAGCCAGCCCCTTTATTTACACAGCATCTCTTGCTCCAAGACATCCCACAATCCCACAGCTTTGGAGCCTTCCATCCATCACAAGGCACAGGGACATAGTGCCAGGTCAGACAGGGTTTTGAGGGAGGAAACTGCTGAGGTTTGAATGCACGGAAAGACTGAAGGGACAGGAGGGAGGGAGGGTGAAGGATAAGGTGTACAGAAGATGTAATCCCAAAGTGTAGCACAAGGAAGCAGAGGGGAAGAGATATGTGAAGCTAAGGCATGGAGGAGGAGGAGGAGGAGGAGGCAGTCAGAGATGTGAGAGCAGGACTGGTGAAATGGAGTAGAAGAGGGAATTAGAGGAACCAAAGCGTGATAAAGCGATCATCAAGAAGACGGAGACAGGCGGAGAAGGATCTGTTACAAATCGCACGCTCTTGCTGTTGCCGTCTTCCCATCTCTCCATCTGTTCACGTACCTGTTACTTCCACTAAACTCGTCTCCATGAGCGCAGGCAGAACTGCTTCGGACGCCGTTGTCTTGCTTCTTTCTCGCTCTCGCTCCCGGTCTCTGTCTCGGTCTCTCTCCCTCCCGGCGGACGAGGCCTCCCCAGATCGCCGCTGCCTGTTCTTCTGGGCCTCCATGGCTTTGAGTTTGCGGGCGTGCTTGTGGCCCTTGTAGTGGGCCTCCGCTTGGTTCTGCAGAGAAACGAGAGAAAGGAAACGCCGAGGGGACTCGTTGCATTATCTGCTGGAGAGACTGGAGCCCACGTGCAATAAATGCTAAAATGCACTCCTGAATATTCGCTCACTTGCAGGCATGCACGGGCTGTAAGGAGGGAAGGCTGTTTCCAGCTGATAACAGCGCTGGCACATTGGGAGGCTAGAGGTATAATTGCACGTGTAATATGTAACAAGAGAGAGGATCCCATCTCCACAACTAGCCTATTAATGTGCACTGCGAGAGTCAGCCTCTGGAAATCGTAGAGACACGCGGAAATACATACCAGCGTCACACACATTCCAGGACTCTGCCAAAACTCGCAAACACAAATCCAAACGCAGATGATATTTTTACTGACTGTGACTCAGCAAAAGGCGAGTCAATTTCCCACCGGGTGGATTTACCTTCACATTTTGCACTATTCTCACGGCCCGGCTCAATCTGAGAACAAAGCTCCCGTTGTAGGAGCAAGCGTGGATACATGGGGATAGTAGAGAAATCAATACAGAGATTACTCATTAAAAGTTAAAACAATCTCTGAGGGATTAGCTCTCAGCAGCTCCAGGCCTGAATATACAGGGTTATAGGGGCTAGGAGCAAGAACACATACTCATTAGAGAGTAACATTTTAACTACACTCAATATATAAAGTGCAACTATTAGTAAATTTAACGTTTTTTTTTCAAATTATAGGTATGGAAAACTTAAATGTCCCCAAAATGGATTAAGTGTCAAATTGCCTTTTTCTCCCTCTGTGTTTTGACAAGTGGATCAAGGTAAGGTGAAGTCCTCCAAGAGCTCTCATCCAGGTTTACTTCCTCCAGAAATTAATCATGTAAATCCTCAGGCACCGAGGAACGTCAGTAAAGAGGCTGGGCTTTACTTTGAAGGACTTTATAAAATAAACACACGCACAAGTGACTGCAAACCCTGAAAGCCTTTTGCATAGGGAGTGAGGTGTGGATTTCTCATACTGCACTTAACACAACTTTACGTCCAATAAGCAATAAAAAAACGATCATTGTGCTGCATTAGTGCAAAAATACAAGGTTATAGAGAAATACACACACACAACCACCATCCCCAGTCCCATGTGGTGGCTCTATGTAAACACTGGGAGTCTGGGTATGGATTTGAACATGTACTATACAGCTATCATGAAGGTGTGATCTACTGCAGCAGTGGCCTATAAATGGTGTGGCTGTCAAAGCATCTGTAAAAAATACCTTGAATACTTTGTGACTGATCTGCCGTGACAAGGCTTCGGAGATTAGTGCGATGAGACGAATTCAGCCAGGTACTCTCCCCCCCAACCCCCACCCCCCCGCTAGTCTCTCCATCCAATTGAGTCTCGACGGAGGCAGAGGAACAAGGTGTGAAACGAGCTTTGGTTTTTCACATCGCCGCTCCCAGCCAGCGGGACTACAGGGAGCTACGGTGTTCTTTCAGGGGGAGTCCTGATTGCCTTCGCGATTGAGCAATCCCCGGGCTAAAAGTAAACACTGGACTATATCTGGTGTAGAGACACATGTTCAGTGGCTGTGGATCGTGTTCCCTCATAGCTTTGACTTCCTGCTGAATCCTAAATAACGCTTTGCTTGTAGCAAAACCAATAACAGACATAAAAACTGCAGTGATTTTTAGAGGATGATGAATAGGACCGTAGCTTCCCCTCACGTCAATAGTCAGTATTGGGTGAATGTGAAGAAACAGCTTTTTATCAAGACTGCAAGTCACAGTTGTGTCTGTGATATTTTCTCTTGATGCACTCAGCTATAAATACATGCATCTCAATTATGTTTATACATTATGACAATGTAAACAGGAGCAAAGGCATACAATTATGCACTTTTTCCAATACTTGCAGAAGCTGTAGTCAATGTTTTCATGATTTCAACAACTGGAATAAAAGATGCTAATACACTCAAATACAAATAATGCAATTTTATTAGTGAGTTTTCCTTAACAAAAATAAGCCTAATATTACGTGGTCATTTTAGATGACAATTACCTACACAGAGTATTAAAGGGGGACGAAGTAATAAAGGCACAGTGATCACCTCTATGGGAAATTAAAACAAACAATAAACTAGAATGGCGCTCAGCAGAGTCCACACCTCCACCATGGCAGTCCCCTTTGAATCTGCACCAACTTACATACATATTTATCAGTCCCCAAATCCGTGTCAGATTTTTTTTCATCAAGATCCATAAATTATTATTAAAAAAACCCTCAAAATGTCAAAGAAAGTAAAACAAATAATCTTGGATCTGCCCCCTTAACCGAATCCGCACCAAAATGTAATAGGTTCCCATACCCGTCCCATACCCGAGTTTTTGTGTAACCTCACTAAACTATGAAACGGACAAACGCAGATGAAAACATAACCTTGGTAGAGGTGATCAGAAATATAACAGAAATATACGCCAGCATGGAAAAAATGCTTTAACAGTAACACTGCATCCAATCGTGCCATTAGGGAAAATCTGCTTTTTTGGGACAAGTAGGCCGATCTGAGCACAGACAGATTACCTGAACAACCACAGAACACAGTGTTCCCCTAGGTGTGGCCTTTCCTTTTGGGAAATATGTTTATTTGCTTTCTGTCTTGCTCATGTCTGCATTCCCATTCATCCAGAGGCCAGTTAGCACAGCTGGAAACAAAAGGAAACAGCTAATCTGGCAAGTGATGTCACACTGCCCATCCTGACATGCACCTCTGCATCTCTGCAGCCAGGCGAGACGTTAAACAGGATGGAGGTGGTCACCAAAACCATGAAATAAAGTTGCTCTTTATTGAGCTTCAGATGAGGCTTACATATTTCTTCCTTTCAGCATTATGCCTAAAGAGAAGTTGGTATAACATGTGAGCAAACCCTAAGGAGGGTGCATGGGAGTGTTAGGAGAGCACTGATGCTGTAAGAGAGACAGATAAAGCTACAGTCGGACCTGGCACTCCTGTTTAAGTCGGTGTGTTAAGGCAAGGAATGGGATTTGCTCTAGTGTGTGAAGAGCACGTCTGCATCCCCTCTCCCCCCCTCTGCTTCCCGTCTCCTGTGCCTCAACCCTTCTTTGAAAATGGAGGCGAAAAAAAAAAAAGTGTGCCAGTGTGTGTGTTTGTGCATGTGTGTGTTTTCCTGGGCCCAGACCTGAGATGTCTTAAGGCCTTCTGGATTCCTATTTATTTGTTTATGTGAATATGCATAAAATGTCACAGGGATGTTTGTGTGTTTGTACTCTGCGTCCTTTCGTGTGAGTGTTTGCACCCGTACAGCATGTGTGTATTTGTTTGTGTGGATATGCGTGCACGCGCGCAGGATGGCAAGGATGGGAGAAATGAACGAGGAGCCGAGAACGCCGCTTCCTGCTGGGGCTGCTGATTGTTTCTGCTCCTTGCTGATAAACGGCAGCTCTCTCTGCTGTCTAATCCCTCAAACCAAAACAACACACACACACACACACACACACATACAGATTTCCCTACATAACTAGAAAAACACAAAATTAGCAACTTTTGATTGGAAGCTACAAACATGTGCATGAAGGATATACACTAAGAGCACACACACACACACACACACACTAAGATAATAAGTCAGTGAGGTATTAGTGGACCATATATTCAGAAAGCAACATTCACGAAGAGAGCAGAAGCACAGAAAAACATAGAGATGTTCTCTGGGGCTAAACCTACTTTATCCATACAGACTGCTTTTACTTAAGAAATTACGTCTCTTTCTCTAAAGCAGCTTTCAGACGTGTACTGAACTCTGCAGGTCCGCCGTGTTTTCTCCTAAGGAGGTGCATGTGTGAATGCAAATGTCCGAGTGAGAGGCGTCCACAGTTTCTGCAGACTTCCTCTGACTGGACTCCTAGAATAAAGTCAGTTGAAATTCAGTAGAATTTACCCCATTGGATTCACCAAGAGCAAGTGAAGGGGGGGTTTGAAGATGCTTCTAACACGCGGCAGACGCATGAATAAAAAACAGAAGAAGAAAACAAATATCTCCCGGTGAAAAAGCGGCTTCATACATGTAGAAGAAAATGACAAGAGAGTTTTTGGTGATAAGAGCTGACACCGGTGTCTGTGAGTTGTCAAGAAAATCACTTGATCTCCGCAGCGGAGTTAATACGTGCACCACCTCTCTTTTGAATAATGCGGAGGATTTGTTATTGTTGTGAACGTGTCTGTGCAGAGAAGGTCCAGCTGTGTTGTGCATGTGTGAAAGGAAAACCGCAGTTAAACTCTGCAGCCAATTCTCTGGATTTTACCTGCAGGTCGTGTCTGAAAACGGCTTTATTGTACCCTGACCTCTCTTTTCACAACATAAAACCACTGAAGCCTCTCTTACCGTCGAGTTAAAGCGCAGGTGGCAAATGTTGCAGGAGATAATCTGTTTCTTCTTGAGGGGCTGAGGGACACCGAACGTGTGGTTGATCACTGCCTTCTGGACAGGGTCCATCTGAGAGACAGAGAGAGAAAAAGGCCAATACATTAAAAACGTTACGTCTGTATGATTTTATTTCTCCCGAAATGAGACATTTCTGTGCAGCAGTGCAACTTATTCCCCTGCAAGATTAAGTTTAATCGTTGGTGTGGCCGCATTTGTTACAATGTTTCCTCTAATATGGAGGTTTTCAAAATGTGTTGTGGGGGGAAAGTGGGGAAGGCTGGGGACACAGAGGGGGAGACATGCGGCAAAGATGCTGCATGATGTCAAAAGGATGGAACTGTAAGTTGTAGTGGTTTGGTTGCTGGTTTGGGCCAATTTACCAACACGACCAACAGCTGCTGCTGAGAGACACAGTTCATGGAAGCAGTTAGAGGAGACATATGATGCTTTTCACTGTTTCTGCAAAGTAGCTCCCTCCTGCACAAACTCCATAACTCCCATTTATACTAGATAATACAATATTTCAACACCAACACATGCATTAGGTCAATAAGGAGACTCAATTTGACAAAACGGCAAAAATATCCTTTCTATGAGGTTCAGTAAGAAACATTTGTCATGATTTAACTATTAATTGCACAAATGGGAATACAAGAATGCTTGTCGCGGATGGCTCCATTCTTTGAATGTTCCCTGGATTAGCCCAGCAGCAGGCTAAGATAAAACAGGGAACACATGCAAAGCCCCCAGTTGGGGTAGCAGCAGGATACATTTGTTCAAGATGAATACCAATTACCACAACCATGTTTGAACTCAGTGCTAAAAGGTGGAGGCTGGGGTGGTGGAGGCAAGTTGCAGACAACAGAGCCTGAGTGGCAGTGTAGCTGAGCGGGGATCAGTGAGGAGGAGGTCGTACTTAAAAGGGACCGCTTTGTTGAGATAATGAGCTGTGATTGGTGAGTGACTGAGGAACAACCGTGAACCTATCAGAAGCTGACAGCCTATGACTGCTGGGCACATGACTCCGCGTCCTGCATGAACTACCGCGATGCTTCACTTGTTGGATGTCACTGTGGAAAAAAGCAAATAACCACTGAAACACACTGAACATCAGAGATGATGTGATTTGAACGCAGCCCATTTCTGCTCCAGTGGTGCCACAATCTCCTGCAAGCAGAAGGCATGAATAGAACACACGCCTCACATGTTAATCTATCCAGATGAAAAAAAAAGATAGAAACAACTAAGCAGTGGCAAGCAGGGAGTGTCTGTGATGGCTGAGCAGGGTTTTTTTGACATAAATCTGGAACAAATGAAAACATCACTCCCTGAGGTCACATGACCTTGTAGATGACAATTTCATAAACAGGATAATTGCAGAAATACTATGTTAATGAGCAGCATGTGTGTTCAGTTGGTTTAGAATATGTCTAAACCAAATGTGTTACATTAATGTCCACTCCTGGCTAACACTCAGTTTTTAGAAAGGAGTGTTTCCATTTCTCTGCATCTGCAAGCACCATGCATCGTACTCGGAGCACTGTGCGTGACTTCTCCTGACATCAATGGCTGTTTCATCCATGTGTACAGAGATATGTAACCAGGGGCCTTATCTCAGCTACTTTTATTGCATGGGGAAGAGTGGGAGTGCATCAATGAGCAAGATGAGGGTGGACTGAGGAGATAAGATGACGAGGCACCAGCGAGGAGACCTACTTTATCCGGTTCATGCTCGCCAGCTAAATAATGCACTTGTGTTGCTATTGAACTATCACAATGTCACATTTAAGTGTGACTATAATAAGTCCGAGTAAATAAATTCAGGCTTTTTGTTATGCTTAACAACAGTACGCTCTCCGAACACTTTATGAGGAACACCATATTAATTTGTGCAGGGTCTCCCTCTTTCTGAAAAAGGCCTAAATTATTTGTGCAATAGATTACACAGGATGTCAACAAACACACCTAATACATTCTTAAATAGTTTATAGTACAATGTTATTGCTCTTATGGATCTGCAAAGGAGGTTATGTTTTCATTTTGTTTGTTTATGTCTGTTAGGGTACACCCACAGTACACACACAACTGCAGCTAAGCCTGTGAGGTTTGACTGTCTACGTGGATGGTAACAAACTTTATGGATGAGGCACGTGCAGAGTGAAAGAAATCATAAAGATAGCCCTGCCAATGTGACCCAACCTGACCGGAATCCAAATATCATTGCAAAACTCGGGTCGTATATCCACTGTCTAATTCTAAACCACTCTGTCTGGCATCTACAAGTTACTAAGATCCTATTTTTCCCTATTTTTGATTTTCGATGTGAACATTAGCTGCAGTATATGACCTCAAAGCTGCCACAAGATTGACAGTTTGGTGCTTGAATAGGCAGATGTGCATGTGTTCCTCTTAAATGCATGGTAAGTGCGCATGACGGCTTCTAAAGGGCTTCAGGAAACAGTACTAGATGAATCAAGGTGTTTTTTATGTGTCACAACATTCTGCCATTAAGTGGCTTTAACTGTAAAGGTTACTTGCAAAACAACATAGGGGAAAACAGTATTAAAATATAGTCTCAAAGCTAAATAGTGTTTTTCCATGCTGCGTTATTGCAGCACAACAGTGATCAACTCTCATCAGAGGCACTTAAAATACCAAGCAAAGGTGCAGTCAATGAATCCTCAGTCCAATTAAGTAGCATGAGGAACTCCACCAGCAAAGATATTCAGTGCACACTACATAACCAAACTCCAAACAGGAACTTTAAACAAGAAAGAAAAAAGGAGCTTCAGATGAGACAAATCATTTTTTGCTAACTCAAGATGTCACAGGTTTAAACGGCGACACTCGACATAAAGATACTCCTGAGATTCTTACGCTCTTTCTAGACCAAACACAAAAACTATCTCCTCCCACTCAACACTTCCCGGATTTGTCAAGAAGTCTTATTTTCTTTTCTACAACTTTCATGCCTGACATGCGGATGTGCACAGCCTTCAGATTTGTCTAATTAAATCTATTTATACACCTTTTTAATGTGAAACCACAACATGCAACTAGCTAAAATACGTCATCACCTCTCAATGATCTTTATTAGATTCATCTGATTATCACGGTAATTTAGAAATGTCCTTAATTGGTTTTTGTGTTTTTCCTTTTTTAATTCCTATTTCTGAGGTAATGACAGCAGGAACAGCAATATGATTTAGCCATGACATAATATACAATGCACTGTTAAGTACTGCTGCTGTTTGCAGTGCCTCTTTTCACTGATCTAATGACTCACTGATTGAACCTAATGCATCTGACCTGAAACCATGAGCACTGACGGAAGTCTGAGCGACTGAACTGTTTGCTATTGCTTCTAATTTCAGCGTTTTGTTCAAATGAGCAATTCTGTGCAAAGCAGTAAAACTGCAAGGAAAACACCTATAGACACACAGGAGACATTTGCTGTATGAGTTAATGTCCACTTTGTCTTTACAAAGATCCTGTTTAATTGAACATCCAAGCCTTTAAAAAAAATGGTGCACGGCCAAGTTGTATGCCAAATGAAGTTAGCCTGTGTGCTGTACTGAGAGATTTGGGGTAATACTGAAAATGTGGCACCTAAAATCATTCTCACCGCTATAAAGGTCAATGTTACTTTCTAGAGATTTTACAGCGATGCAAAAACCAGGAATACTGTAAGTTAAAGGAGATGTGGATATCACTACACTCTGGCTATATCTCTGTGTTAAGAAGTCATGCTGTACTAATGCCAACTATCTGCAAAGGTTCATAGATTACAACGTAGTAATAATAATAACACATGATGAAATTCATTTTCTTGTGTGTATGAGATCAACACCTTGTATAACAAATGAAGTAAATTAGAGCTAATGCCTTGTCTCGCCATTTTAAAGAAAGTTAAATAACATTTGCGCATGATCAGGATGAGCACCAACATTTTATGGATTTTTCCTTCTGTCATACATTCGGCAAAACCTTCACAAAATTATGCAGAAATCAGTTCAGTAGTTTTGACTGAACAACAATGACCTTTTTTAGAGGTAATGAAATAAAAAGACAGTTCCGGTGGAACCTGTAATTGAACATGTTAATAACATGTATCTAGTATTGTGGTGGGAATATTATTAGGGTCAATTTGATATTCAACTATAAATCCAAACCTATGTCATCAGTATTTAGGTTGAGGTCTCCAATTAACCCCCTGCGCTTACAATAAATCCATCTTTAGCCTCCATGTTTCTCTCAAAGGCTCTGTAGGATAAGTTTGTTGTTCCATGTTGTTACAACCCTCACTCCAGCTGGTATTTTAATGCAGTTAAAAGTTCATTGTCATCCAAAACATGTGACACGTGTCAAATACATTATGGGTCATTGCAGCCACGCACACAAGTGTTTCTGGATAGGGAAGTGTATTAGGGACTAATGCTCTGAAAAGACTGCGGAGTCCCAGGTCGGTGTACTATAAAGAGCAGAGCGAAAGCCGAGGATTCATGAGAAGGTTGGAATTCCACAATGACAGCTGATTTCATTGCGGCACCCTTCAGCGTGGTATCACATATAACAATCACCTTGGGTCTCTCCCCGGGCCTGGCACCGGGCCTGGCCTGGTCCATTCCTCTGCTCACATGGGAGAGGGGTCTCAGCATGGCTGTGGAGAGCATTGTTCTCCAACCCGACTCCTCTGAAAGAAAGTCTGTTTACTATAGATTCTTCATGGCCAAGTGTGAGAGGGAATATAAACACACCTGACACTGAAACCTGCACGCAGGAGGTATATCTCTCCCTCAGGGCTATCGTTGCCTCTGCTGATTTATTTTGGTTTCCTCTACATGACTCAACTGACTTCTCCCTTCACCAGCCAAACCCTGACCATGGAAACCCAGCTCTCCCACTCCTGTCGCCCTCTGTCCACCTTAGCGGGGCGGGCTGCACACAGCTATTTGTTTTAGGAATTGAAGAATGTGCCCATTGTCTGTCCGCAGCCATCCAGAACCAACTGCTATAAATGCATCTTTTGTCCAAGCCCTCCGTCCTCCCCCGCCATCCTAGTACAGACAGAAGTTATCTAGCATGGGGCAGCTCAGTCCGTGATTGGGTTTCAGTGAAGGTAGAGAGAGAGAGAGAAAGAGGGAGAGAGACACAGAGAGCACATAGAGAGATGACACAAGGGGGACCTGAGGGATATTTAGTTCTGGAGACAGGTGCATTCATCTTTTCTGTACACATCCGGGACAACGTGTGCCTGATCAGGTCTTGGAGAACCTGAGGCTCCATGTTGAAAGGACTTTGTGATTTATGCCACAGCTGCGCTGTCAGACTGTGTGTTATGGAGGCTAATTATCTCCTCCCGGGACTGAAACAACACTGATTTGATATTATTTCCATGGTTATCATAATTCCTGCATTCCGGTTGTGGTAGATTCAACGTTCCTACTGCTGGTTGTATTCTGTTTGAATTTCACTGCGACTCTGTAAACATTATTTCCTGTGTGGCAGCTCACTGCATTCATTATTAATCAAATGCCTTCTTCTTCTACAATTACTGTTACTAATACGACTCTTTATTTTTTAAACAAACATTATGTCTGAAAACTAGGATTACTGCCTTGTTTGTCTCTGCAAACCAGTCAAGTTACAATTTACATCACTGAGAGTAACAGATTCCTTGCATGTGTTTACATGCTTGGATAATAAAAGCAGATTTTCACAGAACACAAAGTTGTAGTCATGACAGTAGACATGCAAGTCCCTGGTGGCCTAAAGCATAGAGCAGCAAGTAAAAGGTATCCAGATTCAATCCCTGGACTGGGAGGAATAACTCTGCAAGATCAGCAGTTACCCTTGAGCAAGGCCTCAACCCACACCGGTCCAGTGACCAGCAAATCAGACGGCGGTCCTCTGTTCATCAGTACAAATACCTTGAAGAAATACAGGTTGAAAATGTTGGGTACTGTTGGCAAAGAAACAGAAAATTCTAATAAATAAATGCTTTACATCCAGCTTTAACTCGGCAGCAAAGACAAAGTTTCAAGGTAGAAACCAAAACCTCTTTTAGAGATTTTTAATAGGCAATCGGCTCCATTTCCATTGCCAGTAGAGGAATTCCCCTTTCTGATTTTCTCCAGGTGCTTCCTGTCCGTCGTCACATACGTACCTAAAACTGTCTCTCAACTCAGTGTCAACCACTGACCTCAAGATTCGTGTCATCAATTCAGTATCCAATCAAATGAAATACGCACCATCATCTCTGTTCTTGACATTGAGTAATGGCCAGTTAAATGTTTTTGAGTTGACCATTGACATTTATGCCTTTATTTGAAAGGGCCAGTGAAGAAGGATAGTTAACGCTGGGAAAAAGGGAAGGGGGATGAGATGCAGTCAAACCAGGAACTTGCCGCTGAGGACAGTAAACGCCCATGTTGTTCACGCCATAACCATGTGACTATCTGGTAACCCCACAAATTATTTTCAGCAGACAGCATGAAGGCTTAAACAGGAGAAAAGAAAAAAACTTTTCTCAATGATTCGTAACCAGGACAGACAAAACACTGAACAGAGACTTGCTCTAAACTCCCTCCACCACTAATATAAATACATGAGGGTGCTAGAGGAGCGAATGGTGTTTGTGCCGCCTCCGCTGCTGGGCATGCTCAATCCTCCACTGGCGACCTCGTGACCCAAAGTGGTCGGTGGCTGAACAAATGAATAAACTGCACTACTCATATAGCAGGCAGGAGACCCCCCCCACCTCCCACCTCCCGCTATATTCACACATCACACAGAACAGGTTTATGTCTCATCCACCCCCTCAAACATGTCCTCCACTGCCAGATGTCTCTCTCTCTGTCTCTCATCCTACGTGTTTTCGCGTGGTTTAAAAAAAGGTGTAAAGCGTATGGTGGAACAAGCTCCTAGCTTATGTGTTTTTTACAGACCACAGAACTGGAAATGGTTTCACAGTATATGCGATAAGGGAAGTGAACACGCACACACACGCACACGCACACACACACAGAATCAAAAGAAATCGGATGTGCCTGCAAACAGACACACACACACACATACACGACCCCCCACACACAAAAGGACAATGGGTGTAGCGCTGTGGTAGGTAAAGGATCAAAAGATACAAGTATTTAATTCCGGGCAGCACAGCAAGGTGAGCATCAGAGCCGTGGTGCTCGAGACCGAAAAGTTTGTTGCTGACGTTCGAAACAAAGTAATAATGCTCTCATCTACAGAGATGCTGATACCGAGGCGACAGCAGCAATGCCGAGGGGTGAAACGACGCTCGAATAAAGATTAGCACTCTGAGCCTGAGGTGAGGCCGCTGCACAGCAGAGCAGGATGAGGTCTGGCTGGGAAGATAATGATATAGGGAATAACAGGGTGGCTACCATTAAGCACACCATTTTATAGACCTGTCTTTCTTTACCACTCACCGATATAAAAACCAGCCGATCAGCATGAGGTGTATCGCAAAATATATGAGGTATGTGGATCATAACCCCGCCCCTTACACCATAAAGGCTGCTTACTTCCCCAGAGTACAAAATAAGGCTAATACTTCTGCTGGGGTTGTCGTAATCAATAGGTGCTTAGATCCTTTGCTTTCATTCCCCCTGCCTCATATATTTCCCAACAAATTGCATTTTTCATGGAGTGCATGAGAGGAGAATGTCAAAATCAGTTTTCGAGCGTTCAAGCTTGAAAATGTAAAGTATGTCACCAAACAGTGTAATCACAATATGTTTCCACACAGAGAGGAGCCACCTCTTCACATGATATTTCTGCTGGATCTAATTAGGTACCTTATTATTTACAGGCCATTTTGGGGTCAGCTAGAGACCTTTATAGTTGAAATTCCTTGGTGATTCCCTGGATAATCTCCTGTATGTGCACGTGGCTTTAAGTGAGAGCGCAAATGTCGGAGTCGGTTGCTGCGGAAGTTATCTGGATTTTAGGATAATCCTAACCCTAGTTAAAATGCCCTAGAATGTCCGAATGAGCCCATGTGAGAATTAAACAGGATTATGTCTGGAGATTCACCATGAGCGAGTGGGCGCACTAAGGAGGTTTTGAAAAAGAGATGTTGAAAACTTGGAGCCAATGAAGCTTGAGCTTTTGGTGATGAGGGACAACGCCAGTGTCGTGCTGCAAACACATTTTTTTACTTCCGCAGCATCATATCCTGCGTCCTGCACGCTCCACCCTGGCGCCACCTCTCGCATGAACGATAGAGGAGGTTTTCCTGTTGTTGTGAATGTATCTGACTCTCTCCTGAAACGTTCCTCCTATGTGAAAGTCAAACTCCAGAAAATGTCCAGACCCAACCGTACGAACATTCCCCAGATTGAAAACGTCTTTATTGTCATCAGACTCACCGTATTAAAGTTAGGGAAGAGGCTGAGGGGGGAGGATCCATTGAGCCTGAAGGGCAGGAGGTGTTTGAGGTCGAGCTGAGGCTGAAGAGGCCGCCCCGGGATGGGGAGGGAAGCGAGGAGGGAGTTACCCTGGGCCGACGTACCTGGACAACACAAAGAGATGTATGTTAGAAGCTAAGAAACAACAGTATGTTAACATGGTGTAGCAGGGGGGGTTACTGTTCCTGTGGACCTGCACTGATGGCTTCCTAGAGGTGAGGCGCAGCACATAGAGGAGGCCTGACTTTGATGAATGCCACGCCAGAGGCACCGTTCCGCCTCCACCTGACACCCTGGCACAAATCGTACAACTCAAGTGGATGTGAATGTTTGTGCATGGTTACTGTTTTTATGCAGACACTAGAAACACGTGTATGGGGGGGGGGCTGGGCAGTTTTACTGGGGACTTAATATCCCCATTACCCCAACAGCCCCCCAAGGACATGCACCTGCCCCCTCATGTACACACACATGCACACACACACACACACATCATTTAATTACTGATGTATTGGCTGAGGAAAGGTGCCCGCGCTAAGGAAAGATGGGAGATATCGGATTTCAAATGGACCAGGGATGAAGAGATTTCTAATTTTCCACCTGGCTGCGTTTCAGTGGACCTGTGCGCTCGGCGGTGCGCAGGCACTTATCCCAGCACCAGGATCAATCATCAGTGTCAGCTGCAGGTCACTGTGGCCACCCCATGCTATGCCTATCATGTGAGCGGCTTTGCAGCACACACATACAACGTCTGCGAGTGATAATGCATGCCACAGAAAGGGGGAAAAAAGCAATCAGTGACCTTACAATAATACCAGCGTCTTGGCCCAAAAGAAAAAGAGCAGCTACTCAGTGGGGGGAGGATTTCAAAGACAGATGGTTGGAGTGAAGATGAGTGGGTGAAGACAAACACACGGTGTGAAAAAAACGTACCATGGAGCACATGATCCACTACTTTGTTTACCATGCGGCACAATTCTACTGATGCAATAAAAAGACTTAAACACCATCGAAAAAAGATAAAGTTCAATACCCCTACTCTAAGAAACATTTCCAACAAATGATCAGAGCTGTGCATGGAATTCTGAAAGTCAAAGAAAGACAAAGGACGAGAAATACAAAAAAGTATCGTGATTTTGACAAAATCCTGGATTCATTTTCAATAAAAGTATTCAATGCTATTATTAATTATTCAATTATTCATTAGGTAAAAAAGCCAAGCTTAAGAAAAGATCATGGTCATGGTTAAGAAAAAACTAATTGCAACACGACCTCAAACTCCAGCATGAACCCAACCAACACATCGTTAACATTATAATAGTTATTATTAGTATTGTTATTCATCACCTATTATAAAAAACACACACTCCTTCCTCCACTAGCTCCAAACATAACTCCTCAAAAGTAATTCCGCTTACAGTTCACTAACAGATGGCAAAAAACATGGCTACAAGGCCACAGTTACCGAAATAACAGAAACTGTCAAACTAAAGCCGAGAAGTTGCTCTCTGAAGATTTGGGGTGTCTTTCTATTCTTTGTTGTGATATTTTTCTTCTTTCTAGAACCAATTTCAATGTTGTGCTTTGAGGATGACGGCAACGCTGCTCTAAGGCCTGTGTGAAGCTCAGAACATGCTGATAGATGTCAAATTTGCCAGTAGTCTGGCCCATGGCTTTTTTTTTGTGGTTTGGCAGGAGTGGCAGCCATGATGTGGGGTGTGTGTGGTCGGTGGGTGGGTGGGGGACATATGCTTCTTAGCACTGTGGTCTAAGGCCTGCTTTGCCATGTGTGGGCTCTCCTCTGCTGTCTGACACCCAGAGAGAGGCAGCACGGGACGGACACAGCCTGCAGACGCGTGGGCAGCAGCCGGCGGTGGGAACGCTCACACACATACACACACACACACAAATATACACACCCAATCACACAGAAAACGAGGAGCCGAGTCTTCTCTTGGAAGGGCTATCATAGGGAAAAGCTGGGCTTGCAGGGAGAACAGTTATCAGCTGATAGTGCTTCCAACACCTCTCTGTGACTCCCAAGGCAGCTTATTAAATCAGGGGCTGTCTGTTTGCCTCTTTGGATGATAACGCAGCCATGGAGGCACGGCCTGAATCCAGGCATGTACAACAGCGAGTGAAGGAGTGTGCATGCGCTAGACTAGAGTCTACCAGACGAGTATCACATGCACACACACTCACACACACACACAAACGTACACAAACAGAGCTGCCTACGCACCTCTGACAACAAATAGCTCCCAGGACGTACACAAGCAAACATACTGAGCCTTCATTCCTTATTCCTCTTCCGCTATCACCGCATTAGCTGTTCAACCCTTTAGTCCTTCTACTGTAATTCTCTTGTCATCACTCCAGTGCTCCCTTAGGTCTTTGACAAATTGCCTTTTCTCATATCTAAATACCCCCCCGCCCCCTCTGGGTTCTGCATATCCCTGCAAATGGTCGCTCAGCGGCACAGGAGAGGGTAGATGGGGGGATGTCGATAAGCACACAGCCACATGCACACACAAACACAAAATTACAAAAGGTTTAATTGTACACGTATCACATATTGTGTTTGAGTCTATAGGATTAAACTGTGAAACAAATAATCATGAATGTTTCAGTGTTCAAACATGCTTGTTGTATTTATGTGCAAGGGTAAAAATGGTTGATTTATTTTCGCCCCCGGCCCCTGATAACCTTTTATCGCTCTGTGATTTTCCGCTTATTTAATGTCACGTGTGTGTGTGCACATGTGCATGATGTTTTCATCATGAGCACATATGTTCCTTCTGTCAAGAGTCATGTGTGCGTCAAGGCTCAAGTTTATTTACGCCTCACTTGTGGACCACAGTCCAGACCACTGGCGTAAAACAAATCTCTCACTATCTCCCCCAGATGACTTTGCTCACAGATCAGACTGTCTCTCCCTCCCCAGGCAGGCTTCCTCCTCTTCCTCTAACCACCACAACAACGCATCCCACCCTCCCATGACTCACTGGGCTGAGTTACACAACAGCCACAGTCACATCGCATCCGCTCCGATGTGTGCGTGTTTGTGCGGGGCGGTGCATGCGAGCAGTAGAATTCAAACATCGATTTTTCAATTATTTTCAACTTGCTCCTCTTAGTAAATGATGGATTTCAGCATACACAAGCAAACATACTGAATCTTCCCTCCTCACTACCACCGAATTACTTTCTCATCCCTTTAGTCCTCCTACTGTAATTCTCTTGTCATCACTCCAGTGCACATTTCGGTGTCTGACAAGTTGCCTCTCCTCACTTCTAAATACCCCTATCCTGCCCCCCTGGTGCTCAGCATATCGCCTAAAACTGCTGCTGAATGGCACAAGAAGGATATTGGTAGAGGGTCCTGGGGGGAGGAGAGCAAACCTTTCTATTTGTGGCCCAGTGTAATTATGTGGGATACATGCCGGCACAGCAGGGTCTTTGGAGTTGGGGGAGCAAAACACCACGTTCTTTTTTTCCTTCGGCCTGTTCTTGTCTAACCTCCTAAAGACAGATTTGACTTTGTGTGAACATACTAAGAACAGGTGACATTTCATGTAGACTCTACAATATTGATCATTGACAGTAAAGATGTGCGGGGGTTGACTAGGTTGTCTAGAACACAGGCCAAAAAGTGACCAAGCAGCGGTTGTTTTAAATAACTTACCGACTGATTGCTTTCGTTAGGCTTTCCATTATAAAATTAGATTAAGGTACACAGCAGAAGAGATTTCCCTACCATCCGCTATTGGTCACTAACATCCAATAACATCAACTGTTGTTAGGCATTCATTAGTGTGGTAGAACAGAGAAGGGATATTCTCTTGTGTGGTGCTCTAAAATGATACAGTGTTTAGTTTAAAAAGGCTTAGAAGTCATGATGTCTGATTTACTGAGCAGGCTACGTGTCTTTCATAGTATTGCCATACAAGCCCACTCAGCCTTGAAAACCAACAAGGGAGAAGACACCTTTACAAACCAAACCGAAGGTGAACTGACCCGGAGCATTTCAAAGCGATGGAGTTGATTATCAGACCTCCAAAATGGGTAGTAGGTGGTGCACCAGACGGCGGCTAGGGAAACTTGAAGAAAACCTCACATGGGTCAATCCATCAAAATCGAGAAGCATCTCAATAAGCGAAGGTAAGAGATCAGACTATAGGTTCTACATTAATGGAGAACCCATTCCACCGGTATCTCAGAAACCCTTAAAAAGCCTTGGACAATGCTATGATGCATGCCTCAAAAACAGCAGGCAGGTCCATCAACTGAAGCAGGATGTGAGAAGTAGTGTTGCACCAGTAGTAGTGTTGCAAAGTGTACAGATACTAGAAAGGCATCACAATGACAAGCTGTTAAAAATATTACGATACCAAATTTGATTAGTATCGTAATATAGTACTTAGGAGGGTAGCTGAACGACCACGAGAGAGAGAGAGAGAGTGAGAGAGAGAGAGAGAGAGAGGGAGAGGGAGAGAGATAACTACAGCCTTCCTGAGATTTATGGTAAAACTACAGAATTTCCTTGTTTAAAGTTGGTTCATGTGTACTCAAGTAAATACCAGTATACAGTATGACACTGTTCATTATCTGCTCCTGCAAATTTTTCACAATATAAAGAAATTAATAGATTCAGTCAACAGATATGCATGCTTTTATTTTGAAACCGTAGCGCACAGGAAGTGTCACAAAAATTTATGTTCATGACAAAATGTACAGATAAAGTTTGAAACTGTGCTGAAAGATCATATTTTGATCTGTTCAGCTTTGAACTTTGCGTGGTACGCAAAAAAAACCCCAACCGTCTGAGACTGGGAGATCTTTTTATACCTTAGAATAGTCTTCTGATTAAAGACTCTCCTTTGATGGAGAACTATGATTTGACCTTTTAACTTTGATGTTGGTTGACAACCCATCTGACCTGTCGACCTATTGACCATAACCATCCTGAGCTCCTGCAATAAACCGAACCAAGAAGAAAGACATATTAACAAAATATCCACCTTCCCCCTTGACTTTGCTTGCCACACATCAATAAACTGAACAAACCTGGGAACCTCAAAATGGACCTGGAGCAAACCGTCGCTGAGTTGCAGTCAAAAAATGAACAACTTGGACAGGAGAATGAGCGGTTGAATTTGCTGCTTAGTGTGTTTAAGGAAAACATTGAAATGAGAACCTTGATACAGCGCTCAAGCAATGAAACTCTCGAGGCGCCAACAGGTATCGTTGATGTTTTTCTTTGCTAGTAGATGCCAGCTAAAGCACAGTTCAGCGTTGTTAGGGAGTTTTTGTGTAGTGGCAAATAAATTGAGTTAAATTAAGTTTCTGTAGTTCACGAGATTTCCTTTCCCTGTGACCTTTTAGTGATATAATCATGTACATTTATAGACGAAAACAAACTCTTAAAATTATGTGTTATTGCATTTTCTGTTTTCCTCAGACAAGACAATAATATTTTGATATCTTGCTGTCAGTTTGCATCCAATCAGGAAGAAACGATTCCAGTCTATGGAAAAGCACCCTCAATGAGAGGGAGTTCAGTAAAGACCTTGATCAGACCAAAATCCAACATGAACATCGAACCTCGTCTCCCGCCCACTCCAAGCCTCTCAAACAAAGATCTGGCCAGACAGACCGATGTGAGGAGGGGAAGTATCCCAGCTGCCCAGCTGATGTGGCTGAAGGTGAGTGATGCTTATTTGGAGAGGTTTAAGTAATAGTAGTGTTGCAAAAAAAATTATAATTAATTATGTGTGCCTATGCATGTATACTTATTATTTGACTTATTATTCTTCTTCCGTATAAAATTTTGTCCCGCTACTCCTCCCGCAGTTTTCGTCGTACGTGTAAGTATGTGCGAAAATGAATGGGAGTCAAGGTCTCTCGCACATTTAGAGCGAGAGCAGAGCAGAACTGATTTTCAGCTACTTTTTGTGTGCCTAAACTGCTCTCAAAGCCACAAATTGAGGTGGTCATGCATGATTTTTAGATCAAAACGTAGGAAAACGTGATAGCTTCGCAGAAATGTCATTATAAATCAATCAAGCTTGTCTCACTCGCTCCCACGGTCCCATTTCTTAACTCTAACCAATAAAAAAGATATCTGTATGTTTGGCAAAATCTTGGGATTCTCACGGAGTCTTTATTTCACAAATCGGACTCAAAGTTTTTGAGTAAGAAGCAGGTGTTCGAGGACTAGAGCTATCTCTTCCCCTTGGGTCTAATGTTAATTTTGAGAAGAAATTTCTGGAAGGAGCCACACTTTTCTTACTTGCTCCCACGGTCAAATGTTTTAGTTCTTATCAATAGGAAAACTATATCTGTTGGTTCTCTTTTCCAGTGTGTTTAAACAGGAAAGATTCCTCTGATGTCTTAGATGTTGCGATTCAAGCAGCAGCACGTCTCTCTCTCTCCACATTTACAAAATTTCTCGGCAGTAGGAATTTCCTAACTAATTTATTTATTGCTGTTGCAGACATGATCCTTGGAGAGATTGCTCTACAACTGGACAGGAGGATTCTGTCTCGTGTCTTCCAGGGCCACAAGAGGCTTTATGGTTTCACATTGCATAATGTACCAGCCAAGATCCTGGAGGTAAGAAACCCCCTTCAATTTTGTTTACGTTTCAATTAAGACTTTTATCCTTTTTGAGATAAGACATCAAATCTCAACAAAGCTTCAATCTGAACTCATCTCAAAAACCGGTTCTCAAATTTCCAGTGTACTATTGTGATGCAGAAGAAACTAACAAGCTTCTCTTCCTCTCTTGTAGGCTAGCACACAACTGACAGGGAAAGTAGATAAAGGCTATCAAAATTACCTCACTCAGAGGTATGATGACCTCATGGAGCAGTTGAATAAGCTTGGGTACAAAACGGCAGTTCACCCTCAATTCTCTGAATTTATCATCAACACTTATGGGATCCTGAAGGAGAAGTCTGGAGATTGTAGCATACAAACTGGCACTTACCCAGCGAACTACAACAACCCAGAGACTCTGAAGACACTCATAATGACCATTGCTCCAATGAATCTTCAGGAGAACCTGCTTCTGCTGCTCAAATGTCTCTGCAAGATGGCCGAGAAGGACAAAAAGCCTATTCTTCTCTTTTAGAAATGTTTAGATTTACAGGCTTGTACCATGCACAAATGTGAAACAAACATTGATAAATGGCATGAGAACATTTTGTGTATTTTTTGTTCGACCACAGAAAACCTTACAATTCTTTGCATGGTGAAACCACAAATAATTTACTTATTTGCTTATTCATATACTCATTACAACCACACTGATGCCTGGTAAGTATAAAGGGCATACTTACCAGGCATCAACGTGGATCACAAGATACAGCACCATGAATGAGTTTCTCAAGGACCTGGTAAATAGATTCAACAGCCATTTTGTTTCTGTTCATGCTTAACCCAGGTGTGGGGGGGCAGTTCAGGGAGAGAGAACCAGGCTATGATAGACCTGCATTTGGATAACTGCTGTTTAGTTAATAAGCAGGACAAGATTGTTCCAAAATATTTAGTTTATTAGTTTAGATGGCACATGCTGCACTATAGAGTTCTGCATCTACCTTTATTAGTTCTGCCAAGGATTTTCTGTTTTCGTTTACATTCGTCTGTTTGTTAGTTAGCAGGATTACACAAAAGCCTTTTTTTTAAACTTTATTTAACGTTGCAAGGTTGTTTTTCAACATTTCCATTGATTTCTCAGACAATAACTCATGGATCTTGATGAAAATAATCAGCTATTTGTTGATTTCTGCAGAATTTCAGGCCGTTATGCATCACGTCTCTGCTGCTCAGTTGCACTGCCGGTTAGACCTTTGCCATCAGGCTTCCGATCTGTGTACCCAGCTGTGACAATGAATTTCTTGAATGTTTTGAGAGAGAAGCTACGAGGGGAAAATTGCTGACTGCTGAAACGATGAGAACAAAGTGCAGGCACGATATGAGCATAATTACCCGGTACCATGTGGATGGTTCTTTTGTCAGCTGCCAGGCGCGCACAATAAGCTCTCTTTTTGATGATGTTTAGCACAGTCCTCATATGCCAGTCAATGAGTTTGGCTGTCACAAATGTGCACACTGTCGAGGCCTGACACACACATTCGGAGTCATAACACGATGCTGCTCATTGTGCATTTGCCTCACTGTTGCCACGCTGTTTCACCATCACCCCAGTCGGCCCGCAAACCTCTGGGCAGACCACGGACCTGATGGGACTGGATGTGACAGCACAGGAACTACAACTTTGCAAACATTTAGAGCTATAGCTTTTTAGTTGCAACCAAATTTATCTTTTTTTTAAGCTAAGGTATGAAATAAGCAAAATATACCATGCATACAAAGGGCTGTCTCACACAGGCTGCGTCTTGAAATTGTAATTTGGCCTCATAGTGTTCTAGTGGCTCAGAGCCATTTGAGGGCATGAAATGACATTAAGCTGTCTCTGGATGTCCGAATCTAGTCCTCAGAGAGACGGAGACCGTCACTAAGACACACAGACAGAGAGCGCTAGAAAGTGACTCATAACAGCCAATTAGCATCTGCTTGATCAGGAGGTGGTCTGAGGGCCACCGTGGGAACCATTCCAGCATGGACGGAGAACATTAAGCACAATCAGTTTTAATTAAAGACTGTCGCTTTTTACTCCTCTCGATCCCCAGCCGTTCCTCCCTCACTTCTCTTCTCCACTCCTCCTTCAAGTGCGATGCAAATGTGCGAACTCTCTACGACTGGACTGATTAGATTCAACAGTGCAGACAGAGATGATGGAGGAACTTAAATTAGCTCTCAATTAAGCCAATTTGATTAATTCGGTGGAATGAAACGTTTCCTCACAGACTCAGGTACAATCTCGTCACAAAGAATACGGAATTATTCAAAATATGAGACACAAACTGGGAGAGCAGCCAAATAAATGTGCTACTCCTGCTGCTTTTTGCCGTCAAATTGACCTTTTTTGGAGATTTATGTCTCTGGGCCACTTTCCTCTTTCATAAACTACTTTGAAAAACAGGCAATTTAAAATGTCTACAAAGAGCCCTTTCATTTTGCGCCCCATCCTCCCTGCCTCTCATTTCCTCACCTTACCTTAAAGCCTTTTAAAGTTGTTTATTTGAATTACATTTTCACTCCTTTTTTTCTGGGTCACTCGGCATGCCGTGCTGGCTGCGCTGCAACTGTATATTGTGTACTGGAGTGTGTAAGGTGATGACTGTGTGCGTGACACGTGACAATTTGTATTCCTGCGTTTGTGTGGCAGGCTGATACAGTTTATGCAGCAAAAATGCGTGTGCTTCTGCACCGTGTGAATGGTTGTGCGTCTTTCCTCTCCGGGTTTGTGTGTCCACATGAAGGGAGCGTAGATATTTGCAGCAGCGACACATGGAGTCAAGCTTTAATAAGGTTGTGAAGATTTTTCTTATGAGGATTATATTTAATCTCAGCTGAGTACCATCCTCTCATCAAAATCTCTCATATGTAGTTTTGCCCTCCTTTTTCCTTCTTTTCCCCGGATTCCAGAAGGTGGCACACTGCTCCATGTGGCCTGATTATATGCAAGGCTAAGCACAGTTTGACCCCCGACTGAAAATAGAGCACTCTCAGGAAGGGAGAGGATTTTTTAAAAACTTTTCTGTCATGACAATTTAAGAGGAATTGTACAAAGTGTGACACTGAATCAGTTGAGTTAACATCTCTGTCAAACCCTGAAACCCCAACTGTACTCATTCAGGTACACACCATAGTTACCTAAAGAGGCTACATGTATTTCAACAATTTCCTTGATTTGTCAGAATGGAGCAGCTCCACCAATTTGCAGCCCGTTTCTTTATCTTTGCTTTAGGCTAGCGACTTGAGGCGACCATGCTAGCATAACACACCTGCAGCTCTGGCCTCCAAGTTGTTGATAGTTGAGTTGCATTGTGGGTATTCTAGGTGCCAGGTTGTGACCAGCAATCAAAAAAGATGCTGTTTCTTGTTCAGTTGCATTGATTACCTCCACCAAGGAGGGGGGTTTAAAATGAGCCTTGGTGGAAGGATGTGTTATGGTTCAGGAAAGAAACCATTAATTATGGGTTTGGGTTCTGATCGAAGGGCAGATCTGGGAATTTTGTAAGATTTACCTGAAAATAGTTCATGGATCTTGATGAAATAAAGTCTGACATATTAAGGTGAATGATTTAATGACTGTGTACGATTTGGTGCACACCAATCGTGATCTAGTGAATTTAAATGTGGTTTCATAAAGTGACAGTTGGACCTTGGCAAAGCAATGTTCTGTACTGTGCCATTCCAGTTGAGGGTTTTTTGGGACCTTTGTTAATTACAGAATTAAAAGGTATAAGACGTAAGAAGTGTGCAGGAGATTTAGACTCCATCAGTGTGGATAAAGGTATATAAAGGGGCTAATTCAGAGCCAATAAATAAAACATGAGAGGTTAATGAAGTTTACATAAGATCAATATTCAGCCTCCAGCTTCAGCAGCGACCATTGTCTCATCAGACAAAGATATCAACCTTTAGCTGTGCTACTGGAATTGACAAACAAGGTTAAGGCTCAAACTAAATTACCGGAAGTAAAATGAGAGAAGTGAGGTTAGTACCACCCTGAAATTATCTTTGTTTAATCATCGAATTTGTGCATTTTCTCAACATCTGTTTTTTTTTTTATCTGAAAAGTAAGAAATACTGCAAGGTTTCTGGGTCAAGCAGGTTTGAGCAAATCATTTCCGCGTGTTTGGACGTCTGGCTCAGTGGTGAGTCGTGGAAATCGGTTGGTGGTAACAGGACCTCGTGGAGATGCTTCTTCTCCCAGGGAGTGTCTATAATGAGTTCTGTCAGGCAAGCGGCGAGCATCGCACTGCTACCAAACCCGACCTGAGCTGAGGCAAAGCCCATCTGTCAAGAGGAGACGATAAGCCCGGAGCCATCCAGAAACAAATTGCTCAGCTTCCCCACTGCGAAGCCCTACAAGGCAGCCAGCAATGGGCGGGCAACGGAGATGCTGCCGATTCCTGATGTTCCCAAGGAAAATGGGAGGTGGAAAAGGGAAATATCAAACACATTAATCTATGCAGATGGCGCCGATGGCCTGTCATCACTCTGCAGCAGCTGTACGCCGAACTTCAGCGTGACGATAAACAGCAAAAAGGGGGAAAAGAATCAGAAAAGTATTGTTTTTTTCTTTCTTCCAAGCCTAAGGGTGAGCAGCTTTCATAATGATGACAGCTGTTGGACCTTTCTCAGAAAGTGGAAACCAAATGACTTTTATGACACAGACGATGTTGAAAAGGGGAAAGATCAAAGACAAAATATGACGAACAATTTAAACATCTGTTTCAGGGGCCGGACAGTCGTCTTTATCAGACGCTGCCATTTTGCAAGTGCCGTGTTGAAAAATAAAAGTGTGGATGAACTAATTCTAAGTTGTGGCATGCTCACACATATGCAAAACTCCCGGGGATAAGGAATTCAACATGATTGACAGGAACTCAGATGAGGTTAATTTCCTTGGCAAATTGAGTCATTTGTGGAAGTGGCATTAAGTGCGACATCGTTTTTTACATGAATAAATATCAGGCTGGTCAACCAAGCGTCACGCCAGCCATCATGCCAACTGTGACACCTCATTACAAACTGATTAGATACGGTGGGCGAGCCGGGGCCGGTTGGATCTTCAAGGAAGGTAGGATGCGGTTTACAGGAGGAAAATAAGTACGAGACAGAGGTTGCGTTCTAATTTTAGCTCCTCAGTGACGAGATGAGAGGAGCGAGAGATGAAAACGCTCGCCGAGACACCGGGTGGCAGACGCAAAGGTGCTTATGAGGCTGTGACGAATGTGAAATGAAAATGAAGTTGTGGTTGTATTTGATGGCGGTGGAAGTATACTCTCTAGATCCCTCACCAGAGAAGAACACTGTCAAACAGCACACAAACGCACATGCACACGCACACACACACACACACACACACACACAAACATGCACACACACAGGAGAAAAGATCTTAACAATTAATGACTCATTTACACATTTGCAAATAGTCTGAAATTCTTCGGTATTGCAGGCAGGACCATTTGCTTTATTTATATACACTAGCAAACTGCTTCCAAAGAGAATTGTACTGTACATTAGTTGTGTATTATTACATTCATTGTTATGCAAAACAGCTCCTGCTAAACAAGTTGTATTTGCAGCAAGCCAGTAAATTGCCTTTCCCGAACAGATTTTTTTTTTTGCCTTCAAATAGGCTTGCTGATCGTCTACTCCCATTCCACCTGAAATTGTTTTTTTTTTGTTTAGCACAAAATGTCTTTTCCCTCACTCGCTCCCTTATTCCAGCTTCTTTGTTTTAGACTTATCTTATAACAAACCTAATTTCAGCTCCGCTCTGGGGCTCATGTCTGTGGCCAATTAAAACTCTTAATGGAAATGTGTACTGGCTATAAAAAGGCAAAGCTTTCCTGTCCTCGCTGTAGGGCCAAATATTTTTTTCCCCCTCTCCCTTTTAACACTTTGCGGGGAAGAGTGAGACAGCTCGTATATCATGCGTGGAACAGAATTGCAGTTGCATGAGAGTTATGGCACAGGAACAACGGTGGTAATAAAACTCCTTCAGCTGTGAAGGTTAGCACAGTGGTACCGCATAAATTAATTCACATCCTATAATGTAGATAACGTTTCAAGAAAAAACAAACACTGGCAATTCGGAGATAATTTTAATTGGGCGTACAAAATCCTGACTAATATCTTTATTGACTGAGAGAATTAACCCTGAAGTGTCCGAGAGCAGGATAGAAAGTTGGCTGAAGGACATACCAGTGTCAAAAACCAATTACCCCTCGGTTGCTTTTAAAAATGCCCTCTCTCCTGATCGGCTGCAGCCCGGGGAAATGAACGAGCTAATTTCGCCCAACCTGGGCTGTAATTGTTTCAAATCAGCCTCATGCCTCAGCGTCGCCGGCAGAATAATTGCTCATGAGCGAGAAGATTAATCTACAGAAGCACATCTGTGGGACTTAATTTACGGGTCACAGTGCCATGCCTTGTGGATCCATTAGACTCATTTGGTTTTCAATCCTGTGTAGCATATGCAGCTAAACAAAGGTGAAACAACGGCAGGGGAACTCAGAGGAAACAAGCACAAACTGCTCCGTGTTCATACACAGTCACCTGTAAATACGTGAAGACCAATGGTCATGACCATTCTTTGATGAGTGTGTTTTTTTTCTCTTTTTGGATGTTTCACCTCACTGTGCAGACATAATACACATCCCGCAGCACAGCTGTCGTCCCACTAACCACGTCCTCCCCAAATGATCCGTCTCTCGCCACGTCCACTTCTAAACACCTGCTACTGGTGGAGAAGTGTCAGGCTCAGGCGCAGGCAACAAAACTTCTTCTTACAAAAGGAGGAAAAGTGTCATCCTGTGCCAAACGTCAGCCCCCAATCAGCAGCGGCGGAGAAATCAGCATTTGGATTGTGAGCCACTTTGGGTTCTGAGAGAGGACGGGCCGCTCGACATGCTCTCTGAAGAGAAACAGCTGCAAGCTGCAAATTGGAAAGCCTTTGTGAGAAGCCGCTCTGCCCTTTGTTGTCTCCTTCCTCCTCTCCTCAGAGTGCTGGCATGCAGATGTCTCCTCTCATTCCTCACGTGTAATTACAAAGACGGTAGAGCGACATGAAGGGGTGATTCTTTATACGAGACATTGTACTGCAGGCGGCACACCACAGTCAGGCAGCTGACGCCGTTTTAAAAAGGGAAAAACTTCACAGCAAAGGATTTAGCACCTTGGTCCTCTGCCACGGCCGCCTACTTCTACACTGCTTTCCATACGCTTTCCCTACATGACACACAGGATAATGGGGTTGAAAGATAATCAATATTACCGCCAATGGTGATGTTATACATGTATACCTTCAACTCCAACTCCTGCCCTTCCTGGGTGCAAAGAGGAGACATGGGGGCGAGGAGATAAGGATTCTTATCAGAGTGTGTGCAGGTGTTTGGTGGAGCGAGGCCATAACAGGATTCCTAAGTTACTATTGGCCGGCAGGACTTCAGTCATTGAGAGAAGAGGCAGAAAGGAAGCACTGACAGAGAGGATGGGGATTGGTGTTGTGTGTGCAGTGGTGGTGGGTGGGCCAACGGCCAGGGTGTTAGAATTGTGAATCCCCTCAGAGTACCGCAGTATACTGCACGTCTTAGACACCTGCTGGTGTGGCGATAAGGAGCGAAAAGCAATCACTTCAGCTCCCGGGCAGACCCAACTGGCATCTTGTTGCCTCTCAACCTGCTTCTCGGGTAATTTCTCTCAAACATTACTTGTTTTCTGTTATTGGTCAGCTCCCCTTGCAGGCTGACAACTTGGTGAGGAGAGGAGAGGAGAGGAGGAGGATGAGGATGATGAGGAGGAAAGAATGTGGATGAGGAGAGGAGAGGAGAGGAGAGGAGAGGAGAGGAGAGGAGAGGAGAGGAGAGGAGAGGAGCGGAGCGGAGCGGAGAGGATGAGGAATCATCAAAGGTCAAGAGAGATGCTCTTTGTATACAGTTTGCCCAGTTAAGTGTGCACTTTGTTTTACTGTATGTCGTCATAATCCTGCAAATCTAAAAATGCAAAGCAGTGCACAAAGGACAAGTGTCTCGTGCCACCACAGGCCCCCATTTCAAACTAACTTTATCAGCCACAGAGGTCAAGGACGTGCAGTCTGGCTCAGATCGGCTCCTCGGGCTCTCCGGAGAGCGTTTCTCATTAGTGTGATTCCAGCGGAGGATTATAACGTGAATCCTTGGGATACATTTTTGCTCGTCACGCGGAGACCATCAGCTGTTGCAGTCAACCAGCGCGGGACTGCTGAATTATTCATTTCCTGTTTACAGCAGGCGACAGGTGCGTGACCTCTGTGATGAGTGCCCAGGGTGTCTGGGAGAAGTGGTGACAAGGGAAGGAGGGGCGGGAGGGTTGGCGGCTCGGAGGGACAGTGGTGGGGATACAGGAGGGGAGAGAGGATTCAGAGGAACCTGCCAATGTGTCAGACTCTGGTGCCTGCTGCAGGTTTGTGGCAGCTTTTGCTTTTCATGCTTTTTAATTTTAACTCAGAGGCAGGGAAGAGTGCGTTTTATAGACTTTCAGGCGAAGCTAAACGCAAGGATTTTTGGAGGGAGAACGGGGCTCCGGTCGCCAATTTTGAGAGGATAGGGTAAAAATTAATGTTCCCCAAAATGCTAGGAGTGAAACTCAGGGAGGCATGGGGTCTGCCAAGCTTGAGCTGTACATCAGCTGAGTGGCATTTACTGTAACCTTTCCCCTGGCTTTTAACAACCGGGGCAGAAACAGCAAGAAACATGGATCACTGAGATTCACTGGGAAGGCCTGGGAATTGCAAATGGATCACCTACCGCACATTGACCGAGAAATCAAATATTAACTTGGTTCTAGCTCCGGCGAGCATCAGCTGTATGAAAACTTTTATATTTCTGTGAGGACGCAAATTAGACAAAATCGCAGAAAGAGATATGACAGCAAAAAAGAAGAGAAGCTGAAAGCAGGAGCAACAGGCTGAGGTAAATAAATAGAGAGGGTTGAGGCTGGAAATACGCAGATGTTGGCAAAAAAAACCACCTGTCTGGTTTGTTTAGTTTAACACAGATAAAATTCCAAACTGAATCACAGGAATTCAATCTGGTTCACTCAGCCTGAATAATGGTTGCTGACACCTGATAGCTTAAGAATAAGCCTCTCATTTATGCCGACATATTGATGTGGACATCTGCATGAACACACACACACATACACACACAGACACGACCAGACACACTCACAGAAGAATGCATGTGAAACCAAACAGTGCGGATGCTCTCTGCAGAATGATGCATGGGTTTCACCTTCAGGCAACTGGCTGAAAGAGACAGACATTTCTCCCCATCAGCCAACTCCTGCTTCAGACAAAATAACAAACGGCTGAATGATATAGTGAGCTGTCCCCTCTGGTTGTGAAGTGGGAATGGAACCACGTCTCCGAGACAGACGCTACAAAAGGCCCATCGCTTTCTCCCGCCCGTTCTCTCGGCTGTACATCCACAGAGACCTTGGCAGATCTCAAAGACAGATTAATCTCGATTGAAAGTTGCTGAAGTGTCCTCAAGCGTCAAAGCGTTGCTAATTATTGAGAGAGAGCACCGCGGAGGCGATCCAAAGACGAGACAGAAAAAGGGCTCTGGGGTCACTCGGGATGGACGAAGTCCCACAGAGCGGCCGCTGCTGTAAAGTGTGCGCACACTAGATTAAGTCCTCATCAAGTGAAATCTTGATTTAACAGACTTCTTCCCAGTCGACCTGTGGTAAGACTCTGACGGCTGCTGCTGCAACTGCTTGAATCATGTAGCTTACAGGATCACAGTTGTGACTGCTAAAAGAAAACTCTCACATAAATCATAATTTTAATGTGACATCATTACCAGTTAGCAACTCTACTGCCTGATCAGAGTGATTAGAGACTGTACAATATAATCATGATAGAGTCATTTTTCACATTTTTATTCTCTCTGATTTTCGATGTTTTCTTTTACTTTGACGGGCTCATAAAATATCTACAGTATTTCTACAGTATATATAATTCAACCTCCACCATGCAGCTCCATTTTTTAAAGGTTCTTTATACAGCAATGCATCATTAATAATCCAATATTGTAATACTACAAAGAATGTAATTCTTTTTAATTTAGGGGTTAGTTCTGTAGCTAACACTGTATTTTTGGTCAAATTATACATTTATTCACAGCATATTTACTTGTAATAGAGTATTTTGTGTGGTAGAACTTTTACATTAGTAAACTTTATTTGAACAACTTGCACCTGGTACGATTAATTCTATTTTTCATCTCTATGTTGTGTTCGCACTGATTGCTTAGAGCCTCTTCTGCCATTTTACATCTACATTATCATTATTATTATTATTGTTGCCATTATTAGTAGAAATAATGATATTTTATTGAGCAGAGTAATTACATTATAATGGAATCATTCCAGTTATTCTTACCTCTGAAACAAATGCTTTCTTTGTCAATTTAGATAACCGTACTGCAGTGCCTGCTCTTAACCTGTCTCGTTGGAATGGGCTGTTTGCTGACTTGTGGTGATGCTGGTTGCAGATTATCTTTCTGAAACTGTAAAAGTCAAACTGCAGTTTTGTAAAGACCTGCTGCTGGACTCTCTCATAGAATCATGAGCTGAATCAACGCTGCTGCACAAAGAGCAGTTCACCTGATTATTCAAAGTTGGGTGAAGGTTGACTTAGTGCACTGAACCCCAAACCGGAGAATCATTTGTTTTGAGCGCTGGTCGTCTTTTTATCATATATATATTAATATTGAACGTATCCCATGTCCAAATTACACCAAATTCAACACTGCACTTCCTTTGTCCTTTAACACATGCCCGATGTAAAGCTGTTAATAGGAACAGTTCTTTAAGAGAAATAATAATATTTTTTTTTCATGAGAGTAATACTTACACTATGATGGAATCGTCACACTTATGTTTTATAGAACAAATATTACATCTATTTTAATTTAAATCATGAATATATTTTTAATAAAATCAGTGCAGTAAATGTGGATGGTGGTTTCAGTGTGGCTGTCGGCTGAAGTGATTCAGGATGCTGAGAGTCGCAGGCATATGAGGCCCAGCAGGAGCTCTGACAACATGAGAAATGGTCCCACGCTGCAGTCGGCACCACGACCTCAACACTTAGCCTCTCATTCAAGGTCACAACCTTACACATTGTCTTTTATCGGGCCTGTTTAATTAGCAATGATTTGCTTCAGTCTTAATTTGGATATTTATCAGTCTTTATTAGGATATTTCTATTGTATGTATTATAAACCATTTAGGTAGTGCAGATGGTGCAGCATAGGCTGGGACCATTTTACCAAATGGTTACATCAGTCCTAACATCATTGGGATCAATCCCACATTTAGAAAGGCAACACCCACGGGTGTCCTCTCAATACAGCTGATGCAGATGACATTACTCTGGTGTAACTGGAGCTTCTGTGACCTTTGGCTAACATACCGAAAGCCCATCTGACTACGCCGGCCTCTGTTAACCCACTTCAGTGTGTCTGCTGCTGTCTGGCGAGACAAAGAGGATTTACCGTTAATCTGGCTTTAACAACAGCAGGAGAGCATACTCTCCACGACAGCACTCCAGAGAATAGAACTAATCAAGACATCATGAACATCAAACCGGGAACAATTACCTCTAATAAAATCAATTTTGTTGATTGACTGAGAGAAAGAGAGCTGACACAGTTATTTGATTGGACTTGATTATAATTGATTGTTTTGTATAAAGTTCACACAAAAGGGCAAAAATCCCCACAAGAAATTATTTAAATTGACTTGATCTGAAGAATTTTGATCTTGGCTCAATCTTATTCCATCTTATTGTAAATCATCTATGGAACACAGTGTTACTACCCATTATACTTTGCTTCCTTGCAAGATAATTTGATTTGTTTCAAGAAATACATTTAAAAAACATGAATAATTCTAAAATTTTATTTAAAACAGCATTGCACAACACTCAAATTGTGCTGCTCATTTAGCTATAAAAAAGCAGCTCTGAGCCTCACGACACAAGCTGAAAGAAACAACACGGGCGAAAAGGGTTTCAACCAAAACGGAACAAAGGCGGCTGATGAGGTGACGAAAAGCGCTTTGATTGTAACAACGTGTGAACGTTGGATTTGATTGCAGTAATAAGCAAATGGTTTTAAAAGGTTCCACCCGTGGCTGGGGAAGTGTACAATTCGCAATACCACCTCATTAGTAAGCAAATTAATTCAATCACCTCTCTTTGGTAAGCGGCTTGATAAATCCCTGCAAAGTGGTGCCTGGCTTCAATCACAGCAAGCGGATTTAATAGATGCATAGCTGCTAATGTATCATTCTCATTGACTGTGTGCTTGCCGTTTTGCTAAGTTCAGCCCGAACACAATCGTTGGCCTCCAGCAAACAAACCCAAGTCAATGAGGTTGAGGTTCCGCAGGGACCCTTGAGGAGTATTTTTCTCGCGCTCGCTCCAGTAGCTTTACAAATTTCATTCATATGTCCCCTGAGGGGATGGCTGCAGTGTTGGTGGAGCTTGAGGGGGGAGGGCAGGAGCTGCAGAACGGGCAGGGGGGCGACTGAAAACGCAGATCTGAAGAGACGAGCTGCGTCTTGAAAGAGAGCTGGGGAAGGTCCTCTTTCCAATTCAGAGAAAAACAGCGTAACACCTTTACTATCACCTGCTGCACCACTCTGCGCACTATATACAGACACAGCAGGATTGTGACCAGAGAGAGATGGAGCAGGAAGACAGTGAGCATAGAGACAGAAAGACGATTAAAATATATTTAGGAAATAGAGCAAAAAAAAAAAAATGTGATAGAGAGCGGGTTCAGCACAGACTTCTGCCACGAGTCTGATTCTTAGCACTATAAAAAAAACATCTCCATGAAGCGTTGAAATTTTGGAGCATCAGAGTCCGATCGATCCTTCCATTGTGATAGACCCGAGACAGAAGTGCAGCATTTGGCAACGGCTTAGACTGAGTCAAACACAGACAAAACTAATCTCTCCATGCCTGGCAACAAATCCACTCTGCAGCCCTAATCAATTCGTTAGACAGCGTCCTCTTGAGCACACACACACACACTCACACACACACACACACACACACACTCTAACACACACAGACAGACACACACATATGTGAGTGAGGCACCGCGATGATTAGCTCGTCCCACTTAATCACTTCCTATTAGGGACACCTGCAAGGTTGCAACAGTCTTGTGTTGATTATGTGTAATCATAGAAATGTCACATTTGAATGATTAGCAGCATGAGACGACGGCTCCACACATGATGCATATTTATACCATGGAATCATCAGCTATTCTCATACATATGAAAACTACTTATATGATCTTCCGAAAAAAATATATATTTCGAAAAAACAGACTCAAGACTCAAGAAATATAATCTCTCGCACATAATTTTGCATATGCCATGCAGGCGTATAAATATACACCAGCACCCACACTGGGCTGGGGGGGAAAAGCCTATCTGCTGTGGATAAAAGACATCCCTTATCAGCTTCCTCATAGAGGAGCTGGGAATGAAGGCATTTACTCAAATGAAAGAGGCAGCTTTTGGAGATAAGCCGAGGGAGACGGAGCTCAACTAAGCTTTCAGATTGGACTGGGCCTACAGAGGGAACAGAGGGGGACGGGAAGAAACAGAGGGAGAGGATGGACGGGCAGGCGGGCGGATGATAGATGGATGGATTGCTGATGAAAGTGATGGGCGGACGACGCAGGCTGTTGTTCGGTGCCGTGCTGTGTTTGGAGGCATGCAGAGGAGGACTGCGTGGCTTTTGTCTAGGATGGAAGTACTTACATAATGTGTATTTAGAGAATGTGGGTTTGAAAGCTATTGTGTTGACCCCAGCATTTCGTCTGTGCAGGCGTGCACATGCGTGTCTATGCCTCCTGTCTCTCCCTGCGCTCGTAGCTGGCCCTGTCTGCGCAGCAAGCTGGCACATCCTCTCAGCTGCGCTGGGCTGTGAGCGGCACTAGAATAACCACTTCAAAGGGACCCATTGTCACACACTAATGTGGCAGCAGCGGCGGCAAGCGCCACAGAAATCCGCTCACACTGAGACTGGATAGTCCCTCTGAGAAGAGAGAGGAAGGGCGGTGTAGGAGGGAATGAAGAGGTGAGGGGCGAGGGAGAGAAAGAAATAAAGAAAGAAAGAGAAAAAGAGAGAGAGAGGTCTGTTCACAAACACACTCCTGTGCCAACATTAATCATGTAGACTCTCATAAAATCATTAGAGCTGATCATTCCCAGTCAGACTCTCTGCACAGCGGCTCAGAGCTGACAAAAAGAAGCCAGAATGCCAATTTTTCACAGAGATGCAAGCCAGCGTACACATACACACACACACAGACACACATCCACACACACACACACACACATACACCTTTGTTGCGCAAAATATTAACATGGAGAAGGGAGACAGATGAACTTAAAGGCAGGTTTTAGATAACGTGAGCTACAGAGGTTGGGCAGATTCCATATGTGATAAATATAAATGTATTCGTGCTGTTCTTTTATCAGCTTATTTATGTATAATCATACAATGCATCTAAGTCTTTGTGTTCGTGTTATTCGAAATGTCTGCGAGAACTTGCATACTTTTGTTTTTTTCATTTGATTTATGCGTCTCATAGTGTGATCCTCTGTGCGTTCGTCCAATTTGTGTATTTGTGTGTGTAATCTCCAAATGGTATTTTGCATTTTTTGTACTGATATCAGTTGATTTATACAAAAGGCCAAAATGATGCATTACATCTTACCAGCTCTGTTTATCCATAATTAAATTAATCTGATTGGCAGTTTGATACATAATAATCTTTAGTGAATTCATTAAATGTGATCTGTAACCTTCCAGTTTCCTTAGACTGTTTTCATCCATGGTCAGACTGACAGCCAGGTAATTATATAGGTATTTGGATAAATCCTGGTGGGCTGCCGCATTGGAGGATGGTAAAAACATCCATAAAGTGTTTTATAATCCTTGTAAATGTTTGTGTGCCTGTCATGCACACTACTCTTTGTTTTTTTTGTGTGTGCATGCAGTCTTTTGTGTACATCCACTTCTCATATAATCTGTGCTGGTGTGTATGTGCTTCTAGGACAAAGGATGGATATTAATTCCCAGCCACTTCAATTTGTCAGGAGTGGTGGGATGTAAGACGCTCACAATACGGAGTGCAGTACAGGTGGAGGTCAACATCCTGATGGCCAACAACAAGAGTCTGTTTACACTCACCATCATTTACCAGCTAGCTGCTCTCTATAACGCCAGTGAACCCTGGAGTATTGCAGATCGGTGCTCAAGGCACCAGGTCCTTATGGCTGGAGCCCACTATAAAATCGATAGCCTGTTACTTTCTTGGCCGCTGATCCTTGTGCTCGGAAAGCTGCGGCGGTTACACAGTCAGACTGGTTGGATGACTCAGAAATACACTTGAGATGGAGAGAGATTTAAGAAGCACAGAAGAGAAATGTCCTTTTTGTAGGGTTATATTCCCTTCATGTTTCAATCCTCTCTCTTCACACCAGTCTCGGTTTCTAGCTCTTTCTCTCTTCGCCTGCTCTCTATTTTCTTGATCTGTGTTTTTCCTCATCCAGTGTGTTGTTCTCTGAGGCCTTTAACTTTTCCTTCAAGGTCAGACCATCAAGTAGAGGACTAGTCATCCACTTCACATGAAAGCTGTCTTACCAGCTGAAGAATGATGAATTCACAAGTGCAGAAAACATATATCACACACACACACGCGCGTGCACACACACACCCACACACACAGGTAGGTGATGTGTTGCCATCCCTTTTCAAGGCTTCCTCCTTTAGCCCCGGCACCTGGAGAATGGGAGGCTAAGTGACTTGGGGTTTTCGAGCCGACTGCAGCATGGGAATATTTCTCATGTTGTCAGAGCTCCTGCTGGACCTCACATATGTCTTCAACTCTCAGCATCCTGAAGCTATCACTACAGCAGGCGGGCACATCTAACCCCCCCTGTCACTTCAGTGAAATGATATGAACTGTCACTTTCAGATAAGCATTTTTTTTTTTTCACAGCAGGGGCTCCACGAGCATATAATCCATGCATACAAACATCATATGTGTGAAAGTAGACCCATTATTCATGCGGTGAGTTCATGACACGATGCAATTGTGTATAAGTGATTGTAAATATACAAAGGAAAGATCTCATGAATATCTATGGACTAGAGTGGAATGTGATATTTCCCCGTCTCCACTGCCCTGTGACCTCTGCTCCTGTGTGACCTTTGACTTGACTAAAAGGCGCCTGCAGGCCAATGTGGACAGGTCTAATTATTGTCACTGCCACAGTCAACCCACTCAGCCCGCTCCACAACCGCACCGCATATAATCCACGCACGAAAAATCCACTCTAAACACATTTACATATAAATGTAACCGTCTCACTTTGATGTATGATGTGTTTTATTCCTGTATATATTCAGCTACATTTACATTTTGTGAGAGCTAAAGCAGAAGAAGACCAACAACCTTATTTTTTGGGGTTTCCCAATTTCCCGAATGCAGTGAATAAAACCCTGAAACACATAAGAGATGAAAGCAACCTACATGGAAAGCGTCTGCTTTGTTGTCAGTCCTTCGGAATGAGATACACGCCTTTGTTCCATACTTGAGGAGTATTTCACTGAAAGAGCAATGCACTCCTCCTCATTGTTAGATGTACAGTTAACAAAAAAAACCTATAAAAACTAAGGCAGTCCCCTTAGGGAACCACATTTAAATTCACTAGATCCAGAATTTTATCAAATTGTACACACTCATAAATATTAGTTTCCTGAAAATGCCTATTTATTTAATTCATGGGTCTTTTTATCAAGAGCCATAAATTATTCTCTGAAAATGCAAAAAAAAAAAAAAGAATGTGGAGAAAATGCATTCTTGATTCGGATCTGCACCAGAATTCAATGAGTTCTTCCCTGACCCCACTCTACATCCTTCTACCAAGGTTCATGGTAATCCTACCAATGGTTTTTGGGGGTAATCTTATAAAATCAAACAGACTGGGGTCAAAACATAAGCTCCTTGGTGGAGGTATTAAATGCAGCAAAACAACCACCATCTTTTGTTCCATCACCTTGCGACCCTAATACCCACAATGCAGCTTAACTTTTCACAATTTGGAGGTCTGAGCTGCAAGCATGTTGTTCTAGTCTTGGTAGCCTCGAGCTTCTAGCCTCAAGCAAAGATAAAGGAACGGGCTGCAACGATTTTCCAACTTTGAAATAGGTGGAGTTTCCCTTTAATATGTTGCAGTCACAGAGAAAGAAATCCATCAGAGAGGAGTCACAGATTCTTATATTCCAACAATAGCCTCAAAAGACCATGAGTGTGTGCTGCCATGAGACATATTTTATTATGGGTAGAAGGTGTGATTCACACTCGAGCGCCAACATTTCATCACAAATCGACTCCTGAAAAGCACTGAACATCAAAGGTTGATGACATGCAAGCTTGTGAGCACATCCCTGAATAGAATCTGTCTTTTAACGCACATCACCTCCTGGACTGATCTTCTGGGAAAGATTGAAAAAAAAGATTGAGAATAGTGGCTACGTCAAGAATAATAAAAAAACAAAACAGATATGTAAAGACAGTTTTGGAGCGATAACACATCCCATTGTTCCTGTTAGTTGGGAGAAATGGCAGACTGGCATCACATAAAACGCGGTAAGATGAAAAACAATAAACATGAACTAATATATATTTCTGTTTGTGGTGGTACCAGTCTGTCATTTCATTCCCCAGTCAGTCTTTAGAGAGATGACACAGACTAATAGGGGCTGAGGTAATTAAAAATAAAGTCAGATTGAATGCAGATTTGTCATTTGCGGTGGGCTGTTTGTTGAGCTAATAGAGCGGTGGGTTATTTATCTCTGCTGTGCGAGTGTGTGTGAAAGTGTGTGTGAAGGCAGAAGTGGGTTGAGCAGGAGCTGGAGAGCCGCCACCTTCATCCCTCTGGCCCACGAGGGAGGAACGCGGAGACAGGAGGCTCGGGAGATCCATCCATCATAATGTCTCTTTGCCGCTCAAGCTTTGCTTTTGCATGCATGCACGGAGACACACACACACACACACAGTCAGGCAAGACTGGAAAGCTGCTTTTCACCCAAAAAACGTTTAGCACAACGCACACAGGAGGAAAGGGCTTGATGGTTTGATAATGCTGCAGATGTGGAGTTGGTAAGAAGCGGAGCGAAGCCCACAATCCACTGATGCTGCCTTTTCATTAACCTCCTCATTTACACCCCCTCCACTGCACCACCACTTCAAACAGATGTGCTACTGCTCCTGTTGCTTGGGAACCCCCTCCAGCGTGTACACATTTAAACCGCAACCAAGGGCAAGTGGACGCACAAATCTCAAGGTCAAGGACTGCACATTCAGTTAGGCCATCGTTTCAGCCGAGGTTTCAAATTGTGGGAATGTGTGTTTCATTCCACTGATAGAAAGAAAAATCATACTTCTTAAAAGTGTTCTTTTTTTTTTTGTGAGTCTATCATAGTCTTGCTTTCCAGGTGCGGCCAGCCCCCATTAAGTTGTCACAGAGTGTAACCCTAACCCCCCGTAATTAGCCCTGATCGAGCTTCCACCCTGTTTAGCTCAGATTAACCCTGCTTCCCATGCATTCCCACCCCCGCTCCTCAGATCCCGCAGATAAAAAAGGAGTGGAATAGGAAGAATGGCACCCACTCCCAGAGGGACAGGCCTATAATCAGCACTCCCACAGCCCCCGAACCTGTCCGCTGCTCGAGGGGACGGCAGGGGGTTGCTGATGGATTGGAGACAAGAGACAAGGCTGAGCAACCAACCTATTCTCCAACTCAACTCTTCCAAACATGGCCGAGAGGAAACAGCGGCCGTCTGAGAGGAGGACAACACTGTAAGCAATGGCGACCGTCCTTTAGGACCGGCGGTTATCTGGGGCTGAGAAGAAGCAGCAGCAGCCACAGACCTCCCTTGTGACCCACTTTCAAGACAGCATAATGGTCAAGGTGAAAACAGCACGAAGACAAAGGGCCGGGCAGTAAGGGCTCCACTTGACAGTAGAGCTGCTCTTTTATGAGCTGACTAAAAGGCCGAGGGGACTGAACCCTGACACGAGAGAGATGAGGACATCATTTCAGTCAAACACCTCCGACGCTGAAGGCTTTGGCGCCTTGTGTGCATCCATCCTCTCTGGTGGAGGGATTAGGAGGTGGAATTTGGAGGGCGGATGTAAATATCTGGAGAAAATGCAAATGTGGCATCCATTTTCATGTGACACTGGCCCATGTACTGAAGCCATTTTAAAAGCGCCGAGATCTCACTGCACCCCACAACCTCACTTAGAGCGAGATCCGTCACCTCCAGTGGCCTGGTGTGCCTGTGTGACCGTTAACTTTCAAATCAGTAAACAAGACTGTAAGTGAATGTTATTTGGATATTTGTAATAATCACATTCCTTCAAATTGTTTTTGTTTTCCCCATTTTGTCTGAAATGAAAGGAAGGACTCAAAGCTTTATGCATCCAGGAAATTGCTCATATTTGGAAAGAGCAGATTGAGCCGCTTCTGTGAATCAGTGTTTTACAGGTGAAGCACTGGAACTGAGCAGCACAGGTCCATTAGTTATGTCTCAACTCAGCCCACTCACAAGACGAGTGCACCTTTATACCTAATACTGTCAAGTTTTTATACTTTCCCAACCTTTAAAAGTTTTAGAAATACACAAATTGATTTTAAATCTCAATTCAATATTCAAGGGAGATTGTAATTTCCAATCAATAACAACAAGTGGAGTAATTATCTACAGGCTCAGTGGGAATTCTGAAAATAAATGTTTATTGATTAATTTGGAGACCTATGCCAGTCTGTTTTAAATAATATTGCTGTGCTTTACATTTATCAACATATACATAACCTCACATACCCTCTCCTCACAATAAGATCAATGTTGCTTTTATAAATAGCCAATAATTCCAGTACAATCAATTTGAACGAAAAATTATTTTCTCATTATTTGGTATTTGAAGCTTTTTTTTTTCATTTCAAGGGTAATTTAGGATTAATTGGGCTATTTTTTTTACAATAAGAAAAAGAAAAGAAAACAAGCAAACCATCAATCTCCTATTAAATAAATTCAAAATATTTTCCTATAGAATACTTTTTCTGCAACTTCCACACACAACACAGAGGCTGAAGTGTCCATCGTATTCCTCCTGCGCCGAGGACGCACGCGTCTGGTTTTCACGGATGAACTCCACTGAACTTGATCGATGTATTTTTTATTTCTGTTGCCGCAGCAGTGACTGCAAATTACTTTTAAACGACTAGGTGATCGAGGCTGGTGATAAATTCCACGTGGATTTCAATCATAGAGCGACTCTTTACTTAGAAACCTCTGCATTTCTAATTCTCCTCACAGCCACTTTCAGCGCGTCTGTTCCTCTCCCTAATTTGACGGGGGGTGATATTAACATTCTTTGAGATTATGGTGTCTATAATGGCATCGCGGCATCATTGCTGAAACATCCACATGGCCATGATGCGTAATATTCCCGCTGGTTTGTGCCACACTCCGCGCAGCCACGCTATCACCGGTAAAGAGTGTTTCTCTGAAGGTTTTCAACACTCACCGATCAGCATCGTGCGTCCAGGACCGTATCCGCGTACCTCCAGCTCGGCGTATCACCGTGCGTAAAAACGGGTTAAAAAGAAAAGATGCACGCACTTTTATCCCCAGAGAGCGAAAGAGAGAGAGAGAGAGAGAGAGAGAGGGAGAGAGAGGGAGGGGGGGGGGGGCATGCACGATGCACAGGTGCGTTCCGGAGACGTCCTGTAGCAGACCAGAGCCTCGAAACCAGCAGGAAACGACCCGGTTCCCCCCGCACGCTACAGTCTCTGTGATGAGTCTTTGCAGAAGTGTATCCTCTTTTTTTCCTCCCACGTCTTTGGTGACCAATCCCCGGGAAATCTCCGATCCTATCGATGCGCGTTGTCCTCAGCTTGAAATCCTATTGCGCGTCTACTGCCGCTCCGCCTGGCCTGAAGGAAGCGAAGAATTGGGAGAAGTGGAGAGGATCCGGCTGTAATTGCCTGCTCTCTCTCTCTCCCTCCCTCTCTCTCTATCTCTCTCCCTCACTCCCTCTGTCTGTCTTTGTCATCCTTTCCTCTCCGCGGTCCGACCTCTTTCTCTCTCCTCCTCCCATCACTGAACACATCTTAACTTGACAGGAACACACAGATGTGGAAATTAGCTGCTTGGCTCCACATTAGCCTACACTCTTCCAACTTATTACAGGTTGGCAGTATAAGTGATATGTTTCACTCACAGCTGCTGTGGTGCCAAAAGTAGAGGATGGGAAAAGGGGAAATGAAAAAGCAGGAGGTGCAGCAGAAGGCACTGAAACAGCTTTGGGTATAGCAGATGCATGATAGGAGCACTGTAAACATTTAGGGAGAGAACAGAATATTTTCTCAGACACGTTTCCGTTCCTGCACACATGAGGATGATTTGTGTCCACTTGTCAACGCGGCCGCCTTGTGAGCTCAACAGTGTGTTAGTGGGAGCGACGGGAGAGTGACTGCAAGTGATGGTTCCTCTCAGCCATCTCTCCACCAGTCTACTTCTCCTTTGTGTGTCGTCTTGTCAATGCATCATTCGGTGAAGTTGACACATATTCTGGGATTCGGAATTGGCTCGAGAGCGCGGAGAGCCTGCTCATATTAAATATCTGTTTGTTCAAATAATGTATGTATGTGTGTGTGTGTGTGTGTGTGTGTGAGTGTGTGTGAGTGTGTGTGACGGCATTGATTGTGGGTTGAAGAGGCTCGGTGCAAAGCTAAGCAGTCCTGGATCTACGCCAAAGCACATCTCCAAGGGTGCTATCAGGAACTTAATTACAGCATTAAATTGCTCCCTCTCTGGCGCTCTCCAGCTCCCAGTTCACTTCCCCCTTTTCCCACTTTCTCACCCCTTCTGCTTTCTCGCTCTCTCTCTCAACCTCTATCTCTTGGTGCTCCTTTTTTCTATTTTCTCGCACTTGCTTGTTTGGCAGGGATGCCTGCTGCTGTCTTTGTGTATTCGCTGTCAATAATGGCAAAACCAGAAACAGTAAAAATGCACCTGTCGTCTCTAATTGTGCATTTAAATAGTCTCATTTCATACCTGGATATAATCAATGCATCCATGATTAATGCTGTTAATCCATCAGTTTAGTTATGGTTCGGTTCCACAGTGTGATATTGGAAGTGAGGATGTGGAGCGTAGCAGCAGAGAGGTGGCAGAGAGCAGATTGCTGATGGAGAGTTTCCCTTTAACATGAGCTATTGCCTCTGACAGAGTGGTAAGTTGGGTAAGCTTCCCTTCCCCTGCAATCCAGGTTTCTTTTCCTCGCCGCTTACCGAGGGAAGCAGTGGACCCAGAACCTCTCCTCTGGGGCAGAGGGCAGGACGCAGGGGCAGCTGGGCCGTCCTGCTGTCTCATGCCAACCATCGGCCGACTGGCTGGCACGAAAGAGCCGAGGCTAATTACAAACACGGGACTGGCTCCAAGCTGCGCATCAGCCAGCCTCGGCCAAGATGATTTGTTCTGGCCTATTTGTTCTATATGTTAAAAGTTTGTGACTCCACTGCAATAAGAGAACACGCAACAGATTGTTAAAAAACGCTCATTTTGGTGAAATATTTCTTATATTTAGGCAAGAAAAGCAAGTTATTGGAAAACATGTCAAGCTAATTATGTTGTTGTTCTCCACATGAACCCGAAATCTTTCAATTAATGGTCCAGTGTGTAAGATTAAGGAGAAAGCGGTCTATTGGCAGAAATTTTATATAACAAAATCTTAGTGATGTTTTCACTAATGCGTAATCATCTAAATTGTACAAATTGTTGTTTTCAGAAGCAGGTCTTCTGTACGGAGGCCGCAATGCAGGGGAGATTCTAGGATCACACTTTGAAGGGTGCTCAGCTACTATGAGAATGTGACGTGCACACAGTGCACGGATGGCATGAAGAAATAAGGCAAGCAAAGCAAAAAGGCAGCATTTTTATCATTCCAGCTATTTAAAGCTCTGGAACCAGTTTTGTTGGAAGGCACTTTTTGAGGTACCAAACAGTTCGTATCCTTTACTTTGACAGCTTTAACAGTTTTGGTCCTTATCCCCTAAATCAAAAAAGTAATCTTGAGCCCTCTGTGCTTCAGCCCAGTGGCTGGTATCCAGCTCTCTTTCTGTCTTTCCGTTTGTCTCCCTGGTCTGCCCTCACTCTCTTATCTTTCAGAGAATCTCTATGTTCTTCTCTTTCTTCTTGACATTTGAAAATAATCAAAGAGCATTAGTTGTAGTATTTTAATGAAGATAAGATTGTAAGAATGAAGTCCACTGACATAATCTATGTTCTGCCATTCTGACAATAACAATTTCCACTTCACTATCTGTCCACTTTCTTTCCTGGTTCTTCCTGCTCACTCTGTTTCTTCTACATTTCCATCCTCCTCTTAACACATAAATATAATGTGCAGAGCTACAATAATTTGATAGTAAACGAAGCAAACAAACAGAGTATTTAGAATGTTAATATATGAAAAAAGAGGTTGGGGAGGATCCACCTTTGCTGACCATCATTACAGCATTACACTGCTTAGTATTGTAAAAGCATAGTTATGTGGACTGCAGAAGAATGTAGGGAAAACAGAAGTTAACTTGTCTTTATAACTATGTGGCGGCCATCTCTACCTGGTCCATGCTCTCTTCGTCTCTCTTCACCCTGCTCTGTCCCTCTTTGCACTGACAATAACACATACACATATTATATAGAAATAGAAAAAAATATGTACCTGTAGTCTGGTCATAAATAAAGAAAACACAGTATTTATGATGTAACTAAATGTAAGAAGAGGATGGGGAGACGCCACATTTGCTAAAAGTCTAAAAGTCCATGTCAGCTGGGATTGGCTCCAGTATAGCCTTAGAAAAGGTTAAGCAGTATAGATAATGGATGGACGGGCTAACAGGAATTTATATCAATAAGAAGAAAGAAAAGAAAAGGGAAAAGATCAACAGATTGAGACAACACTAAAGGGGGAACAGAGCTTATTTAGTGGTTGAGTAATTTAAGTACTGTTTGTTGGGACGGGTCAAATAATGAGGTGATTGTTTCTCTTCATTAGTGCATGGACGCTGGATCTGCAGTGGACACTGGTGGACTTTGTTGATACTAATGGTATTTACCCGGTTGCCGAGAGCCGAGTCTCTGTGGTGATGAGTGACGGAGCCTGAAGAGAGGAGAAGGTCAAGCTGTCACGCTCAAGTTTAACAAAATAGTGTCTTCAACTCCAGTGCTGGTAGCACGAGTTGGAATGTGCCAAACAGGAGGAAGAGCTTGTCTGTGTACAAATGGTTTCAGAGTCTTTTCTTTTTTTCAATTAAATACAAATTACTATACAGGGAAAACTAGTCATATAGTAGTTGAATTGGAGCATTCGATGTGCATTGTGCTCTGTTAACTCTGTGTGATTTGGAGGATGCAGTGGTAAGGTTGATGCTACGGAGGAGGTGAGCGGCTCGTTATTATCGTGTGTGGCGTGTGTGAGCGTTGAAGCATGCCGGCACTGTCACCGCAGTGGGATGGGTTGGTTCAGGGTGGATCAGCTGTGGGGCGGTGATGGGTGGGAGCGTGAAATATGGAGATAGCTGCTGTCACCTGAGGAGATGATAGTGGCGTGCGGTGCTGAGCGAGCCTAATACCATGTGACATCTTCTTAGCCCCTGGGCATCTCTATTCCCCCACATGTCCCCAAGTTGCATTTGGACAGAACTCCACAGAAAGCTTCTCTCTGGTGATGTAAATAAAGGATCATTTATCTGTCTGTCAGGAGCAGCCTAATCAATACCTGTCAACGTGTGAGAGCCTTGTACTGTCCACCTGTTTGTTTTCTAATCTGTAGCAGGCATGCACGAGTGAAACCAGAGTGGCAGAGCTATTTTGGTGGGTGTCTGAATGTGCCAGGTTTATGGACTCTTACTTTTGTTTTGGATTACTTCCTGGCTCCCCTGTCTGTAGCTGTTCCCGAATCGGGGGGCCGGATCCTTCAGAGGACTCGGTCTACTTGGTGCCTTCTTTGAACGTGTAGACCCCAAAGGCTAAACCGAAATAAGATGGTCCGGTATATGGAGGATTTCCAGCTCGTTGCTCGTCCTGGGATAAGATGGACCAAGAAGGCCCCCCCCCTCTGAAGAAAATACTGAGAAACTGCAGTGTTCAGTGCATGTCTGAAAGCGGGCTCCCTGCAACAAAGTGACACATCTCATTGTCCTGAGCTTAGATTCAGGATTATAATTATTTTTCCCCAATCCAAAACACCAAAAGATGGCTATCATGGGATCTGGCTGGATGGCCACCCTGAAAACATCGGAAAGTGTCTTTGAACATAAACTCCAGTCGGTGGACAGTTTAGGAAATTGTCAGAATGAATGTGCTAGAGAAGGAGGTGAGCGTCGGTCCCAATGAGGGTTTGAGAGTTGTGTGGTTTACTAACCAAGGGAAATGCTATAACCACTAATCCGGTGTAACGGACAATGATGCATAGCTGCAGACGACTTTATTCAGCTGGAAACATCGATGTAGGAAGTCATCTTTTGTGAAACACAAAGTTCATAATGTACTGTATGTGCATGGTACTCTACAATGAGAAAATATTCAGTGTGTCCACAGCCAGGCTTTATAATCCTCTGTTTAATAGTGTGAGGAACTTGTGACAAAAGCAAATGTGTTTGGAAATTGTGTTTTCTGATCCCAACCACATGCCAGGGCATAATGAAGGAAGCTATCCTTGCCTGCCTCTCTCTCCCTACTTCTCTATCTCCCACTCTCTCTCTCTCCTTCTCTTTCTCCCTCTCTCTGCTGTTTGCCGCCGACCTCCTCAATTAGAGCTCACTCTGACAAACCGCTGCTGAGTCTCGACTAGGTAATGACTGGCAGCAGAGGAGGCAAACAGCCGTATCCCTCGCCCCAACTCTCTCTTTCTCTCTATCTCTAAACCAAACAATTTTCCTTTGTCTCCCTCCTGGTTGCCCCCCTCTCTCTCTCTCTCCTTCCCTCTCTCTCTTTCTAAACTAACAGCCCCCCCCCCCCCCCGTCTTTTCTCTAAACCATCATCTTTCTCTAAAGTAAACTCTGGACTCTCTCCTTCACTCCTCTTTCTCTCTCTCACACACTCTTCTCTCTTTCAAAGCCTGACACTGAGCTCTCACCCTCTAAATTGGCATCTCTCCACCCCCCCCCTCAATCTCTCTATCACTTTGCCCTACTTTTTTGGCATATTTTTCTCTCTTCACTCTCTCTCACTGGACCTAATCCACGTCTCGCCCCCGAAACCCTCTCACCTTCCTCCTCTGACAAACAAACAACTGAATTGAAGAGTGTTGGGAGGGAACACCTTCGGAGCGTGACGACCCGGCCGGCTACCGGAGTGACTGACGGAGAGACTAGCTAACAAAGTGACAGAGAGACTGACAGGAGATTGGAGGAGCACTGAGAGGGTCGACTGTGAGGCGCTGAAGTAATTTGAAGATTGGCAGACAGGACAGATAGATGCTGATGGGTGACAGGGGTAGATTTGCAGTCCCACCGAACTACCTGAAGCCTGCAGCTCTCACCACCATGTATATTAAATTCTAAGTGATTGTTTCTCGGTCAACTTACCCATGAGACTCCCAGGCTGATAGATCGCTTAGTGTTTAGCGCTTACTGGTTTGAATGAAAGCCGAAACTATCATTGTTTCAAAAGTGGGAAACTTTCTAATCATTTAACCTATAGGCTGCTCTAGTTTAGATTAATGACATTGTGAAGCAGTGTGGGATCATAGGAGCTGTGGTCTTCCCCACCATCTCTTGTCCCATTATCTTATTGGGTCGCTTTGTTGCACTAGGAGAGCTTCGGAAAAGCAGATTTGACCCAATTCAAAGGCATTACATGTACTTAAGTATGTTCATGAGTGAAGATATATATATGAATTAGATGATTATTTATATGGAATAAAATAATATAAGGAACTATTAAAACAAATTATAAATTTGGCTGGTGTCTACTTCCAACATGAGCTGTTGTGTTCTTTTCACCCGCACTATATTGCATCAATTACTTAACTTTCTTTCTGTAGAAAAGCTGCAGAGCATCAGAACAAAAGATAATTTATTATCAACTCATCACTGCAACATTTTCAAACTCAGGTTTACATATTTCTCCTTTGTCTTCTATGACTCTCATAATTTATCATGTGTGCAATGTTGCGGCAATAAATTGTTAATAAATGTGTTTTTGGCCGATGCTCTGCAGCTACTTTGCACAGGGTTAATCCATCACACTGATGAATTAAAGATCTGGATATAACGACAAAGCAAGATTTGCTGAGGAGGATCACAGAGAATAAAGGATTTATCACAACTTGGCAAACCAAAGGTTGCTCTTAAAATTGTCTTGTAATTGATCGATAAGCCAGTGATCTATGATCTGTGAATCATTGGTTAATCCATCAGTTACAACTTAATTAAACTGCTTGTAATGTGTGCTGCCTTGAAAACTGTCATTTTACAGTACTTAACTTTACACTACACTTGGCCAGGCCTGTCAGTTTTGGTCATAATGCAAAAATATTATTATATTGTTTTCTTTTTATATGCAGACTTCCTCTGCTTCCTCCGATTTGGCCAATAGGCACGGCTATCTTAATCATTTAGTTTGTGAATGTAGCGTGGATCCACAGTATTTTGGCAGATTGAGTGTAAATGTCATGAAATGTCACAATTTCTGTGGTTCTGTGATTGAGAAGAAGAAACTCGATCACAGTCAAAAATCATTAGATCGCTCACCCCTGGTGTCAGGAGTTAACTGCAGAACAGGAAGATGCAGACATCTCAGCATGACACCACAGAAAAGAGAAGCCGTCTGTGTGTGTGTGTGTGTGTGTGTGTGTGTGTGTGTGTGTGTGTGTGTGTGTGTGTGTGTGCGTGCAACTGTGTGTATTGTGATTGCAAGCTGTGCCACCTGCACAGTCCATCTCATCACGGGAATACGGAGAAACAGGACGCCACATTTAGCATCACTGTCACATACAGTTTCACAGACAAATAAACACAGAGACTGTGTGATTCTGCATGTGTATGTGTGTGTGTGTGTGTGTGTGTGTGTGTGTGTGTGTGTGTGTGTGTGTCTGTGTGTGTGAGAGAGAGAGAGAGGCAGAGTTGTAAGAAAAGATGGGATGATGGGTTCCCTAGCATAAATAAATCATCAATGTGTTTTGCTGCCTTGGCTGGGTTCACAAGTGAAAGAGGGAGGAGGAGTAGGAGGAGGAGGAGGAAGAGGTGAGGGAGAGTGAAAGAGATGAGGTGGAGAAGGAAACTGCTGGCTGAGGGGGGGAACGAGCGGCAGGTGGGAATCCTGATGTCTGCTTTGTGCTTCAAGTGGAATAGAAAACACAAGGGCGTCTGCAGTCAAACTGACGTAATTGGTGCCAAGAATAACCAAACACTTTGGCTGAACGGAAGATCCGTGTGAAGGATCATAAATGCAATAATATAAAAACATTTCCACACGAATTTGGATTTAGTTTCAACCTTCGCTTGTGTCATTCTACCTCTGAAATACTTTCAAGAAAAACAACTAAAAGTTTTGACATCTTGACAAACTCATCTGCTGTTTCTTTTCTCTGACGGCTATGATGATGCACAGCTGTGATATATTGAGTTTCTTCTTTTTCTACAGAGTCAAATGTGTCTTGATGAAAAAACATGTCTGGGTTTCTGGTGAACTTTGCTGTGGAAATTCATGTTCCCCAGAGGATGAATCATAATGGTTTTGATTAGACCTGACGTGTCTGTTTTTGTTTTTTTATCAAGAACCATAAACTCTCTTTAAATTGTCGACTTAAATCTAACAACTAACTTCCATTTTAACATTTAATGGCCCAAGGAAGTACAGTTTTGAATTTGGTGGGATTTGGACATGATATGTTTTATTGACAAACTTAGAATAAACAGGCTACAAGCGCTGTGTAGCAGCAGCAGCGGCCGTTGGGACTCATCAATGTGAGTGACGCTGTCAATCACGACAACAGCAACGACAAACTGATTGTCCAGTTCAGGGTTATGCGTCGAGTCGAACTTTGAAGGTGAACAGCTGTCCATGCTGCAGCGACGGTGCAGCTTCAGGGTTCAGTGGACTGGTGGAGCAGTCGGCCCCAGCTCAATTAGAGCAGGTCCCTTTTATAGTTTCAGAAAGAATACTGCAACCATTATTACCACAGACAGGCAAACAGACAGTGTTCAACAGGGGCACTGCACTCGCTCTCCAAATCCAAAACACACTGCATGTTTGTTAATGCTGAAGGTTTATACTAAAGCTGAGATTATGGTTAACACAGGGAAAAGGATTCCTGCTGTAGATAGATAACTTTTGAGAGATCAGTTTGCATCATGTATGCCCCCCCCGCACTGCATATTCTTAATATTCTTTTTCTTTTTTCATTACTGAACCAGACTCTGCAGTCAGTCTTTTCATTCTGGAGTCATGGTGAGATGCTGGTTTGCAGTGGAAATACCTGATCCTTTTTTCGACTTTAGCTCATGTTGCCTTTTCTCCTACAGATCTCTACAAGTCTGAAAAATGCAGGAGAGAACACAAGCAGAATATTCTGACTAACAGATAATGCCGTCATAGCTGCAACTTTAGTTCAGTTTCATTTTTGCGGGAGAGCATATCATCTAAGTTACAGCAGCTATAGGTGCTCCACGGTGTCCCTTTAACACACAACTATGAATTAAACTCAAGTGTGTATTATTATTTGAACATTATTCTCATTTCATGTCTGACTCGGTGAGCTAGTTTGCAACCTTCGCTCTCTCCCTACCTAGGTCAGTCAGGGTGACTAACAATGTACAATGAATGACTAATGCTGGTTTTTACTCCAAATGCAAATTCAAGGGAAAATTATACATTTATAACATATTTTTTAGAGCAAGTGAGGCATCACCCTCCCACACAAGAAATAATTGGATGTAAAATGTTCACTTTGTAATGCATTCATATTATCTCTTCAAAAATATTGATGAGAATTTCTTAAAAGCAGAAATGGGAGATAGGGTTAACTCTGTATTGGCATCATCATGTGGAGCTCCTACATTTGTCATTTAAAACAAAAAAAGACAAAGTTGTAACATTGACTGTTGACTGACAGAGAAATAACGATCATATGGTTCAGAGCTATACCATTAGACAGTATATGGTCTCAAAGTCTAATTTCAAGTCGTCTTCAATACAGCACGATGTTCGATACGTAAATTATGGTCCCATTTACAGTCAAATAGACGGTAAAGCAACACAAATACTAAATGAGGCCAAAAATCATTACATATTGTCAGTTGAGCAGCTCCGGGCTGTATATTACCACATATTAGACTCCTGCTTTCTTGTTTTTGCAGGGTCGCCCTGGCCTATGATTCATATACATCTAAATATTTGCTATCAAATGTTCTAACCTTTACTGCCTACAGCTACAAAAAAAAAACATTTAATGCAATTTCTTTGTTTTAATTTTAATTTAGTTATAGTAATCCATATATTTGAGGAAAAAAACAACACATGGTAAATCATTTCAAACAGTACATTTTGGTTTTTCACATGCATTGTAAATGAAGAGTTACAAACGACTACATTTGCACTCAGAATATTTATTTTTTTCATCTGGGTGTTACTCACCTTTAAAGAGTGTGTGTGTCTATAATACAATGAGGCAGTCGAAGGATGCGAGCTTGCTTGTTGACTCACATAAAGGAGAGTCATTGCAGAGGCAGAATGCTGCTTTGTACACTGAAGATAAGGCTTTTCAGAGTTGAAAGCAAGGGGCTTCACATTATAAATGGGGCTAGTGGCTACACACACTCTGAGCGGGGGTCAAGTTCGAATTTATCTCAGTACAGTGAACACAAGGAAGGAGCCGTATGAGGTAAACACATCTGTAACAGCTAAACCGCTTGTAGATGTGTTTGCTTAAGATTTTCATTTGTTTACTGGTGGGATGAGCGTTACGTTGCCGTGGTTTCCATGTGCACTTTGTTGAGCGGGGCTTTGGGTTTCTGAGTAGCATCGGCGCAAAGAAACCACTCTGAGAACCATCACAGAAGAGCCATTATGAATGCACTGTGGTTAGTGTGCGTCACGCATCAAAATGACACAAAAAAAGCAAAGGAGCTCTCTGGCATTTTCAACCAGATTTACAGGACTTGACAGAGTGGAAGTGGACCATCATGCAGAGGGCGGAAAGAGAGGCAGGCAGTGGAGAAACAGCGATGACTTGAGATGCGGTTCAATCTAAAAAGGATGAGAGGGAATATTGAAGGTGAGAGGGGAAAGAAATCCACTGAGAGGTATGCACAGAGCCAAGGAAGAGGGCCCAATGGAAACACCAGGCTTTTCGTTCTGCTCTGGAAATATGACATTGGTCTGACGCACCTGATGGTCGGCCTGGAAAATCTGTAAACGGGCCCATAAATGTGAAAAGGCTATAGGGTTTGGGGCTTGGAAAAACCTTGTGTATGTGCGTGCTGTATCTGACTGTCCTCTCCCTTTACACCGAAGCCAAGTAACAGGCGCACCCGGCCCATAACCTCACTCTGTTTGTCTGTGAAGGCCGACTGGAAGGAATTTCTCTCGACATGACAAAGAGACAGAAAACAGTTACCCGCTTAATAAATCAACTTTTCTTTTACATCTGATAGGCAGACGCCTCAGAGGGAAAGAAAAGAGGACTTGGGTTGGACATATTTTATTTCTTGGGACTATATTTTTTATTTATGCCAAAATGTATTTTGTGAGGTCACACTGACCTTTGACTTATCTACTCCTTGAATCCGAGTGATCATTGTGCCAAATATGAAGACATTTGCTCAAAGTTTTTTAGAGATATTATGAACAATGGGATGGACATGTGGATGAATGGATGGTAGAAAGGATCTTAATTGTTGCTGGTGCAGAGAGGATAAAGAAATTACCTTTATTGATTAAAGAACATGCTGTTCATTTAATTTCTGAATGAATGAGGTGCTCTGCATCTCTTTACTCTGAAGACTGTTTCATAACCGGTTGTGTGTGTATTTATGTGTGTATTTGTCTCGTTGTTTGTGACTGTGTCTGGCTACAGCAGCCGAGGTATGTTGAGCGAGAGACAATGGCACGATCCTAAAGGTCCAGAGCAGGGCATGCTGAGATTCATTTCTCCGCCATTTAACAGGGCAAAATATCCCAGCAGTGGCGGCCTGCTCCCACTGTCACACTGTGTGTGAGTCTGTGTTTCTATTTGTAAACGTGTGTGTGCGTTTTTGCCCATCTGTGCATGTGCGTTCGTGCCAAAGAGTTGTGTTCTGTCTGCACAACAGGGCTATGCTTTCTGACTCTGCTATTATGAGGACACGTACCCTCGCTGACTTCCTGTTTCCCCCCCCTCCATCCCATCCAACAACCTCCCACCCCCGCAACCACCACCCCCCCCCCCTCCCCCTCCCCCCGCACGTCCACTCACATTGGTGCTGTGGGCGGTTTTCGCGTTCCATCACTTCCTGCGGCTGACTGTCGGGGCGGATCAGGGCGCCGCGCGAGTCTAATGTTGACGAGCTGAGACAGCCCTGGTCTGACTGGGAGGGGTCTACTGGACCGAGCACAATCTGCCACCCCCCCCACCCCCTCCTCTGCCGACAGACACACATACGCACAAATAAACAAACACGTACTGTAGAGAGCAAACTACACAACACCGCTGTGCAAATCCAGAGTGTATGCATGCATAACTGTGTCACTACAGTACAAGTATGAGTCAAACCAGGAGGCACAAGGGGGCTTTATAAAACTGTGTGGCTTTGTGGAAGTAGTTATGGTTTACTACTATATTGCTATGGGTAAAAAATATGACTGATGATCACCATGGACAGCAGAAGACACATTCTTAGTCTTTAGGGCCAAAACCTGGAACCAATCAGCCATCGGTTCCTACATGACCAGTACCAACCGGACCGAATCACAATGCAGACTTTGGTGACTCATTTCGGTGCCTTAGCAACAGAATGTGATGAATCACCACACGTGCCTGGTTAACATTACACCTAACTCTTGTGGCAACATATTTTCTACATGGCTCTGATGGCAAGTAACGTTAGCTAGCAGCCACCTCAAACTCGAGTTGACATGACAACAAAATGGCAGTCGAACGTGATGCTGTATTTCACGTGTAAGGATTCCGACATTGGGACGTGCAGCAATTGGTCTGAAAACAATTCAGTGTGAACGGAGGAACACGGCAAACACAATGAAGTATTTGGCATCTCACTATCACTCAAAAGCAGAGGGATGCTCCCTGTCTCACTGTCTGACTGTGACCTCGTGCCGAGCACATCAGCTGGCAGTGTGGGCGTCCCTGACCCGGGCGGTGATGACTACTTTGGAGCTTTTGCTGTATTAAGCCCTGAAACTGTGATTCATTGTTAAATTATTGTGGTTTAGTTAGGTTTTATTGATTATGTGATTTTGTTATGTACATTTATTTAGAGTTCTGCACTTATTTATGCTTGTATATTTGAGTCAAGTATACTTTGAACTGTTATGGGTTATTGTGTCAAATTTGAACTTCTAATTTGTCTAAGCGATAAAAAACGAGTGGAGCACCAAGCACAGGGACAGGGCTGGGAGTGAGGATGAGCTGTGTAACAGGAATCCAGCCTCTGCTGCTGCATATTTCAACGAGGACTGGAGGAGGCGACGGCCTGTTATCTGAACTGTGTCACATCTACACCTGCATACCATCTGTGTATGTGTGTGTGACTGCGAGCATGTGTGTGTAGTGCGTGCTGACGTGGACCATGTAATGTGTGTGTGTCTGCACTTGCATGTGTGCACTCATCATGAACAGCCGGGGAGTGTGTGCACGCTCACTGACAGATGTGGTTATACATGATAAAATGGCTGTTAAAAGGAGACGAGCAAGTGTCGGGATAAAGAGTTGGGGGCCGACGAGAAGAGATGGAATGAAAAACTGTTTGACAGAAACAGGCTAACAGTGCGGAGAGGGGGAGGGCGCGGGAGAGACTTGACAGACAGAGTTCAAATAATAGAGAGAGGCAATGACAGAGAGTCAATGGGATGGTGAGACAATAGAAGGACAGACAGGTTCTGTCGGGGGGGTGGTGGTGGAGGGAGAGGAGCGAGGGGAAACAGTGGCTTTTTATTCAAAGTTACAAAACAGAGCATCTAAAGCTCTGTGTGATCTTACAACCATCTCCTCACCACACTGGAACGAAGGAATCAGGGAGAGTGAGAGCTCACTTTAGTCACCATCACCAACTCACACCCTCTAAATCCATATAATTGATTATTGATTAACTGGCTGGAAGAGAGGACAGAAGAGAATGGTGTTGGAGGGTCTATATTGATTATTTTTCACTCTTTCTGTCACCTCGGAGCATTTCCTTAGTTCTACCTTGCAGGATGAGAAGTAAAACACCTTCTGCTGGGAATGCTTTCCCTTATCTATTCCCTGTATTTCCTCCATTTCTCCATCCTCTTTTCACTATATTAATTCTGTTTTTTCTACTGTTTATTCTTTATTTTGTTAAAGGTGATGCTCCCCCAATTATAGTCGAAACTCGTTGTCGTGCCCATTTCTCTATGATTAATACATTTTGAATATTTCATGAAAATTATCTTATCAAACATGCATGGCTAATCCCTCTTTACTTGAGTTTCAAATTATCCCACTTATAAAGGCCCCCTGGTGGCCCTTCAGGGCACCTAACAAGGGCCACACACCCTCCAGTTCTGGATGTCCATGGATCCCAGTGCATCTCCTCTCATTTCCTCTTGTCTTCATATTGAAGTTCTTTGGGAACAGAGATCTACATATTCTCCGAGACAGAAAAAGTCATCTGCTCAAAATGTGTTTTCCAAAAGGGCAACTTACAATTTCCCCAAGTCACCCAGAGCCCGAGACCCTGAGAGCTGTCGCTGAGCCGCTGAGAGACCAAATCTAAGATGAGCATCCTTAATAAAATGAATGGGACTGTTTAGGGTTGCAGGGTAGTGGACCCTCTCCCCCGGGATCTTTGTGCATCTCTCTCTCCCATCATGTCCCGACATCTCTGTCAGCTACGGTAAAGCCTCAAAATCCTCCCAAACTACTGAGAAATACAGGGGAAATAAAACAGTCCAGCAAAAGATTGTGGTTACATAAACTTCGGAGACCAATATCCAGCAGCAGCCACACACCCCTGCTTTCTGCCTCTTTACATAAGAACCACCATGTCCCCCAATGTGCACGCCTCCACCGAGGCTAATGTCCTATCTCACCATGTCTAAAAGAAATAGTTCCAAAAAACATCAAATATGTAAACATCTTGGCGGATGTAAGTAAATATAGAAGATACAATTGGGCTGCTGACCACATTGCACGACATCTATCCTGGACTGAAACTTAAGCATTCGATTAGTGGTCTTATCAGGGGTAGTGCACAACCTTGAAACTGTGGTGAAATGTCTCTTCCCACTGTTTAAAAAACATCCGCAACATCCCTCTCAAAGATCCACAACCAAATGTGCATTAATTTGGAAGTTGTTCACATAAAAAGGTCTTTGAACACTTTCAGATATTTTATAAAAAGTATTCATAAGCCCAGACATTCAACTTGAAACGGTTTCATTTACACCATGTTTTTAGTTTGTGATGCTACCTCCAGACATTGAGGCCAAAAACATTCACAATTTGAATGCTGGGGCTTATGGACATGGATGACACCACAGGAGCAGTATAAAGCCAATTTATGTTTTGTTTTTATTATGTTTGAAGTCACCACTTACTTCGTTTGTTTTGGATTTGGCTGCAAAGCTGTTTACTCCTCAAAGTCCAAAAGTGCTTTGTGAACTCAAACACTTAGTGGTGAGTAGTTAATGAGTGAATTTTTAATTTTCAGTAAACTTTCCCTTAAACAATTCACATGCCAAGTGTGAATCTGATGAGATGAAGAGTTCTCGAGATATGTGAGGTACGTACAGACAGATAGACTTTAGGTTCATATAAATTGTAAAGACAGTCCGGTTTGATGTGCAGAGCCACTGGTCGGCCTGAGGGCGAGCAGGAGAGATTCAAACTCCACCGCTCCACCAGTTTCTCAGTCCATCCCTCGCCTCAGCTTCTGTTCGAAAGCGTGAGGCGAAGGCGCGGTGACCAGTGGCCTCTTCTGAGAAGTGTCTGATTAATCTGACTGGTTGGAAATGAACGGCGCAGCCTGACACAGCGAGTCGCGGTGACACGCCGTACACGCCAACAATCACCACACTGCAGCATGGCATCTGCCAGCCATTTGAAATGCAGCGCTTGACAAGCTGCGATGGAAAAGGAAATGAGCAAAGCCGCTTTTCTGTGATATGTCACAAATCATTTTCATGGCAACGTGCATGTCAGTTTGTGCAGGGAAAGGGGGGGGTTGGAGGGGGGGGGGTCGTGACACCAAGCCGCACGATAGCTTCATCTTTAAAGCAGCTGGAAGTCCGTCCGCTGATTCCAATTCTGGAAGGAGAGTGGGACAGAGATTAGTGAGACAGAGCGGCGAAGAGAGGATGGGAAGTGGTCGATGACTGACAACTCGTTTATTTACTCTTCCCTTCTCTTTCCCTTCTCTGTGCCGAGCCGCTGAGGACAACTCTCCGTTTTTTTCCCTCACAGTCTGACCTGTTTGTTTGACACAATACACACCGACATGGGAAAAACACACGCGATCTCGCACGCCAGCCGGGGTCTCGCATGCGGCGGAGAACCTCTCCTCCGCTTTCAATCCAAAATGCTGCCAAATTCCATGGGTCAAGTGAAACCAAACCGATCGGGGGGGCGAGGGGCTTGGCAGGAATGTCACAGGAGCACGCGTTGGCAGGTGTTTTCTCAGCAGGGGAAAAACACCAGGAGAGGGAAGTACATGAGGGGGGGGAGGATAAGGACGTTGTTGCCGGAATCCTGTGAGATTTCCACTGTATTTTCTGGGATTGAGCTGTTCATGTGAGGCTCTAACATCCCCACCAGGTGCCAAGGCCATTATTGACCTATGAGTCAATGTGTGTGTGTGTGTGTTCGGGTCCCAGGCATGAATAACCATTTTAGCCCAGTACTGATTGTATCCAAAACTACTCTGGAAGAAAACAAGACTATGGTTTTATCATCACAGATTATTATCATAGTGTCTGACTTTTTATGAGATTCTAATCCAGGAATTAATCCGTACACCTGCTCTTCAGGAAACTCTTCATCACCAGGATAGCGTGTGATGAAGCTGGGGGAGAAAAATTAAATATTCATGAGCAACACACCACTGGACCTTGACACGACCTTCAGTTCACTGGTCGGGATAAATAAACTCAATTCACTTTGCACTTCACAGCTCATTCTCAATACAAATTTCCATCCTTGCGCTGAACCCATTACATAAGGTGTGTGCGCTACAGGAGATGTGGAAAATTAAGTGTTGATTGAGGAAAAACTATCTAGTGGGGAGAATGAAATATGGGGTTTATCTGCTGGATGAGAGAAAGGATGAGAGCTGGAGTCAGACCTCTTCTGCTGCGGTGTTGGTTCTACGACCGGATAGAAAGGACTGACTCTGACACAAAATCACATCCACACACACACACACACACACACACACACACACACATATGAAAAGATAGGTCATGCTGGCTAATCCAGGCTAGCTCCAGCAGACCTATAGGGGGCTGGTCTAATCCTGTTATCGGGCCCAACAGATGCTGTTGACAGAACAATAAGCGGGGGGGCCAATATTGCAGCGCGGCCCCGAGGAGGTCATGAGCCAAACTCATCACAGCAGCAGCAGGATCGCTGGCTGGACTCCGGGCCGGTCACACACACCGGCTCTCCGAGGCCGAGCACCTCATGCGACAGCGGTTCAAAGTGATGTGTTCCATGGTATGTGCACCCCTTTGCATTTTGTCTGCAGTGTCAGAGGGTGATGAGTGTGATCTTTATAACGCCGGGAGTAGACCCAAAGCATATAAAAAAAAAAAAACAACATTAATATATACAGAGCCCAGACACCACATTCATAACGCCTGATATCCACCAACACAGAGGTTTTTCAGTCTGGATGCTCAGGAAGGTAAACACATTAAACAACACAAAGACCAACATGTAGACAACAATGTCTGCATCTAGGTGAATGAATTCAGATGACTGAAAGTGTATTTAGATTCATACTTCTGTCCGTTTTCAAAATTTTTTTAAATTCCTGCCGTAAAACTGAAGAAAAAATAAAACAAAGACACAAAAAAAGAACAAGCACAGTCTAACACATGGAACAAGAAGGCAAAGGTTGGAACTTTAAATAAAACAAACTACTTTTCTCCTGGGCAGCTCAAACATATCCATCCACACCCAGTCAGTCATTCACAGGGGACCCAACAACCCGGTAGTTGGCGGAGTTTCCACTTTCAGACATGAACTTTAGAACTTTTTCCTTTTTCGTATGAAGGACATCCGCCAACATTTTTTTAATTCTACAATTGGAACGGTTACAATCTTCATTCCCTCCCGGGTTGAATGTCTCTGCAACAGGTTTTTATCAGCTTCTTTATTCTGGCAGTCTAGACGCTACTGCAAGACATTATGAGGTGCATTAAACTTGCATGGATAATACTTTTTTTTTTATGCACTTTATTCAAAAAAAGTTGGTAAATATCCTTTTACCAACATGCAGCTGGCACGACAGCGAAAGAAGAGAGTGCCTCAGTTTCCGGGGGCATCTGTGCCATTAAACATGACTCACCAGGGAAATAACAAAAAATAGAGAGACAAACTACAGACAATGGGAAAGGAGTCAAATGCCTTTTTGGCAGGTTTAACCATGTTTAAAAAAACACGTATACCTGCTAATTTGTTGTAGAAGATCTTAACAAAGATGTGAGGTGATTTCTTCCTGTCAGTGTGTGTGTGTGTGTGTGTGTGTGTGTGTGTGTGTGTGTGTGTGTGTGTGTGTGTGTGTGTGTGTACGTGTGTGTGTGTGTGCGTGTGTGTGCGTGTGTGTGTGTGTGTGTGTGCACATGTGTGAGTGTGTCTGTGGTTTCTTCCAGATCATAGAAGAAAGACAGTGCCTGAGGCTGTTTCGCTTTGTGTCTCAACTTCCAGCAAAGGATCCTTTCTTCTGCACACAACATAACACCTCGATACAGATACAGTATAGTATGGCAAGCACGTGCACACACACACACACACACACACACACACACAGTCATGCACCATATCACTTCGCCGATCTCTCCAGCAGCAGCAGTTCCCGTCACGCACACGTATGTAGACCTGAATCTGAAAATATCTTGAAACAGCCAGTTACCCAGCCCCTCGCCCCACACACACACACACACACAAACACAGGTGCACTTCATGGGTCAACTCTGCCTGTTACACACACTGCAGTCGCTCATCGTTCACTGTAAAGCATAAGAGGATGAGACATGTGAGAGAACAGCGAGGAAGAGTAAAAATGACTCACAAGAGAGCAACGTGAATATAACTCTACAACAGGAGGCTTGTGACTGACACTGCTCATAACCAATAGGCATGAGTGGTGACACACATATTCATTTAACAATCCCACCGTGCAGGCCAGTCATGCATGAGAGCAGAAATAACAATGACGTTGGCTGCGTTGACGAAGGAAGTGTTTTCCTCCCCTCTCCCTGACTTTCTGGTTTGTGTCCCAGTTTAACTAAATCCCATTAAAAACGCTTTCATCTCACTGCACTTCATTACTGTCATAAATGCCGCGGCTCAGCCCAGAGAGAGGCAGGGATTAGACGAGATGAGCTCATCGAAAATGTTACACTCTCGAACCCCCAACAGCCCGTTTAATAAAGACTCCCACTTTAAATTCGACATATTGGATTATCCAAATAGACCCTCCAGCGCAGAAGGTGTCACGCAGGTCGGGCTTGCTGTGGTATGTAGAGACATGTGCGTCCTACTTAGGCAAACGATGCACCGGATCGTGACAGCATAGGTTTCTGCTCCTTTTCTTTGCTCTGAATATGAGGATGTGCAGACAAACGTCCCTGGAAAAATGTTCCCCAATTCATAGAGGAGACAGGATGAGAGAAGGGAAAATAAAGAGCAGCTTTGCAGGCATAAGCGGGGAAAGCGGGAGGGAGGGAGGGGACGGCAGGGAGGGAGCTTGATATTGTGTGTCTGATTGGATGCGATGGGTCAGAGGCTTTCACGCGCATTTATGAATGCTTATTTTAAGCAGAGCCCAAGCTGGGCTAATCTTTACTGCTCGCCTGAATGAGGGTGCTGATTAAAAGCTAATTATACGCTACAGATTTGGCCTCTGGTGAAGTCTCTGCTGATTTGACACGGCTTGGACTCTGGCCTGGGTGCATGCCTGTGGGCTTAGGCTCCAGATAGTCACGTGTGTGTGTATGTGTGTGTGTGTGTGTGTGTGTGTGTGTGTGTGTGTGTGTGTGTGTGTGTGTGTGCACGTACACATCTTAGGGGAACAAGACGTCAGCATGCATGATGGACGCTGTGAGGTGTGTGCTCGTAACATGGACATGAGACTGAGGCACAATTCTCAGGCACTTGTGCTTTGCTTGATTATAACCAATTTCTGCCAGTGTTTACTTCCACTCCATAAAATGTCAAAGGAAGATTTGTTTATGCATCTATAATAATTATCCAGTAAAATATGATAACATACATCTGCAGGGGTCATTCTACTGCATTATTTAGTTTTCACATAATGTTTATATTTCCGTATTTTCACCCAGATGTATGGTGGAGTTTTTAATAACCAATAGTGATGTTGAAAAAATGGAATTAGAGTTAATGCATATGCACAAATGCCAACAACAAAGGACACATTATTGCTGCTGTTTTTCTCTTCCAAGGAGGTGATATTCTTGTCTGCTCTTGTTTATCTGTTATTTCGCAGTATTATACAAAAACTACTTGACAGATTACCAGGAAACTTGGTGGGAGGATTTGGTATGAGTCAGAGAAGGACTCATTAAATCTTGCTGCAAATCTGGATCAGGTTCTTTAACAATGTGAGGATGTATTTCAACATTGTTCTCGGCTTCTCAGAGGATAATTCACGGATCTTGATGAAAAGTCAACATGTTTAGGGGACCGACTTTTATGAGTGTGTTAAATTTGGTGTAGATCCAAATAAAAATCTGGAGATAGTGGATTCATAAGGTGACTGTTGGGCCTTAAATGTCACTACTCGTTTTTTTTGTTGCAGTTCTTAAGGATAAGGTATTGCTATTCAACATCTATCAGCTCCGAATCCAGCACGATCCGCTTAGTAACACTGGCCATTGTTCTAAAGTAAATAGAGACAGCAGAGAATTTGTTAATAGGTGGACAAGAAATATTGAAAAACACGTTTTCAAACGAAAACTATTTTGCTCCAGTCAAGTTTTAAAATCCTCATCCATACAACGACAATGGAAAACACTTATCACTTGAACACTGGGCAAGCACGTGCCGGTCAACACAACCATTGCTCTAATATTAGCTCATCTCCTATGTGCATATGAGCAGTTGTATGATTGTTAAGTGCAAAATTTAAACAGCTGTGAGCAAAGACAACAGGGTCAGCAACACTTGTAATTGATTTTCCATGTGGCGTTCAACACTGGAGGCTTATGGCGCTTTTTAGTAAAACAGCTCAAATATCTAATAAATTGTATCATTTTATGAGCATTTTATTTGCATCATTAGTTATTCACATTAGGGTTATATCTGAAATTTATTTTGGTTATAGCTGATAGCAACATGCAAGCCAAGTTTCTTTCACCTGCCTCTGCTCCTCTTCGAAGTCACGTCTTTCCCACCTCTTTAACATGTTAGTCATTCATCCCCCTCTATGTGATCTCTCACGGGGCCTCTCTCTCCCCTTCCTCTTCTCAAGCTGCCACTCCACCGCTCAATCACACAGACAAGCTGGGGTTAATATCCCTTATGAATCCAGAAGGGAAGAGAAAAACAGAGCGAATGCTTTGCTGCCTGTTTAGCATCTTGTCCTTGACATCGTTACTCCTGCGGCGTGGCAGTATCTCACGCCTCTGACCTTCCTGCAGGAACTAGCCCCAGTGCCACGGCAGCGCACGCAGGAAACAACGTGTCTCACAGCCAGTAGCCTACAGGGTGTCTCACAGTCCGTGGCTATTTGTGTCTCGGGCAATGACACAATCAGTTTGTTCAACTGCTTATTTTCTTAGCAAGACTGGACTACTTAAAGTGAGCTTTTCAGTGAAGCAGCACATGAATATGTATTAGCTATTCAACAGCTGCATAACAGGGGTATTTGATTTTTCAGAGCTGAGAAATAAAGGCTCATATTTACAAGGGTTGAAAAAGTCCCACTGCTTCAAATATTCCACATAAGCCACGAACCTTGGTGTGGTCTTAGCAAGAAGGTTCACGGTTTGAATCCCAGTTCGGAGTTTGTAGTTCTCCCCGTGTCTTGTGGGTTTATTCATGCATATTGGGGTTATGTTAACTGCACACTAGTGACCTGTACAGGGTGTCAGCTGGGATTGGCTCCAGCTCCCCATGACCCTCAAATGGAGGTGGTATAGATAATGGATGGATGGATTTCCTATACATGCAAAAATACAGCATATAGACTACATATCCATTAAATCTGTGCATAATTCTGTTGGAATTATTCTGTGCAATCATCCTGTGCCACAGCACTTTTGATCATGTAGTTAATAATATAATCTACCCATTATATCTGTTTGCAGTTAAAATAAATATATATATACTTGCTTTGAACTATATCTCTTTTACCTGTTTTTAAAGTACCTCACGGTCTTGGCACTGGCATATATCATATGTCTGCCATGCTCACAGTGTAAGCTTTGGAGGCAGCTTGAATGTCTGAGTCTCCCTGACATGCTGTAACAGCTGACTTTCAATGTTTGGTTTAAATACATTACCTACTGTATTTCACTTACTCTTGTATGCTGTTTTGTATCAGTGAATACATGTTAAAAAACATCCTGTGACTTTTAAATTTGAACACTCTGGCCAATAATACTGTAAAAATGCTTCATTTTAACGTTTATACTGCACAAATCTCTTTCTTGTGTTTAACATTATTATATACTGTTTTTTATTTGCTATTAATGCCCAGCACAATCATACAACAGCAAATCCCTTGTTTGTCCAAACCTACTTGGAAATAAAACAGGATCCCCATTCTGATTAAACTTTAATCCAATAACTTGTATTTGTACTATCATTCCCATTCCCATATTTTGACCAGTGTTTAGTCTTTAATCACCATTTTTATCATTACCAATATTATTAACATTGTTGTTATTGTTTTTTGCTATATTTCATCTTCATATTTATTGTTTTGTTTAGTCTAAAGCTCTGTCTTATTACCGGCTCTATTATCTTTGCTAGTAAACTGCACTAAGCAGTATGAAAGGTGCTATACAAATAAAGTTTGACTGACGGACTTACTGATTGATTTTCAATTGTGCCACGGTTGGAGTGTTTTCTTGTTTTTTCACATCAACCACATTGTAAAATCAGCCTCTCCTGCCGATCTCGAGACAGTGTAGCAACAGCCTGCAGCTGCTCAGGTGTCTTGTCAACGATAGAGAGAGGACGACTGTACACGCTCACCTTCATGTCAAGGACAAGATCATTCACAGCGAGAGCACACCTGGTCACTGCCTGCATGTGTGTGTACGTGTGTGTAGACTCAAGAAAGTGGGGTATTTGTTTAAGAGCTGGAGTATGACTGGAGGCATCTTGACAACTCCGACCTTCCCTCTCAAACTCCCACTCTCTCGCTCTCTCTGTATCTCTATCTCTCTCTCTCTCTCTCTGCATCCCCCCTTCTCTTTTTCCTCCTCCACTCCTCTTGCCTGTCTTTATTATTAGTGGCAGCTAGAGGCAGTGGACCGGAAAATTCCCATCGAGAAACAAACCCACATCTGCATATTACAGCCCTGTTTCACGTCTGCTATGAGCGAATAAATTAATACATGAATAACAATGAAAATCATCCATTAGTTGCCTCACTCGCTCTTTAAATGGCATTGTGTCTGTGTGTGTGTGGGTGTTTGAGTTAGGAGGAGCTCTAGTCGTCTCTCTTGGCCAACCTCACCAGGGAAGGGAGCCTATTTGCATAAAACCTCTAAGAAGTGGTATACCTGAAGTACAGTTGGTCAGATCACAAGTCAGGTGGCAACAGATGTTGGGACACAAACAAGTTCAAGGCCAGAAATATAACATCCCATATATTTATATAAAATTAATAAGATTAAGAAGCAGATATATGTTTTTTTTCCCTCTTTCTTTAAAAATTTTCAATAATTTCTCTCAGAATAGGAGTGTGTGCAATTTGTTGTGGATTCAAATAAAAATGTGGATCTAGAGAATTTATATCTGTTTTCATAAGGGGACCTTTGGGCCTAGGTAGAGGTTTGACCTCTACTAATTGCCATTCTCACACTAAAACCAAAATCTACAATTTTCAAAAGCATTTTTTTTAACCCTTTAAAGGAAACATATAAAGCTCATATTCAGGTTCATAATTTTGAACCTGGGTAATTACTTTTTACATGCTCTGATTGGCAAGCTGGCCCCCTCTGTTGTGATTGGTCAACCGCTTCAGCATGTTTTCCACTATTGTTAGACTAGCTGCTAGGTGTGCATTATGCAAATGTTGTAAGCGTGTCACATCTCATCACGATTCCCCGGTATTATGGTACGGACTACTGATGAGGGGCTTCAGGAGCTTCAGGAGCAGTGTTTTCTGTGCAGGAGGGGGGCTCTCTTACTGTGGACTATGGACTTTTTTTTTACTTTACAGACCTTTATATTCCAAAATAATCTTTTAACACACCGAAAAAGCAGGACCCCTTTTAAAACCATCTGTTTTCCTGTGCATTTGATTGACTGATTTATTTCCAATTTTAAAACCGGGACATCACTGCACTTTACAGGCACACACTGATGATGTATTTCCTTTTATTCTTTTAGCGTGCTTTTATTCTATTTTCAAAATTGAAGATTCAAGGAAACTAGGGCTCATATTTATTATGGTGCAGATTGATAAATGATAGTGATTTGGAGGTTGAAAGACAAAAAATTACTTGAATGCTTCAATGAGTCTTCTCAAATTGTCTGTCCTCTTCTTCATTGTTCTTTTAAATGCATTTCTTTGACCTATGTGAAACATTTTGAGTTACCTTTCCTTTTGAAATGTAATAATTAACCCGCATTTCCTCAATCATTATAAGCCCCTTATATATTACTATGATGAAAAAGAACAGAAAGATGGTAAAAAAAATTCTGTTAATATCCAGTATTGTGAGATGTAGGTTGTATGCAGTGAAAAATATAATTGTTTCCCAGAGTGAAATGAAAGTACAGGAACGTAAGAAGGTGATGATGTGTGTTCTGCCTCTCTGAGCGTGTTTAGGTGAAACGCTCCTGTCATTGGCGCCAGTGAGATGTCCATTTCTGTGTTTGTTAGCGCATCACACATGCCCTCCTCCCACTCTCACTCTCGTCCCTTTCCGCTGAGTTTACATCTGTTTACCAAAGCCTGTCTGCTTGAGTTTCGTGTACGACACGGCGAGGGTCTCTGGAGGTCCGCCACGCGTCGCACTGAGCAAACGCTCCAAACACTGTCAGAATACTTTGCCGCTAAATACGCTCATTCGAAGTGATACAAAGGCTCTCGAGGGGATTAGATCATACAAAGAAAAAAAAAAAATGCTTTAAACATCCCAATGCAAGCAGATGAAAAAAAACTCTGTGACCCTCCGCAAGAGGCGGTTATTACATCCCATGGTGCATCACTTCCGTTGGCAAGGAAGTGGATGTGAGGGATGAGAGGGATGTGTGAACTTTGGGAACTGCGAGGCTGAGCAAACTTTCAGGGGCCATATATTATCTGTCCATTAGCAGACAGGCCATCCTTGCTCTGTAAATGACTGTGTTTGTCTGCGTCTGCTTCTTGCTCCCTCTCCCTCCCGCTCTCTCTATCCAATCCAGCCTCCCTGTCCCCTCTCTAATCTTTACCCCTTCCCTCCATCCCTCTATCTCCGTCCGGCTGATGTGATCCTTCCCCCCTTTGAACCTCCATCTTCCTTGTTCCACTGCCTCATCTGATTTATCTGCCTCTTTTATTCCTGACTACCTTTTTCTCCTCTCTAAACTCCATCCCGTCCCTGGATACAGCTGGTAATAAGTCACTCTGCTGTAATTTTGTCCTTTTAAAGGACTGTAATGATGGGGCTCTGAGGATGGCTAAGGTGCAGGTTAGATTGGGTTGGGGGTGGATGGGGGGGGGGGGGTTTAAAGGGACTCTTCCATACCCAGAAAGAAAAGCCTTTTACAGGCTTTTTTAGCAATGTGCCACTGGGAGAAGAGAGCGAAATTGGCCAAAACAGAGAGAAAGAGACAGATGGATGGTCTGCAGCTCACACAAATTACCTTTGTTGTTTTCTATAGGATCATTTATAATCCAGTTTGAATTGGATGAACTGGAAAGTAAAGATTCTCTATAAAACTACTTTCAGAAATGCACTAGACTCCAGATTATCTCCTGATATCATCCAGAGGGTGTACGTGAGAACGCAAATGTCCGATTCAGACACCCCAGACTTTCACTGGAGTTTCTCCTGCCAGCCCCGTAAAAAAACCTGGATAATGTCTGGTTGACTCCATGTGAGAAGACAGCAGGAGATCTTCAAGCGACTGGGTGCATGGTGACACACGACAGACGAAAAAATGAAAAAAACAAACAAAAAGGAAACAAATGTCTCAGGAGGAACCACAACAGGAGTCGACTTGAGAGCTTTTGGGGTTGTAAACACAAACCGCTATGTGGCTCGGTCGATAACAATCAATCAATATGAGTCTTTCACAGTTTTCTCAGTTTCAGCGTCTATGTTTGCCGATGTGAACATTTTTATTTGACAGAATAAACGAGGCAGAGATGATGTGCATTTATGTATTATTTAGATCTTATTTCAAGCTCTGTATATTTGGTTGCAATTGTGTATTTAACTGCAAATGAAAAAATCAGGGAGAAAAGCTGTTTTTAACGATACATTACCTCATCACTATGCATCCAACTGTGGGTAATGGTGTGGTTTGATTTTCTTGGCAACTTTAAGCCCGAAACATTGGGTGACTTGGTATTGTCTCAGGTGGGATGTTCCATGTGCTCACAAAAGGAGGGGGACTTATGAATTTCTTGTTCCTGTATAAATGTAATTTATAGTCAGTGGTTATGCCAAAACAATTTTGATATTGTAAACTGAAGAATCAATTCATGGTTTATGTTGAAAATTTTGATCTTTGAATGAAAGGAGTTAAACTCTATTTGGAGATTTAAAATAACAAAAGGGCAAAGACATATCAAATGAGGGCGACTGTGAGCGATAGAAAGAGTAAAGGGTCGTCTGTGATCGCTGACCCAGCGGCCAGAAATTCCGTCGAAATTGACTGATATTTAATGACATTTAAAACACTGGCAAACAGCTCGATTCATTTAGCAGATACATCTGAGGCGGCTCTGGCTCTGTGGGTCTGTGCGCACAGGTCAGATAAGGGCTGATAGTGAGCTCCGCTTGGCCTTCTAGCCGCTCGACCTGTCAGAGCCCGGGTAAACACAGACATCGAGTGATTTCTGAGAGACGCGCCCCTCTGCCTGTGGCTTTATGAGCGTCGCTCCTCGTGTTTCTCGCTCCGCTGGGCGCTGTGTGTCAGCCCGGCATGCTTTGCCGACCTTTTCCCAGAGTTTGAACCGCCGTCATGGAAGGGGGCGCTCCCTGGGGCAAAGCGGAGAGCAGGGAGAGGGAAAGGACAGTGAGCGGGGGGGATCGGGGGCGGAGGGGTGGGAACAAAGTGCAGGACTCCACAGCCACATCGCATTTCAGGAGATGTGTTCACCTGCCCACCGGAGACAAAGACAGCACAGGGAAAACATGCTATTTGAAGAGTTTTCAAAGCAAAAATATATATAAAATAAGCCACTGCAAACCCTTATTTACCCTCATAGAGAATGAAACCACTAGTAATTTGTAATTTATGTTTTTGATTTATTACTATGAACAATACTACTACCACCAGTAAAAAACATTATGTTTCCCCGCACTTTAAAAGGACATCATCAATCAATCCAATCTTATTTGTATAGCCCATATTCTCAAATCACAATTTGTCTCATAGGGCTTTAACAAGGTATGACATCCTCTGACCTCAACCCTCAACAAGAGTAAGGAAAAACTTCTAAAACTTTTAACAGAGTAACATCATGTTGAAGCAAGTATATCTCCAGCACCTAGACACAGCCATCAACCAGCAGCGGCACTCAGGCTTTCATAGCAGCTGATCAAACCGACCAAACAGGGAGAGACGACGCTGAACAATTTAGAAAGATCAGAAGAGACACACACAGCAACAATGTATGCGCATGCATGTCTAAAGGCGGTGGGAGGACAGAAGTCATGTCAGTCCGCCGGGGGGGGAAAAATATACATAGGGAAAATGGCGATGTAGCACAAAAATAAAACGCAGATGCGCCAAAGCATTCATGCAGAAAATCCTTGCCTTTAATCCAATTCCACACGCTTTATTAAAACAGAGCCAGGCAGATAGAATCAGACAGGGACCATGATGAAGGGACTAACGATGAAGAGGAGGCTCACATTACACAAACATACAAAAACACTACACACACTACAAAAAAAAGTGCACAAATCAGACATGAGTGAGGAATGGAGTACCGTGTAAAAAATGCAAATTCAAAATTCTCTCTCTCTCTCTCGTTCTCTTTCTCTTTCTCTCAGAAAACACATGACACATTTATGCCTCCTCACAAAGCTGCGGAAGATTAGCACAACGGAAAATACAAACAGCCACACACAGGCAAACAGTGTGCAGTCAGTCTGTTAGATTTATAGATCCACAGTCTGGGCCACAGCAGATCAGGCTGCTGTTCGCTCTCCGATGCCTTCTCTCCTTCCTCTCTCCACAGCCTTCTGTCATCATTTGATCTTCTGCTCTAAAAACGGGGGAGATGATTCATCGTTCTGCACTATTAAGCCCTGTGTGTGTTTGTGTGTGTGTGGGTGGGTGTTGTGTGTTATCTGCATGTCCACAAGGCATTTATTTAAGGGGTGTGGTCTGTTTTGTTTATTCATCTCTCAACCTTTTTTGGCATGTCTGGCTGCGTCACATTGGCCAAAATTAATAACAATGCCAATTATAGGGCCCAACACCTTCAGAATAAAGATGTTTCTGCTGCTCATTGGTGGGTCAGAGGAAGTTTGAGGACTCCCAGTCTCACCGCTGAGGACGGCGTGAACTGAAGGAGAAAGGTAAGTATAGGCTCACTCCCTATCAAACACACACAAGAAAACTGTGAAAATCAAGACACCTTTATGTAGCTGGAAGAGTCGCATCTTATTTATAGATCATATATATATAGAGAGAGACAATGGATTATACATAAAGATGGATGACACGTTTCCCAGATAATAGTGCCACCATCTTGCACTTTTGACGTAATTTGGATTGGGACTTGTGAGCCGCAGTAGTTAGGTCCAGACAAAACATCTGCGCCACCAATTACAGGTCAGTCTCAGGTCTCAAACATAATCATGACTAGAACTACCTAAAGGACAGAATTTGAGAAAAAATATGTATTTAATTTATGTTCTCTGTCTTTTTACCTGACCTAAAAGCATGAAGGAGCTTGGTTTTTTGTTATGTTTCCTTGAGTCTTGCTCTGAACTACATGTGATACCTTTAGTGTGTAACATACAAAACCTGTGAAGAAGCAAATCAGTAAAAATGCCACAGCTATATCACATTCGAGCAATCAAACCTCTCAGATGACAGATCAAGACGACAGCAAACAAACTCGTCACAAGTCTTCTGAAGGTGTGTTGTAAACATACGTCTCTGTGTGAATGTGGGGGTGCACCGAAGCCTCGCATCACACGTGTGACTCGCAAACCTTGATGGCGCTGTGAAGGTGTGCTCGTGTGCAAGGCGTTTCCCAGGCAGATCGATATAATGAGATAAGTATAAAAAGAAACTGCATCTGGACTCGATTTTCTGTTTTCACCAGGAAGCTACGTTGAACCAATCACTCGTTCATGTCACCTGCATGGGCTCCCTTTGATTTTTATGCGGATAATGACAATAATAACAATAATAAACAACACAATTACTGAACAAGGCAGATTTCTTTTGAGGATGTAAATCGGCTGTAATCTTTGCATCTGTAAAATATCGACCCACCAGCAGTCCCTTCTCTGCTTGAGTTTTTTTTATTTATTTTTTTTGCAGTGGCATTGAAAGATTGCAAGCGTTGCCACAGTTTTTCTTTCTTGACAGGATGAAATATAGCCAACATTAGCAGGTATAAAAGAACCATCACAACCGAAAAAATACTTGAAGTTCTTCTTTTGTTAGGTTTTTGTTTGCTAAAGCCGCTTTATTTTATCTCCAGGAAACTCTTCCGCCTGTTGGTGACTAAAACTTCATCTGCATCCAATCGCTTCCTTTAAAAATGAATGTATAACAAAGAGAGTAAGCTGCCGGCGTAAACTGCAAATTTTTATTATCACCTATTGTGAAACATTAAACCTTTCAGGAAAAGGCCATTAACTGAATAAATTAGCAACCAAGCTCACATCGTCTCCCAAACATCTGGATCCTTTCTCTACACTCAGATCCATCAGGAAGCTTCTGTACATATTATTCTACGGATGACAGAGTAAAATAACTTAATCACAGGCACATTCATCTTTTTCAACGAACTGGCTTCAGCACATGTCCGACATCCACGCCAGAAGGAGAGGAGAGGAAGAGGAGAGAGGAAGGAAGGGAGACAGGATAGAGAGAGAGAAAAAAAAGAGCCTGGACCGACTGTCAGCTCAGTGAAGCAGAGAGGGAGGGCAACGCTCGCCGACATGGAGACGATTCGCTGGGAGAAACAGACACACACACACATGCATGCACACACACAAAAATACACTTTAAAGGAAAAACATGTTCTTTTCTTCATTGATTGAGTCTTTAAACCTAAGAACATCCATACGAGAGACAGATGCCTTGTACGGTACATACGTTGGTCGATGTAAACACAGATGCACCGAAGCACGTATTTATGTTTCCACAACAAAGTTACAGACTCTGCAGAATTTAAAATTTCTAAAAATATTCAGACATGCAGGATGCACACGCACACACAAACACGCACACACGCACACACAGCAGCGAATCTGTGGTGAAGCTGAGGACACAGCAGGGCTGGCTGCCTGAGGGAGTCAGCAGAAGGTGAGCAGAGATAAGGCTGTGTGATTGTGACTGCATGTCAGAGAGAATCTGCACACCACCACAGTTCAGCACAACACAACACAGCACTGCACAACACAACACGGCACACAAACACAAACCCACAGAACTTTCATGTATATGGTCCACAACACCTGCAGCAGTGAACCAAAACAGGGAGTTTAGACGACGCATGCTGTGTTGCATATAAAACAAGTTTCTGCTATATTACAGAATTGATTACGTTTTTCTCATGCTCGCTGGTCTCCTTCACCCTGAAACCACCAAACCTGCCTCAGAGAGCTGCTGATGACAACGGCTGAATGATCAAACAGCATCACCTCATGTTTTCTGCTGCACTTGAACATGCAGCAGAGCGGACTACAGCTGGCAGCAACCTGACCGCTGACATGCACATGGCTTGTTCTGCGTTGTTCCGCCGAAAGGAAAAATTACTGACCAGTTCTCTTTCTGTGTTCAGTTTTTTATCCAAAGATCCAGCAGGAAGAAGAGACTAACAAAAACAAAGCAGCCAGCCATCTTCATGCCCAGTAAATCTGTTTAAACAAGGGGGTCCTTAACAATAATATATTTTAATAATATTGTTTAACAATAATATTGTTATAATCATACAAAGTTTGATCATTCAGAATTTAGGCGATCTTAAGATGTAGAGAATGATTTAAATTATTTCTAGGTCAGTAATTTATTCAAACTAAATTGGAGCTTCGACTAACTTGGCTCCTCCAAAGGTCATATTTCTTTGAGTCACTTCTGCTGAAAGGATAAATAAATAAATAAGGCTGTGCCTCAAATTTCCAGCAGCTCATGACTCACTTAATAGTTTTGGTGGAAAATAGCACCAGAAAGTGTCAAATTTTTATTTTCAGCGAACAGGGCTATAACGATTTGAGGGCACAATACATGGGAATCTTAAATGAACTGCAGGAACCGAATCAGTTGTGATGAAAAACACGACCAAAAGTGATCATCACATGACATCACATTTAAAGACCAGTATAAATATATTTCTTTACATTGACTAAATAAATGTCGTGCTATAGAACATCAAAAGAACGCTGTTGCACTGGTTTCTGACCATTCAACTCTCCTCCATTGACAACAATCATTTACAATACAAATGGTCAGAATTAAGTAGGAAAATCAATGATTACAACAGAATATCTCCCAGCTCCACCTGAAGAGATGTCTCTGCAGCAGATTGAGCATATATTCATGTAACTGTGTCAATAAACATAACAACAACAACAACAAAAACATAACCTATATTTTCTTGGATAATTTAGAGACGGCTGCTGAAATGTAGTATATAAAGGTTATTGTATGAGGAGCTGTTCCATGTTATCATGCTATACACAAAGAAAGACAGGCAGAAGGAAAACACACATGCACACACAGAAGAAGACAGTCACATAACACATTTTGCATAAAAACATCTGTCGTCTCAGCAAAACGTCGGGCCTATAAGTGCTTTGTGTAAAAATAGTAAAATCGCCTCAGCTCAGTATGTGTCAGTCTTATGTGCTGATCTCAGGCCTGGAGATAAATGGGAGAATACAGTGGGAAGTTTTCTGTCAACGTTGGCATTTTCAGAACTTATTCCCCACGTTTTTACTGCCCACATAGAGAAAGGCAACCAAATTGTCTTTTTTTTCCCCTGCTCTCTAAAAAATGCATCATTTACACTTCATACAAACACAAGCAGATGATGCACTCCTCTTCCCAATGGTCACTACATTTCTGCTTCACAAGAGCCATGTGTTCTCTTTGTTTGTTTCCCTGTGTGTGTTGTCAGATGAAGCAAAACAATAGTAATTTGATCCATTCTCATCACTGCTGCATAACAAAGTAGGCACTAGACACAACTCCATTATCAAATAAACATTTTAAACTCATGCTTCAGACAAAACTAAACAAATAACGAACTTGAATTAATCACGTGAAGAATCAAAGTAGTCAGATGACGGCCTCCTAACAATGCTGGCAAAGCTACTGTACTATATGTTGGCTTTGTTTGTAAAAAGTCAGATGATCATATCTTTGTAACATTTCTCACATTTGATTTGGTTTGTTTTGGTTTCACATTGTAATTTAAGGGTCAAACTAAAGACTTTTGTGTGACATGCGTCCTGTCGTCATCACTTACTTGGGCTGTTAATACTGGATATTAATTGTTTCGTTGTAGGCACTATATTATCATCATTGTATTACTACCTGCAAAATGAATCCTCGTCGTTTAAACATTACATCGTAGGTGAAGACTTTAAACAATCCTGCGAGCCCCTTCCACTTCTCTTTCGCTTAAAGCCATCTCAAAATCCTGCAATTGGTCTAAAAAAATCCAAACTATAAATAAATTAAGCGAACCATGGTTCAGTTTGATTGGTCTGGACTGTGGTTCAAGGCACGTTTCTACCCTGTTTCTGGTTCGGACTGTAACCAGCAACTACTTATATATAACGTCGCTTTTATTTATCGATTATTATTCTGATTAAAAGACAAAGCTACATTGTGTCCTTCCTAGCAGTTAATTAGAAAAGCAACTTCCTCATATTCTTGTACAGTGCTGTGTCTATATGTATTACACACATATATATAAGTTTAAGATATATTTAATTCACCTTAAATCAAAATACCTCAAATTGAGTTTGAACTAGTCAGAATGATGTTGTAGATATCATGAGCTTGAAAAAGTTACATGAGTCAGTAAACCAACACTGAACTGAAGTGATAATATGAGTAATTCACATGGAAGTAATAATGCACATGATATTGAACATAGTATGATGCTAAACAGTAATATAGGACATGCAAAACTAATACTGCACATGGTGTATTAACAAAGGGTTTTTTAAGGACATTTTAATTGTACTACAAATGTACCAAGAGCTCGAGGTGAGTCGCCCTCAATCAAATAATCCCAGTTTGATTTAAACACAAGACAGATAATTGTGACTAAAACCTTAATGGAGAGTAGATAAACAAAGCCGACGCTTAACGGATGCCAAGCGGATGATGATGTGTGATTATAAGTAAACTGAATTACAGTGTTCTCTCTTAGTGCGATGAAACATTTCCTACAACTACGTCTGACACCAGCAATGTGTCACCCGTCGCCCACTTTCACAGAGCGACTAATTAATCACAATCCTTGGCTTTACGCTCCACACATTCATTACAACAAACCAAACACAACCACACACAATATATAATCAAATCTAAACTCACACATAACACAGCTCTTTTCATCTTTTCATCCGCTGCATGTCACCACAGACTGAGGTGAGTATAGATGGAAAACATAATGATCTTAATGTTGTTTTGACAACTAGAAATCATCATGATCTCATTTACTTTCCTCAAGACAAATCATGTACTGAGAAGAATCCTGCTTTTTCCAACTCAAGTTCATTTCAAAGATTAAATACTTAACATTTGAGGACACACACGTGGTTGTCTGTGCCCGGCTACATGTCTGTAACATCCTCTACAGGTGTGGCTGTTTTGGATTGGTACAGGATGCTGCTGCTATAGATTATAACTGGTTAAAGAAAAACATTACTAAGTCAAGCCCCTTGACACTGGCGAGTAGATTGGTGAATAGAGGCCACCATGCTTTGTTTATTGATGTTTTATTGTTGTTGTATTCTCTTGTAGAGCACTACATACTGTAACTTAAAAAAACATGAGAATTAGCACATTTTAGTATTTAATGTAGTTGGTGGCATCTTTATCTACTAGAACATTATTAGAAATAGAATAAATACTGCAAGAATAAACTTACTCTTGTTCGATGTTTGAGCGGTCATGTTGGAGCGGTTGGTCATTAAGAGTGTTGGTCAAAGATACCTAGAGTTTGCATATACTCCCATAGCTGTCTTAATAATGACACTGATGAACAAGCCTAGTTCTTTGAGCATCAGTCCACCTTAGAAATATATTTCCAGGACATGACATCGAACCGTATTGACCCGTTTATTCCTCTTCCTTTGAGAAATTAAATATGCAGATGTGAGAAAATACCAGTTTTAAATGTTGGCAGGAGGAATGCCAAAAAACAAAGACACACCCATTTAAATGCAGACTATGGAACAAACTGTATCAGGACAAATTATCTACGAGTCCCTGCTGGCTGTTGACAGTGGGGCAGGTAGAGGCCACGGGATTGGTTAATTCAGACAGACGCCTTGCAGCTCCAAAACCTGTTGGACTCGGAGTCTTCTTGTTTCTCAGTATGGAAAACACACTGAGCAGCCACCTACTGTGACCCCTCAGCCTACAGGGGACCTGTCCCTACTAAATATCCACTCACAGGACAGTTAACAACCAGAACTGGTCTTTCAAAGTGTTTTTTTAATTTCTACATCCATGCTTTTAGAGGGGTGTTGGATCTTGTTGTATCACAGGGAGCTTTTCTTGTGTTTTTTGAAGTGTTTAGTTTGGTGTGCATCCTTTTGGCAAGGCTGAAGAAAGAGAGAGAGCAGGAGTGTGAGCAACCCGTGCAGTAGATTCCTAATCGAGGCTGTGACTGGAATGACAAAATGTCCAAACTCACTCTACAGCCGCCGCACTTCCAGGAGCACAACCACCAAACACAACCGGCACTTAATTAGCGTCTCACTTTCTGACTTGGTTCAGTTCTGTTCCACAGTGTGTGTGTGTGTGTCCTCAGCCCAAGGCTCTCACTGAACACATTTCAGCAAATAGAATCCAATTTGTTTAACTTCTATTGAATACAAGTCGTGGGGAATTGGCCCACGGAGGCTGGTGACAGTGTGCTGTGAACAGTGTGTGGGATTCAGTTAATCTGCACGGCCCGATTGTGCTACACAGTGTTACCAGTCCAGCCGCAGAGCACTTTATCCAATGTTCTGGGTATATATCTAATTTTGAAAACAATGAACAAACAAGCGGTCGGTCAAACAGCACCCGGGGCCTACCTGTGGTGCTTGGCGTCTTGCCATTGCTGATCTGCTTCAGTCTCTTCTGATGGGATTTGCCATTGTAGTGAATCTGGGCCTGTGCGGCTGAGTTGAGCTGGATGTTGCAGACCTCACACAACGTGTAGCTGCGCTGCTTCCTCTCCCTTTTGGGTCTGCAGAGTGCAGCAGGCAGGGCGCCCCCCGGTGAGTGCTCGTCCGGTACTGCACCCTCGTCCTGGGTTACACAGCAAGGCTCCAAGTCCATCTGAACTCCCAGTGCTGCACCGAACCCCCTCCTGTCCAGGTCGGTGTTGGGCAGAGCTGATGTGCTGAACGGACGTTTCATACCTGTGATAGAAGAAGAAATTCATGAGGCAGCTGTAGAGAGAGAGACAACATACCGGGCAGGAGGACGGATCTATATTTCTATATAATACAGGTTTATTTTACATCTAAGGCGTCAAACCACAAGTTTTCTCTAGAGTATACATCAGATGCTCTCTCCCTTTCCAAGGCATCCCTGCATTAGCATGTGCAACTCGGTGAGAAACAGGAGTGAGGCCATGTGTACTGATGGAGGTATTGTTTTTCCCCAGTGTGGTCTGACCTGACTCAACCTGCATACAAAGCCGCCCTGTTAAAACTTGATAGCCACCGGGGACACACTGGCAAAAATACCCCCGATTCCAAAAGCTTTGTAGAGGAGTGTGCGGAATCTGACCCCACTCCTGTGTGATGCAAGTCGGGCTTGTCATCGCCCTTCCGAACACAGTGTCACCTCCTGCACGTGCACATGAAGACATCAGAAGAATACAGTGCTGGGCACCACTGCATACATGTTCCCCTCTGCACAGAGTTCAGACCAAGTGGTGGTGGTCCTGGGGTGTGATCACGCGCCACTTGGGGGAGACAGAGGGCTGCAGTGCGGCTCTCTGAGGACCAGTGAGGCCCCTCTGTCAAGCCCCTTCACTTCACCCCATGCTCGCTCCTGCAGTAGCAGTAGCAGCAGTATCTGTGCAGCCTCTGTGTGCAGCCCAGGAGTATGTAACACGTGAAGCAGCCATAAGCAAGCAAACATAAAAGTTCAAATTAGAATAGCTAAAATACAGACACAACTGAGTAGCAGCAGCTGCATTGGATATAAGGTATGAGAGCTCAAGCTGGGAACACCTCTCTCTTCCATTATGTCTGCACAACTATAAAGACCTAAGTGATGGATATGATGGGGGTCAGCAGGGAGCAACCACATTTCTGTCAAATGAGGCTGCAGCTGGAACACCTCAGGTTTTCCAGCAGAGCTCATGTGGTGTGAGGAGGAAGCCTTCGCAGGACGGACTTCCCCACAAAGAGGAGCTGTTTGTTTCATATGCAGCTACTGTCTCTGTAAATAAATGAAAAGGTGGGTCCACAGTGGCACTGTGAAGGTTGGAGACATCAGCATTGGAAGAAAGATAAAAAAGTCTTTGAAATACACCCAGCTGTGCATTTCTGCTGCTGGCTCATCGCCTCCGCCTCCAGTTATTTATGTTAATACTGAAGCCACACACACACATACAGGCACATAGAGAGAGAGAGAGACCAAAATGAGTTGAAGTGGAGTCTGTGATGCATACATACCTACATGCATGAAAATACTCTCTGTTCCACACACACACACACACACACACACACACACACACACACACACACACACACACACACACACACACACACACACACACACACACACACACACACACACACACAGTTAAAAAACACATTAGGGCTAGCAGCCTCTATGAAAGCTGCTATTCATGTTGCCAATCTGGGAGCACTCAAGAGGCTCCATCAGATGTTTTCTCAAAAGCTTCGAGCATCGCCGCTCTCTGGCACCGAATGAAAAAAAATCTCTGTGGTCCTCGACCACGCAGCCTCCGCGCACGCCTGCCAAACTGCTCAGTTACGCACCCCAAATTAGAATCGTTGTAAAAACAAACCCCTGATTGAAGACCTACAGAACGCAACATACAAAGCATCCCTCACAACGCTCTGTAATGAAGGGTCGGTTGCTTATAGAACATACAACTACCCCCAACATTATTCATGTTTTAGGAGATAAAAAGTACGTCCAGTTTTTGACCTGCAATAGTGGGTCTTGACCTCTTGTTGGCAATTTGTGTGATAAGGCTTAGCTTTCTTCAGAGTAAGCATCACCATTAAAATAGCGACCAGCCTGGCACAGACGACCAGCCTGGAACAGACCTGACAATGTTTAGCTCCGGATGCTAACAGTTATTGTTGTTTTTAGTGAAATTCAAATAAATAGAGCTTACGTTAGTGGGCGACCTATGTAAGCAATATGACCCTAGTCTGGGCAGATGCAATATCATCATCATTTCTGATTGTGAGCTTGTTTATGCAAGGGGAACTTTGTCATACTAGTGAGTGCAAATATGTTTTCCGACTACATTTAATGAGACAAAATTTGAAAAAAAAAAAGTCTGGATGTGAATTCCATTTAATATGATTTTTGAATTTTTTTTAATGTTAACAAAAAAAGCAGGGTCTTTCAAGGGTTCTCTCTTAAGGTGCTCTCTAATAGCGCTCTAATAAAAGTTGCAACAGTGTTATTGGACAGAGAAAGAAATTGATATCCTGTCTGAGGCTGTTTCTATAAACCAACACCCTGGATGTCCTGCACTTTGGGTGCCTGGAGTGAATGAACAAGCTACTTGTAAGTATAGTGGCCGTGAATCCCCCTGCTGGTTATAAGCTCACCAGGACCAAAGGTGTTCAGAGCTTTCACCTGCACGTATTTGAGTGTGTTTGTACTGAATGTCCTGCAGAGACTTTCAAGACTCTTTCAGCTCTTGCTAGAAGCTGTGCGAGACAAGAGCCCACGCTGTGTGCGCTCACAGAGATCTGTGGGATGACTCGGGCCGGGACATTGTCAGGGGGTAACCCCTGGGGGGAGGAGAGGGAGGGAGGGAGGGCGGGAGAATTTGCCAGTCTTGCCATGTCCACTGTTTCGGCTGTCTCATGTGGCCCTATCTCCCAGCACCCAGCCACTGCACAACCTCCTCCCTCACCTCATGGGAACCATCAATCACTGCTGAGATCTTGCTAGAAGACCCCGGCTCACTGAGCTTTGTGGCTCAGCAATAAAAACTCTATTTATGATCTTGTGCGTCCTGCTCACTGATCCTGAAATACTACAGCACTTTCCCCCAGTTCAAACCAGCTCCAACCACAGGCCCACCTTGAAGAAGACCCCCCACCCATCCACTGTGGCCCCACTGTTGGCATGAGGGCGTCGTTCTTCCTGGTGTGACCAGGAATTGGCCCCCAGATGGACCAGTACAAACACTGCAAGCATGTTAGCAGCTCCTACATCATGCCGATGAAGGAGGGTGGGCACTGTCAGGTGCACACACATCACATGACCACATATTATACAGATACTTCAGCACATGTGTGGACTGTTCACACACACGCAGCCATGTGTGCAGCTACAAGCCCGAGCTGCCTCTGATTCTGTAAACAAGGAGTACGAGATTCTTCAAACACGCACAAGTAAACAGAAGCATTCTGACTGGACTAAATATATCCTCTGTCGCCCAGAGAACATTGACTGACCTCAGTTATGCAAACAGACACTATCAACAAATACGAAATTCAAAATAAGCTGACAAACAACACAGGAGGCAGAACACACATACATATTAAGCACAGACTGTCTCTGAAGAGACAGACAAAGGGAGAAGATAGCCAGAGAAAAAACTCAACCGTTGGATGCTCAATTACCAGTTGTTAGGATTTCTTGACTTTTAAGCAGATCTGACAGTAAGGACTGTGAGCACTATGACGGTGGATGACGAGGTTTTGTTCATGACATATTAGGGCCACTGAGATTATAATCATAACGCTCTAATATTACACATTTTAGAAGAGTAGAGTCTTAATTTTGGACTATGATAGATGGATGGATTATTGCATCTTTGGCACATCAGCACCACATTATCATAAGAAGCATAACTTTGAGAAGATTGTGCAAGGAAAAGTCTATTCTAAAGAAAGAGCCACAAGCTGACTTGGAGGAAGTTGCCTCTTTTGTGGAGAAGGAACTTTTTGGTAGAGGTCGACAGCTGCATGCTATTCAAAGGGGTTTCATACTTTCTCAAGAAACAATGAGATTGTTTCAAGATTTGGGATCCAGAAGGAGAGAGCCTCCTTTTTCTTTTTTTATTCTCTTCAATTTTGTCCTATTAATTTAAGGTAAATGGACACAATTACAATTACGATAAGACTAAGTCATATAGGACTTAGTCTTATCGACCTCTCAAAGCACTTTACAGTACAAGTCGCATTCACCCATTCATGTACACACTCATATAGTGCAGTGCTTTTCTATCACACCTTTCACACACAGCCTTCAGGGGCAATTTGGGTTTCAGTATCCAGTCTGGAGTGGCAGGGGATCGAACAACCGACCGTCTGCTTAGTGGACCACACACACCATCTCATGACCTAGAGCCGCCCCATCTAACATGTACAATACAGATAAAAAGTCTCCCCTTCCATTCCGGGATTTTATAAGTTCGGTGGGAGACAGAAAGAGCCTCATAAGTAATAGGGAGGAGGAGAGGAAGCGAGAGATGGGTGAAGGGTGCACTAAGGGCTGTGTATAATTGGCATCATCAAAGTATCATTACTGACATTACTGCTGTATTGTCATTACTGCAACTACAGAACGGGCCTGAGGTCTTTGAAGCTCCGTGTCTTTGTGTCCAGTGCATCAGGGCTGATTATGGAGAGTCCAGGCTACAGTTCCCTAATGAGTGTGATTATTCACAAAATACTCCTCTGCTTATAAGAATAGAAGCTTCAACTTCAGCCAGTACGGTGGACTCGGGATTCTCAAGCTTGGACAGAGTTTTTGCAGGACCCGTCACACCGAGCCCGCACCCACGGCCGAGAGTAAATAAAAAGCAGAGGCACATAAAAGTGTTTTCTCTAATCTTTGTTTGCAGCAGTTCTATGCTGGTGCACAGGGAGGGGATTTATTCCCTCCGTGTGTGTTTGTGTGTGTGTGTGTGTGTGTGTGTGTGTGTGTGTGTGTGTGTGTGTATGTGTGTGTATGTGTTTACTTGCGTGCATGGGTTTGCTTGCCCTTGTGTGTGTGCCAGTGTGTCGTTAAAAAAAACAAAAAATAGTTTGCTTGGGGATATACAGCCTCACACTGATTCTATCACTGAGGCGACATTGCATTAGTGTGCATGAGGGAGTGTGGGTCTCTTGTATGTGTGTGTGTGTGTGTGTGTGTCTGTGTGTGTGTGTGTGTAAACCTGCACAGGTTGGTTCACATATCGGAAAGAGCGTGTAGGAAGAGATAAAGGTAAAAGAACAATTTAGAGCAAAGCCGTGAAGGAGATAGAAGGTTAAAAGAGTGACTTATGATTTAAAATACCAGGCGATAGAGAGATGATCCAACAAACAAACATTCAGCATCAACACAGCAACTCCACATTCAATGTCAGAACAACAGGGGCGATGATGTTCTATCACTAAGTGCAAAGGCTTTTATGGAAAGGTTAAATTATCATTTCTATTTAAGCCGATTTCAAGCATACACGTAGGGCCACATGTATCCAGAAAGTTCAACCAATCAAATACATTCACACATTCTTAATTGTGCCAAACTGAATTGTTGTCTCATTCTCTCTTTCTTTGGAATATTGGTATTTTCTAGACAGAACCTGCAGCTCAGACATCCTGACTTACCTCAGACACTTTTCATTAGTGGGGTTAAAAATGTAGAGAATAACTTGAGGCTTCATTTTTGAAGTATGTTGTCATGAAACCTCCACTTTTGTTTGGGGATCTTGTTGCAATAACTGAACCAGACGAAGACAATAATTCATGAGAAGCATTTGCTAAATCCAGACAAACTCAAGTAGAGAGATGTCCAACACATCTGAGGAAAAAGGTCCCTCCATTTTTCTCGTGACAAATTATGGCAAAGTAAACGTCAAGTGCACAAAAAGATGAGTATGTAATTTAACAGCGTGTCTATTAAAAATGAGAGTAAATATCTTCTGATGTTAATGTGTGTGTGTGTATGACCTTTTGGCAATTATAAAAAATAGGAGCAAAGGTGCATCTTGAACAGAGCCTGATCGATATGGATATTTAGGGTCTAAAAATCTTGCTAATGATATATCTACCTATTTAGAATATATATACATATTTTATCAATTTTTTTTCTTGAATTAAGAAAATAAACATACGTTTTTTTAAATAGGATGTAAACATTAATGTTTACATCAGCCAACCAATAAATTGGTCAGGATTTAATCATAATTTTTTTTTCTTGCATTGTTACTATGATTTCACAGCACACTGTACATGTACGTCTGTGACTTCTGCTCTGCATCCTGCACCTCACTAGTTCGGTCACCTGCCTCTTTCTACTGGCTTGTTTTAAAATAATCATACTTTTCTGGACTCCTCTTCCTGTACTTGTGTTATGTACCCGACCAAGCCTAACATGAGAACCTGATGCCAAATACCAAGATTTACAATTCGCAAAGAAGCAAACAACCACTGCAGTGAATAGGCCGACTCCATCTGGTGTGGCCCCATTCATTTTTCAACCACAAAACTGAACAGCCAAGCCCAGCTTTTGCACAACTATTCAAACATCCGTCCGCCTCAAGAAAGCTAAAGTTAGCTTTGTACAGGAAAAACAAGCCTATATTTGCCTTGTTCACATTTCGCCACAAACTCAACTGGGGGAACTGCCCAGTGAGAGTAACCACAGACACTGGGATCAGTTCCATACAACCCTAGATATATGTAGACACAGACAAGCCCAGGCTCAGCCACAGTCACAACACACACACACACACACACACACATTGCACAATCAACCAACAACACACACATGAGGATGAGTGGCCACAATCATTATTCTCACATCCTGCTGGGCAGACATTTTGGATGGCAATTTGTCCAAAGGCCGAACAGGTGTTGATTTTACTATCTGCTTTGCCCGGTGCCGTCAGCTTCCTGTCACATTCTGCCCGCTTCAGCAAAAACATACGACATGATATGCAGCATCTAAAACAACACGGCATCATCTCGACAGTAACAAGAAATATCTGGGAGACATGTGGAATTTGTCCTCAACCACAAATAAAATCAATTAATTTCATAACGAGTGACCGTCTTCATCCCAGGGGGCATGTGCTGGCTGAGGCTGGGGGGGTTACACAAAAACTCTGGCAGAGTCGAGCCATTGGTAGCTGGAGTACGCGGAGGTTTCCTGACGACAGGATTCAGAAATAGCATCAGGGACATTCGCCACCTCTGGCTGAAACATTCATGGCTCAGAGAACCACTCAGAATTATGAGTCCTGCCGAGCACTGGCTTCCCCCTTCACTCACTTTTTACAGTAAATTATGGGCGAAATGAAGCAGTTTGCCACCTCCAGGGAAACGTCTCGAGGGAAGTTTTTCAATAGTTTAATTACAAATTTGTTGTGTAAGATTCAGACGGTGTTGTGTGCTTCGTCAGATGTCTGGGGAGCAGGATTAAGTCGGCGCTGACTGTACAGAGATTTTTGCAGAGAGTCGATGGATTTTCGCTCTCCGATAAGAGACTTTAATCCAGTTTATTTTTAAAAAGGATGAAACAGGCTAAGTAAGAATGATGTGCCTCTATCAACTCATCTCCTTCTCTAAACACCGATGCAATTACTGTCTAATACGCTCCAATAGTTCTCTCCCGAGCCCACACAGCAGTGACAGAACTTTGTCATTTTCCCACACAGCTTGTGCGACAAACAGGTATTGCATGCACTCCCCAAACGGGCAAAGGAGGGTTAGCTCCAGCCAGAATAGGATGACTAATGGAGATGTGAGGAAACAGACTGAAGAGAGGAGGAGGAGGAGGAGGAGGAGGAGGCGGAGGAGGAGGAGGAGAGGGCTGGAAGCTGGGTGCAGGTGCAGGTTATTCACGCTGAGAACTATTTCCTAAGGAACTTCCTTCCCTGCTTGCAGATACCGTCTCACTCCATGTAAACATGTGGTTCTGCTTATATTTTTTTTAATGTGGGTAGATGATTGTAAGTCCATAAATAAAAAGTAAACCACAGTGAATAAGCTTGCATCTGCGGATGGGAATAGCTCCAGGCCCGTTTCTTTTCGAGGGGCGGAGAAGATTTGTGCAGCAGACACACTCTCTAACACAACCCAATGTATAATTGAGGAATGTCTGCTGCTTTGACCGCACAATATGCAGACAAGATTGACTAAAACAGATTCCTACAACTAGTAGAGAGAGAGAGAGAGAGGGAGAGAGGGAGGGAGGGAGGCGGAGGGGAGAAAGTTCAGGCCTCCTGCTGTTGTGACTTTAATACAATCATGTCCGTCTTTTCTCGCATTACATCAGCACACAAGTCATTGCTTTGCTTTAAATCTGTCACAGCACGTTTGAAAAATCGCCACTTTGCTTTTATAGTGCAAACTCTGCTGACAGCATCATACATTAAAGGCTTCGGATGTTTCATATTAACAATGATCTTCAAAGTATTATTCGAATTATGTAACGTAAAACTTTTTGATGTTGACATGCGCTCTTTTACACAAAAATGACGCATGGGTGTAATTTGTTAACGAGAAAAAGGTTCCAGTCAGTGATGTGTATTAATTACGTTGGCTCTGCAAATGATGGAGATACTGTATTATAAATAAATATGCATCCATTCCTTATTTTAAAATTGAAATACTAATAATGGTTCTTAATCTTGACCAGGATCAGGGTATTTGTGAACTTCCTTGTTATATAAAGGATAAATAAAAATAAAATAATAAAAAATGGATAATAATGTTAAATGTATTATGCATCTTTAAGTGTCTTATTGTGTTTTTATATGTGACCTTCACCCTGACCTGTGGAGAATTACCTTTCACCTCCATGTATGCTGTGTCTTGTATTATGGGAGTTATAAAAGACAAAACTTAATCTCAATTTAGATTTTTGTTCTAATGTTTTCTATGTTTTTCCCTTCATTTTTTCCCTTCATTGATTGTAATAACAACTCCTATGAACTTGCCAAAATGAACTTTAACAGGTGAGAGATCAGCACAAACATACAGGGTCCAACTCGCTCCTCTTTCTCCTCCTTTCACACTACCATGCTGCAAACATGCTGCAAACTCACACATTTCCAATGTAAGACATTAAACAACAACAGGCTGATTACCACTATATATTTTGCCAAATGAAAATGAAAACAACTGACTTTAGAGCTGCCAGCTTCAACCTGTCTCACGTATCCTGCGCATCCCCTCTCACTGGATCATCCTGATGATGCCAGCGTTTACAAGGACTCCTAATGAGCTGCTTCTTTTCATCTACAGTATGTGCCTAGCTGGGCTCAGCCGCTGCGGAGAGTTGTGATTATACTGGAAGGATTTGATTGCATTAGCCTCATCTCTACCTGTCGTTAATGATGGGGAGGAAATTCGTTAGACACAGAGAGCCGAGTGGTTCTCCCTCAAATAGACACGCTCACAAATTTCCTGCTCCATTGTAAACACGTGTAATTTCGTGCGGGGCGTATTTATGCACCAGGCGAACAAGCGCCTGCAACTTAAAGCATCTGGCATCAAATGTTGAATTTGCAGAATAAGGGAAGAAAAAACGGAGCATCTTAAAACAGAGAAAATAAATGAGACGGAGTAAAAACTAAAAAAACTTTACACACATTCACACACAACATCACAGCTGCTGGAAGTGGTCTCGCAGGAAACCCCAAAAGCAGTGCTCTCCCAAAAGCTGCTTCTGCTGCCACAAAACTGCTGTTTCAGCATTTGGCAAAGAGAGTGTGATTCAGCTGCACATGATCATCTGTGTGCATATGTGTGTGTGTGTGTGTGTGTGTTGTGGTATCAAACAGTGAGTGTCCAACTCTATTATCCCGGGATCAGCTACGGTGTTGACGCTGGCATGCAAAGTTGTCCTTGCCAAAAAGTTGCCCGGGCATCCAGCTCCGACAAGAGGGAGGATTACTTGTCGAGGAGCGAGAGCACAAGTTATTTCTGTTACCGCGATTCTCAGAAGGACACACAAAGACGAGGAGAGAAATTATATATACTGTATATATATATATTTAGAAGGGAAGATGAGTACAGTGAGTGACAGTTGTAACTACATAGCAAAACATATCCCTCTATACTTGCAAGTAGAATAATGTTTTGCATTATCCAACGAAGAAAAAAAAAAGATTGAGCCTCATTCCATGATTTTGTGGACGCTTGAGGGCAACGTAACAAGTTATGGAACACTGGTATTTTAACATTTTAATAAAAGTTTTAGATGGATAAATAAATCAGATTTCATATTGAGTCATGTTTCTGGCTACCTGAAAACTCCTTTCAGCTTTTTTTCAGCTTCACCAACTCCTGATGATTTATCTGGTGTTTTAGCCGCTAAGTGTTCTGCCAGGTTCACAAGCCAGTCGCTAGGTGTGTCCGTCTGCCATATGGCGCAGGCTGGTTGAGCACAGGTGGTTTTGTCAGAGCTTTTTCACTGGAAAGAGCTGCTGCTGCTGCCTCGATACCGGGCTGAAGAGAGCAGAGCTGCAGGCCAGAAAACCACTAGAATGAGATAAAGCAAACTAAAAATGACCTCAGAGAGCTGATGGATATTGGGAGTTGGGTGACGATAATCCACCGGTTTATTATAAGCAGCCGCTTTGATATTTTTAGTAGAGAAATATTGGTTGGTGAAGGTTTTAGTCAGATGTCTTTATTTTGGTATGAAAATATCCTGATGTACAGAATAGGCAACGAAAAAAAATATGCATTTTAAATTGTCTATGTAGTTGGTTGTAGTTTTCTTTTCTTTTTTTTAAAATATTTTTTATAATAAAGTTTGGGGTCAAAGCCTTATTTACATTTATTTAACAAAAAGGTCTGTTAATAATATCTTAGGAATCATTGCCAATTAAAATATGGGCCGATTTATAGGTATTTAAAAAATGTTTACTACTCAATATTGTGTTGTACCCCGCCCCCCTGTTAGGCTGTAGTTCACACAACGCTCAACACTTTCATTTCACACTCTGCCAGAGCTGATAGGAGACTCCACTGCAACACATACTGTATCTGGAGTGGTGTTAATTCCTCTGACATCAGTGTATTTATCACTTGAGATGATAAAAACTGAATTGTTTCGTCTAAAAAATAGGATTTCCTCACTCACCTTGTTGACGATCGGCTCCAAATCATGTAGATTTCAATAATTTCTATCATTCTTAGATAGTTTTTAAAACAAAGACTGTGCCTTTCACCAGATTAAGGAAATGTATAGTGTTGTAACTGTTATGCTGCCAGTTTTTCCTTTATGCAACTTTTACATAATGTAAAATTAATGGTGCTTGAAAATAAGACTTGAACTGCCTTTTTGCAGAGCATCAAAGGAAGAGAGAACATCAGGTGAAAGGGGAAGATTGCTTCTATAAAGACTGACACGGAGAATACAATGCGGTGACGCATACGGCCCCTGCTGAGTTCATTTCAGTTGCACACAGTGTTGTATCTCAACATGCACCTTACACAAACGGCCATATGCAAGTCCCTGCCATTACGCAGGCACAGCTGTGTGTCACTCACTGAGGGCCTGATGTCCGCTGCACTTATTATCTGTGTCTCTGATTTCATCTCATCTGATAATCAAATCTAGTTGGCCTCATTGTGTCAAGGAGTTGTTAGTAAAGGAGATGTATTGGAGTTCAAGTGTGACAAACGAGGCGCTCAAGATACATTATAGGAGTTAATTTATATTTTACAGCATACCGTTATTATTCAACACACCTGACTGGTCTTTCAATCCATTTATGTGTGAGGCTTTAAAGGTCTGCTGGCAGAAAATTAAATGTAAAATAATCATAGTGAGGTTTTCACTAGTGCGTTGCATCTAAATTTTACAAAATGATGACATTTTTCCCCTAGAACGAGCCATTTATACTGAGATACTTTATATTTACATTGGAAGCGGTCCCTCTCTACGTAGGCTTTTTGAGTTGTACCCTTAAGTGACTTGCAATTTGTGTTTCTATTCTATTCTGTTTCTGCTCCAGATGCATGGCAGAGAACAAGCCTGTGCCTCTAATATAGCACCCCGCTGTGATTGACAAAGTCGCAGCAATCAGAGCTGGGCTGCGCTCCGCTGCCACGTATCCTCAAGTGAAGGCAGAGATGAAGAGGAGTGGGAGCGAAGGTGGAGGGTGAATTGCATAAGGCAACCCTTGTTAATCTGCACAATCCATCCCAAGTGTCCGATGAGGATCCGATTTAACCCTCCGACAGGAAGGAAACGGATGCATTCGATACTTGGAGTTTTTCCAAAAAACCTCGGAGAAGCAGACGAAGCTCAGACACAGCTGAGGAGCTTAAGGGAGGAGGCAAATGAATAGACACACATTCCCAGTCATAAATCAGCTTGCAATAACATCTGTGTGGTGTCTAGGGTCCCATGCAAGCTTTTAGTATTTAGAAACAGTCTGGGCTGGACTGTGGCACACACACAACAACAACGTTTTCCTTCTAGTCCTCACGGTGATGTCTAAAGAAATCCTGTCTGCCATCCCTAAACAAAATGACCTTTGAACTCCGTCGACCAATTAAATTACCCCTGAACATTCCTCTCTGCACTGGGACCAGATCTGTCTCTCGACCGCTAAACATCACGTCCTACCCTTCACTTGGCACGGAGCACGATAACCTCCCTGAGCCTTGTTTGAGCGTGTTGCCAATTTGCTGTCTGATGTGAGAAGGTCAAGGGACCCGCTAAGACTGGGGTCAAGGTACGCTCATGAGGAAAAACTTCGCAGCATGGGTGTGTGATGAAATGATGTATCGCCCTAAAAGTACCAGCCGTAAAAAAAAAAAACAACACCTACTCGCAACCACTACAACTTGCTTTGCAATCGCTGGCACATCTTCCCCCTTCTTCTATCAGCTCATAAAAGACCCAGAGGAGCCTATTAACAGTCAGACTAGGCAAAATACGTATCAGACACTTTTAACACTGAGAAAGTGTGAGTTTGTGTGTGTGTGCAAGGAATTAGCATGTGCAAGAAATCCCGTGATTGTGTACGACGTGTCACAATGTGCGTGCGTTGTCGATTTCTCTCACAGGAAGTGAGGTGAATCAGTCGAGTTGCCACTCACAATTACAAAACTATTAATAACAAAACACTTCACCGCTGCTTCCACAACAGCCATAACTGCTGTAGCAAAAGAGTTTCCAACTCCATATCAATTATTCAGCACTTGGCGGCAAACAGAATTTGCATACCAGACTGTGCAGAGAACTCCGTGCTGGTTATGAATCGGCTTCCTGATGTATTTTGGGACAACAGCTCGGATCGAGGGACCCCTCCATCACTGTCTTAGTGGTAGTGACAGAGCCAACTGGTGCTCATCGATCTCAGGCTAACCTGCTGCAGAGGCATTAACATACTAACAGCTATTTAGAAGCAGGGGGTCAACTTTCAGTAGCTGAGAGAGGTGTTGATGAGGAAGTTTGTCATGAGGGTACGAGTGTTCAGGTTCAAACAAAATGATTTAGAGAGACGTTTAAATAAAAAGTTGTGAAAGTACAGATCTAATAACAAAATTTAAATAGCAGGTGGTCTGATGCGGAGCATACTCCTGTGGCACAAGAGGAAAATTAAGCAGCCCTGTATGATTACGGATTACCTTTACTTAGATTTATTGTTTTTCATTTTGTATTATACGACAAATATCTATCCCAGAGTAGATTAATCTAAACTGATATTAAATTTTAACAGTTTAAATAAGAATGTATTCATCTGCAGAAATAAAAATTGTATTACTTATCATGATGGGCTCCAGTTAGCCCCCCCCAACCCTCAAAGCATGAAAGTGGATGGACAGATGAATAAATAGATAGAAATGTTGGAAATTCCCTTTAAGTTTGCTGATCTAAGAGAAGACTGAACACTACAATTTACAATAATCAAATTTCTTCTTTAACTCAGATAAAAACTGAAAATGTTTCCAGTAAAATGTAAAATTCTGTCAAGGTAAAAAAATTTCAGAGTTGATATTGATCATTATCATTAAAATGTCACATTATTATTTATTTTCAGTGTAAAGACAGAGTTCTGCTCCTGAGTCAACACTTGATAAACAGCAAAACATTTGATAAATCTGAGGATGATCAATTTTGTGTGACTTCAATTGAAGATTTGTTATATTGCTATTTATGATAATTAAATTGCATTAATTAATGCTATTGCTTTATAATCCAGTCCTATAGAAAAATAGTAATAAAAATGTAAAAACGAAACATGATAAGCTGCCAATAGAGTAATGTGTCCAAACACATTCACAAAAATAGTTACAGGGATTGAGAAATCCCTTTATACTACTAAGTACATCTCAAGCAGAACAGTGAGATAGTAACAACCATTTGTAATTGGGGAACCTTTGACCAGATCTAGCGGACGCACTGACCCACTAGTGTGACATAATGATGAGCTACTGCTGCTGCTGTTGTTGTAGTTCTACGTTGGATATTCCACAGGATACACTCTTAGAATAGTGTGATGGATCAGTGGAACTTGTGGCGACAAGTGAGCACGTCACCGGGTGTCACGGCGGTGCTATACTTAGGTTCTGTTTGATATATGCCTGTACTGTCATTCTGAACGTTGGCCTTGACTTACCACTGTTGCCCGGACCACCAATGGGTACGACTTCAAAAATCTGCCGAAGCCAGCAGCTAAACTCTGATAAGTAAAACATGCTTCCCTGCCGTGCAGCTCATCTTGATCTATTATTTGGTGGGTGTGCTTGTAAATAAAGCCAATTGTTAGTATTGGAATTATGCCCTGGAGTTTAAGATCTCCAGGCCACCTGGCATGTTCGGAATACCAGCAGAGTAAGACTGCTCCTGTGTGTCTCTGTGTGTTTGCTAGAGCTGCAGTTGGTATATTCATAAAGGAAAAAAGTCAAGCTTGAGAATTTCAACACATGCCCTGAGGAGAACTAACAAAAATAGTAGAGCTGGTTTAACAGCATCCCGGATCTATCTGTGGGGTTACTTAGTCATAAAGTCTACATCATCCATCCCACTACATTTATGTCTCAAGGGAAATAGGACAGCATTTTATCAGCCAGCATGTGTGGGTAGTTTTGAAAGCCGATGAAAAGTCATTAAAATTAGTCTTTTGGCCCTCCAGGTGTTTGTTCAGGAAATTCAGCAAAAATATGACGTCATCCTCCTCTTTACAAATAAAATAGAATCCAACCGTTTCTCCACCTGATGTCTAATGTCCTTTTTTCAGTGAGCTTCTCTGTTGACTTCATTAGCAAAAGATGCTCATGCTAAGAGTCTAACAACCATCAAGCGCCAAGGGGCAGATCATTTTTAGCCATGGCCCATTTCCATATCTGGGGCAGCAGCGTAGGTACAGGGACAACATAGAAATTTGTTGAAACATGCCACTGAGGACTCATTTCTGGCAGTGACTTCGTCTCACAAGCTGACAGAGGCAAGTTAAATAGCACTAATCAAAGCACCAATTTCGTTTATTTCTAATTAGAAATGTTTACAAGGAGTGGAGACCAGCAGTCATCACTCTATTAGTATCAATAATTACCACCCTGCAGTTGTGTGCCTCCACCAACCTGTGCGTATTCAGTACACTTCTCCGTGTTACAGCAGAAGAGGTAATAGTGAAATACACACTCAATAAATAAGTTTAAAATACAATGTAAACAAAAGGAACTATAAAAAACAAAACATTACCAGTATTGCGCGTATAATATATAAAAGAAAATATTTAAGTAAAACTCCACAGCATTTGATCGCTCCCTGCATATTAGAAAAGTAAACAAAGCTTGTTCAGGAATCTGAACGATCAGAAAAACTATCTTACAATTGGATGTGGTGATCTTTGTCATAAATACAAGCCAGATAACAAGAGTATGTTCTCGATGTGTACATACTTACATCGAGAACATACTCTTGTATTATATAGAGCGTTTGTACCAAATATTAAGAAATTCCTTCAAATCTTGAGACATCATGTTTACAAGAATGCTAAAGATAAAAACATAATATCTCCATCTACTGGCTGGAGGCATAACAATAACAAAATTCATAGTCATCCATAGTAAACAATAGAAGCATGTAGATCACAGAGTGCATGGTTAGGTTATGGTGTGTGACTACTGACACACAATATTAATGATTAGGATTTCTGTGGCTGTCATAGTAATAACTAAGATGATGATAAGGATGATGACACTAACTACTTCATAAACTAGTCATGCCCTGAGCAGCCCTGTTCTCATGAACTCAGGAATTCAATTATTACTTCAGGTAGGAGAATGGCGGCCTGTCGTCATTGCAGCCTGTCTAGCACTACAAATTACAACAGCAGCTGAGGTTGCAGAATGAAAGGAGAACAATTGAATCACTTTTCCGACACAACAAACAAGGAGCGACTCTGATTGTGTCCGTCTGTCACTGAGACACAGAGGCGGGGAGAGGAAACAGAGACTGAAGATGAGAAAACGAGAAAAAGAGAAAAATGGAGAAACGAGGACTGGTCCCAGCACAGGCAGGAGACAGAAATGAGATGCCATCGTACACTGATGTGGAGCTCGAGAGGTCCGAGACTGATGAACAGCCCTGACTGGCTGTGACAGACGCTGAACACACACACACACAAATAGACACACAGACATGAGGAGAAGTAATGATGCGTGAAAGAGAATTAGGCCTCTCCTCCATGGAAGGACAGTCACTCTGCTTGTCGTACGGACAACACTTATTTCAAGTCATACTACTATATATTCATGAAGCATCCGTACATCAATGTGTGTGTGTTTGTTCGTGTGTGTGTATGTGTGTGTGTGTGTGTGTGTGTGTGTGTGTGTGTGTGTGTGTGTGTGTGTGTGTGTGTGTGTGTGTGTGTGTGTGTGTGTGTGCTCAGGTCTCTTTGTCCACATATCTGCCTTGATGCATCTCCAGGGTGAACACAAACGTCCGCACAACACACACTCTATCTCCCACCCCATCTCTGCTGTAAGATCTGTATCTTGGCTTGGGAAAAACACATCTTTTGGACCATTATTTATTCAGGGGAAGTCAACTACAGCTGCTGTACTCCTGCAACCCCCTGCTTCATATCTGTATCTTTACAGAAAGTCTTATTAAAGGGTCAGTCAGCCAAATTACAAAATATCATGTTCAGAGGGTTATAGAGACCCAAGGTTTTGAGATATACGACTTTACCATGCTGCTTAAAGAAACACTTAACAGTCCCCTCCATCACATTGTACCAGGAGGCTTCTGTAAAGACACACACATTTTTTCAGGTTTGCTTTTACATTAATTCTATTCATCTCGATTTAAGTGCACAGCGGATCTGAGACTTGCTTGTTAAAACCTGAACAAATTAAAAAATATATGTTTTTTTTTGTATTTCTTAAATCTTTTATTATATTTAGAATTTCATGTATCCGCAACCAAGTCCAGCTGCCTGTGATCCAACTCTTCGTGGATCATTTGTGAGTAACGAGGGATCCAGTGGGTGGATTCCCTTCAGATCAACCACATGTCAATCACATGATTCATTGCATGATGGTGACACATGAGCCAGCTGTGTTGGTTGCTGAGCAGCAGTAACAGCAGTGGTTCTAAGTAGCCAAATAGAATGGCACCTGGAGGGTGAATACCTCTGCCAAGGCCCACAGTCACCTTATGAAACCATATTGAAATTAAATAGATCCAGTTTTTATTCAGATCTGCAAAAGATTGCACATATTCTTGAATATCAATATCTATATAAAAATATTATATTTATATACACCAAGTTTCTTGGGAATGCATCAGGATTTGAAGTGTTTCATCTTTCCCAACGTCCACTGGAGGGATTTTACACCTCTCAGCGCAGAATATTGACCATCTGTGACTTAATTGATAGCATAACCTCCACCACCTGGTGGAGAGACAATAAGCAACAAGGGGGGAAGGGTCAGAGAGATTTTGGATTCAAACCACACTTTGATTGAGAAGGTCAAGAGTTAGTATAAGAGCTGAGCGGCAGGGAAAAAGGTACAAACAACTGTCCCAAAGCCAGTGGTCTGTTCTCTGTGTGATGGGTGTGGGCGTAAACTGTCCTTGAGATACTGATCTATTACTGTGGCGGCGAGGCTATCTTCATCTAGACCGTCTGTGGCTCAGGGGGGACAGACCCGTTGATTAGACGTCGCTCAAAAAACTCGGCAACGCCTGGAGGCCGTCAGACCATCCATGCCTCCATCTTTCCCTTCTTTTCCCACTACCTCCATCCCTGCTCACATCAGTTATGCTCACACTGTTGTTAGCTAATGCATTTGTTCAGGAGGAGACAGAATAAGTACGTGAAGTCGGTACGAGGGCATAGAACGAAGGAGTGAAAGTGATTAGGATCCGTGGAGTGAAGAGCGTGGGGTTCACACACACGCCCCCACCCTGTCGATGACTTTTCCAAGTGAAGGGCAGTGGATTACAGGCCAGTGGGGGCTTAGTGTGTAATTCAAACCATTTTCCATCACATTTGTACTCACTTGAGGTCTAATCCCACATGATTAACATGCCAGTCAATGGGGTGGGCCCCAGCTGCACCGACTAGGCCGTCAGGGTGGAGGGATGCTAATCAGAAACAGTGACACACACAGGTGTAAATCCGTGGGATAGACTATGTCATCCTTTGGGCTATAATAATAAATGTTTCACATCTGATAATAGAAGATCAGTTTTTTATAAACAATGTCATCTGACACAGCAGCGGACTAATCATATAAAGATCAAATACTGAGCATGTACAGTATTTAAGACACCTTACATATTCAACCTACATCATCTGCACCTCATTGCTGCTCAACTCCTCCAAACTGTCCAACCCCGAACCCCTGCAGCCAAGCATTTTCTGGTGGATTATTCTGGCTTTTTGTTTACACAACCTCTGTCATACAAGCACACACACACACACAAACACAAGAGAGTAAATAAGGAGTGCATCACTGCCATCATTTTCAAAAGATATTACAGTCTGAGAACGAATCAGATCAAATCGAAGCACGAGGTCAGACACCCTGAGCCACGCCGACATTCCAGGATGAGCTTGGTTGTATTTTAGGAAGCCGTATGTTGGTTTTATAACATGAATGGTCTCTCTCTCTATTTATACATATATGTGCTCAAGCCAGTGATTATCTTTCATACATGATGCAACAGAATTTCTTGGAAATTGGTCACAGCCTCGCCGGGCAGAGCCCTCACAATCTGTTTCTGTGGGCTCAGCTTTCTTTTCATCTTCAGTATGGAGGCTTAGGGGCAGCATGACCCCAGTCAGCTAATGGTGCTTTGACATAACAGAGGATGGAAATAAAGGTCAAAAGGCAATTGCTTGTATTAAGGCCCACACTGTAACAACAGGCCAAGCATGACAGACGTTAGTATTCAGACAAGAATGTGTCTGAATATGGGGTGGGGGGGGAAACATAGTGCATACACAGGAACTTTTATTTCACCAAAACAAAAGGTCTGGATTATTTTAACGCTCATCCACTTGTCTATTAAGGCTCCATTATGTTTCTACGTATCCGTTTCGCGGAGAGGGTTGCACGGAGACCAGAGAGTATTTTTTTGATTTTTACTTGTCCGACGACTGTACGTTTGAAAACAATTCACCGCCAAACCCATAGGTGGCGCAACGGAAGACAAGCTCAGAGAAGCCTACCCCATTTCTGGGAAGAAGAAGTCCACGTGTGTTTATTTACATCTGTCGGCTTGCCTCCCACACACTGAACCATGGCAACTAACAGAACTAAATAAAGTGACACCCAGCAGGTCAAAATGCTGATGTAATCGTTTCTAAGCGTAGCGGTTCCCCGGTCTTGTTTCCGAACTGTGTTGCTAATCCCACAGCTTGAAGCTGCTTGAGGCTACATGTAGCTACACGGAGCTAGCTAGCTTCCCCCCAGCTTCCACACACAGTTAGCAGGGACTCCCGACACTACTACTACCCAGTGTTTGCTTCTAACCTGACGGTATTGTAGAAACAGTGTCATGATAGAAGTGGAATTAAAGTCGTGACGGCGGGTTTTTGCACTGTTACCACCGCAGTTAGCATGGTTGCTAGCCCGCTAGCCTAGCCCGCTAGCGCTGTTTTGAAAGCTCGTTATAACCGTAGCCTATGTGACCGTGCACACATGCCGTCAGTGCTCCAACGAGCCACCGTCAGCCGGACGACTCCGCTGGCTTAACACACACGTCACATTAATCGTATATTCATAGTTGTGTTTGGGTTTGTTGTGACACAGGGAGAGCAGGAAGTTTGAGGTCCGGAAATGACGTACGGAAATGATGTCGTTCGCGGACCAATCACAGCCAAGGGCTGTCCGTAGGCTCTCCGAAATAGACACGGACAGTTAGAAAAATCAGAGGTGCACGAAAAGCTCTCCGAGGCGCTCGGAGAGGGCGTTTCTCTGTCCGTTTCTGTCATAAAAAACGGAGTAGCATATATCAGCCTTTATCAATGTGGTATTTTAACTTCCGAGGAGCTTCTCATTTGATCTGACATGATTAAATTAAACAACAGAACAAAACTGTAATATTGTGTTCTTTCAAACAATGTAGTCTCACATGAAATCATTCAGACATTGTTCAGAGTTTTTACTAATGGGCTTCAGGGGGAAACTCCGTCTGGAGCAACTGAATTGGACATTTGCATATATCCCCTCCGAATAAATTCAGGAGAATATCTGGAGATCAGCGCATGTCTTAAAGCTTTTATTGTTTTTTTTGCATTCTTTTTTATCTTAGCTGTATGAAGTCACTACCAATGCAACCCCGACATTTCCTACTCTGTCACCAAATTAACAAGGTCTGAATTGATGGCTAAGGCTGGCATGAAATATATATTCAAAAAACAAAGCCAGGATAAATTTGAAAATATTAATGATTTAATCACATAGATTAGCTGTGATCATTCAGAAAGATGACTGAATGAGTTTTTCCTTACATGTACAGACAGCAGCATTTAAAAATGGAGGATTGCGGAGGCATTGCTGTGGATAAGGTATCTGAGTCAGACACACACAACCTTATTCTTCTTTAACAGTGATGAGGGCAGTTCGCTCTGACACTCTCACCACAGGCTACAGAGCTGATGTGACTGAAGACTGGCCTCTTGCAGAAATGGCAGAGAGAAAGGTGTAAGAGACGTGAGATATGCTGTGAATGTGTGCTACATAAATCCAATTAAATTAAATTTAAGTGTGGCAGTGGGCGGGGTGTTTTACATTGTCCTTAAGTAAACAAATAACAGATGCTATCAGGTCTGAGTGTGTCAGTCTATTATTCTGAGTGCTGAAGAGCCATGGGGTTATAAAGTTACTAATATTAAAATGTGAAACTGGTTTTAAGTGCATGAAAGTCATGATTTATGACATATGTATCCATAACCTAAACAATTTGCTGAAAGATGTTTAGGAATCATTTTGGGAGCTCACATGTAGACACCCTAGGTAACGTGAGTATTTTGATATATTCTTAATATGTACTGCACCAGGGTGAAGTATCTTCCTAGTAACAATACTTAGGTCAACAATAATATTTTCGCATTATAATTTGTAAATTGTTCCTATAAAGAAAGAAACGTGATGATGACAGCTACGACTGACTCACGATTGGTTGGGATGTGCAACTCCAATACACTCCACAATCTGACACACAAAAACTTCCCACCAAGATTGTAGGTGTAAATGAGACTATCTAGAATCGAATGTCACAGATGGAAGATGCATATGTCCTCCGACTGCTGGCCTTAACCCCCGGGGGTCTGAGGGTGCACGGCAGACCTGAGGGCCTGCTCTTCTCCACCCACACAAATTCTCTTCCTGAATCCCTGCTCCTTTTTTCAAATTAGACAGAAACACTCCACAGAATCAACCCATGCTTGACTGTCAAAACAAAATGCTCCAAAACCCACCTACAGTGCCAAAAGTTGTTACCCACCTCAGGGACTCAGAGCACCTCCAAGAATCTTGAAGGTTTTCCCAGGTGCTATTTGTAAAAATCGTATTACTCAGCACGAATCACGATGTGTGTTTAAAAGGAGCTGCTAGAGAGATCCGAACTGATTAAACCCACTGACAGTTATAGTTTGTACAAAATCATGTACACACTGTGTTCACTGCTCTGTGGCCTGACGCCCGCAAATGTGCCACGATTCTGCTGAAATGACTTTTTGACAAAAATAGACACAGAGAGAGAGAGAAGTCGTGATGCAGTTGCTGTCACTTTTACAGCAGATGTTAGTGGATGCTGGGCAAAAGTACAAGCGGCAGTGATGGAGGAATGCTGTGGTTAATGGGGGTTGCACAAATTTCTGAATAAGATGCTCATTATCGAGGCGTTATCAGCCCTGTTTCTGTGATCAAAGATTTCCAAGTCTTGCTCTAAATCTAGAACATGAATGGAACCAAAATATAAACAAGACTTGGCACGTCCAACTAATGCTACATCCTGCGAGTGTGCAGGTCAAGATAAAAACAGCTTTCTATCAGATACCACAATCTTCATTCAACACACACAGACCAGGACATAATAAGTGTAGAACATCAACAGCAATCAGCAGCTCAGGAAAGACAAATAGTAGGTTTCAACATTCGTAAAAATCCAAGCCAAAAAAACCCCAGTCTCTACTGCGTAAAGGGAACGACATCTGTATTCAGTTTCATTATCCTCTACTTAATGAAACAGACAAAAATACACAAACACACACACACTACTCACACTAGTGCATCAGCATCATTCTAAATCACTCCTTCATCACCCTAAAAAACGTTGGTGTTAGATGGGGCCACTCTCCGTGACTGGAACACGAGGGACAGAGGAGCGCAGCCCCTCCTGTTCGTGTTTGGGTTTTTCGCTAGAGGTGGAGGGGAAAGGGCTCTGATAGTCACCCATGCATGCAAGGCCAGTCTGTTTTAATTTTAAGGCTCACTTGTTTAATAAGCTAGGACTTAATTTGCTCACTCTGGCTGTACTCATAGGAGGCAGAGGAAGAGACATGGCGGAAACATTCAGCAAAAAAGGAAACGCAGTGTAAAACCTCGAGGCAGGAAGGATTTTAACAAGATTTCTTTGCAATGAGAAGTCGACTGGTGTGAAAATCCTGCACTGAATCTCCACTCTGAGGTTTGGAGTGAATCAAGATGTACGATAACGATTATATTCATTCGGATAGGCAGTGCTTCCTAATAAATACGGTAAATATAATATACCTGCAGATTTAGGGCATATGTTTGGAGAGGGGCCACAGATCACTTTGCAGGAAAGAAGATATTTCAGGGAGCTGTGTGAATTCAATAGATTTATGGTATAGAGCTCAACAAAATCCCATTAATTTTCTCAATATCAGCCGTAATATTTTAACAATCCAAGGTAGACTCACCAGAAGCTATGAGATTGTGAATGATGTTCCATGCTCTGTGGAAGCCACAAGTCTGTATGATACCAACTGCATTTAGTTCATGATGTCAAGGAGAATAACTACACTACCCTCAATCCTCATCTGTAATAGTGACTTCTGATTGGTGGAACTCGTTGTTACCACGGAAATGTTTACCACAAATGCAAAAATCGTGTTGGACACGATTGGATTTTTCAGCTTTACATTACATTTACCACAGAGCAACCTCAACTTCCCTTTCAAACATAGTGCGGATTTTCAGAGATTAGAAAACAACGCAGATGTGACACTACTAGATTAAGTTACAACACACCTTATGCATTTCAACAATATATTAACAATAGGGTTATTTTCAAGAAGAAATACCCTGGAAGTCATTCACAGTGGTACTTTTGCTTTTTGCCATTTTCCTTTTATTTGTAGCTCCGAATCAAATGTTTTAAGTTCATGATACATCTTGTAGCTGGTCAGCCTGGTTCCAGGTTTACAACTCTTTTCATAAGGATTTTCATGAAGAAAAAAAAGGAAAATTTACTTTCAGAACCAGAGGCTTTCTAAAAGTGGGTGGTCACTGCTATTCTATTTGCAGTGGTGAGACATAATCATCCACAAATTTCTCTGAATTTGGCAACCATTTCCTTTGTGTGCACTTTTAGTGGGCCCTCCCTTAGCCAACATATGTAAAAATAGATCAAACAATTAAACCAGCAGATTCTTGAGGGAAAAAAATAAGATCTTGAGGTATTTTGGGAGTGCGAGTAAGTATGAGGTCTAAAACAGCCCTGCCTGGGTCTGGGTGGGAGTCCAAGGGGGGTGGGCCCTGTTACTGTGACAGAAAATCTGTCTTTACTGCTTGTGTTTGAGTAGAAATTAGCAGCCCAATTCACTTTTTAGTTTCTACTCACACACAGCAATTAGAAAACAAAAATTAGGAGTACTAAACAGAGAGATAGAGTGAGACAGAATGAGAGGATTCAAAAGAAATATAGGAGAAGGCAACCTGACTGGAGTTGACACTCGAGATAAAGTGTACCGCAGACAACTACAGGATGAGTGAGCACAGAAATGTACACACCAACACACGCACACGCAGGTTGGGCTCCCAGGAGACAATGCAAAAGAAAGGACAACGTTTTTCGCTCCAGCTCTCGTTTGTGTGATACATATTTTCCTCACAAAGACAAACGTTCTCCTCTCTGCTCGTATACAGCTTGTCACACAGCATGAACGGTGCAGGAGCTCCAGCAAAGCCAGAGTCCAGCCGGGCAAATGGCTCAGCTGGCCACAGAGATAATCATTTCACTCATTAGGATTCCACTGTGCTCTCTTCAAATCATTGGACACCCCATGTCATTACAGCAAAACGGTCATGCGGGAGCCATGGTTGAGCTTTGTGGGACAGCAGCCCCCGCTGGGACAAATGTCTCCACATGGTGCTGCCTTGTCTTTCTTATTGACTGAAAAAAGCAAAACCTGACAGAATATATAAATTTCCTCCACAACTATGGACTCTTCCAAACAGTAATTGTCCTATACTGTCCCTAAGAGTTGTCCACATTATGTCGACCTCACCTGTTTGTATGTATACCTCCCAAATCAAAATGAGACATTAACCTAGTTTAAAATGACTGCAAGGAATATTTACAATTCAATTCTATCTCCCTTTGGGGTCAAGAGCAGAGTTAATTAAGCATTTGTATTTATTTGTTCATTCAGACATACACATCATTATAATATTAATAAATTAGACGCGGCTTGACAAGATTTGATTTGTTAATGCCTGACATGATTTTACTTTGAAAATCCTGTCAGCAGCAGTGTGAGCATCACAGACACACACAGACTGAGCTGCAGCCTCTCAGATGAGCTCTGGTGTCCTAGTGAAAGATGTTATAGGTTATGAGGTCGAGTGAAGAAGTGGTTGTTCTTGACATGAATTAAAGATAAGTTTTGAGCACGGCTTGGGCTCTGTCGTGAAAACCCACTTTCAACAAACTGAAAAAGCAACAGAGCTGTAGACACTGCTGATATTTGGATATGGCTCACAGCAGATTGTTCCGATGGAGAAGCACACCTACTGGATTTAAGAGATTTATTTGTCTTACTTTTGTGAAAATCTATCAACAGAAATTTAATTAAAAAAAATTGATTTATACTTTTTAAAGACAGTAAAAGGGAGAGGCAAAAATCTTTATAAACTTTTGGAAATTTGAAACAACAAATACATAGAATGGCCTTCAGTAGAGCACTTATACCCCTAACAAAACATAACTGTCCCCATAAATGAAATCAAGCAACACCAATTTATTGATCTCAGACCCTAAACATGCCTGATTTCTGTTCATCAAAATCCATGAATTATTCTCTGAGAAAACGGTAAAATAAAAATCGTAAAACTCCCTATCGCACAGTGTTAAAGATCCATGCCATAATTATTTTATTTCTCTCTTAACCAACGCTCCATCCTTCCATCAATTTTCATGGAAAAAGGAAACAGGGTGCAAAAACTCAATTTTATATGATCCAGTATCCAAAACTGGCCTCAAGGGCCTTGATGTATAAAGCATTATGACACCTTTTCTCATTAGGACGCCAGTTTTCTTTTATACGTCTCCTATTCTGGATACGAATAGAACACAGTAATAATCTCCCTCATTTCCATAATCCTGCAGATAAGGAGAGTGGCCACTATCATCCCCGAGCAGAACATTAAAGTTTTCAAATCCTGACTGGATACTGTGGCAATAGCAGCTTCTCATCACAGAAGGTGCTGAGTCGTCTTCCAGCGACAGCTTGTTGGTGGAGCTGTGGATGACAACATTTTACTGTGTGTGTAAGATGCCAGCTTTGTTGCAACTGTGGCATTAACAACATTTTAATGGTTCACATTGTTATGTCTAGCACACCTGCTCCGAACACATGATCTGCACGGTAATAGAGGAGCACATATTCACAGCTTTAAAAGTGCAATGATCTCAATTCCCTTCTCTTAAGCACATAATAATACTACAGAGTGATGCACTAAAGAATAATAACTGATTTCTTGTGTTGTCGAGCACTTTACTCTATAAATCTATCAAGTGTCCTTGAGATGGACAAGACGGGAGAGCAGAGAAAAGGAATGACCTTTACAGAAGTGCTGAAATAGCACTGCAGGCAGAATGACAGCAGAGCTACACTGCAAAAAACAGGAAGAATTGATGGAGAAAAAGAGAAGTAATGCCACTTTTATAGGTTTATCTTCTGTATTGTTCTAGTTTGCCGGAGAACACTGTCTGCATGATAACAAACTTCAAATCTCCACAGCGGTAGCCACTTTCTCCATTCTTTTCCCGTTGTGTACCAACCAGCTGTAAGTCTGTTTTTCTGTGTAATCTCTGTGCACCTTCCACCTCTTCCTCCTCTCTTCCTCCATTCCTCCCATCCTTGTTTCTATCCGAGTGAGATGAGTCAGGGAGCAGCGAGGGGTCCAAGATATTTGCATGGGTACCGAAATGGGGGCTATGGGACAGGAGATGAACGGTCGGTGGGTGGGTGGGTGAAGGAGGTTGACAGAATGAGACGCAGACAGGTACAGAGTGTTAGATGCAATGAAAGAAAAAACAAACTGAATGATGGAGTGTGTTCAAGCAGGCTGGTGGGCACTGGAGAACACATTAGCATGAAAATAGCAAACAGCCAGTAATGCAAATGATGCACATTTCCACAAGTGAGTCATTTGTACCCTAAGTGTGCTGATTAAAATTGAGGCAACACTGTGATTCATTGTTGCTTGTGCTTTGTGACTAACTCAATCTACAACCCCTCCTCCTCCTCCACCTCCTCCTTCTCCTCCTCCTCCTCTTCTTTGAGATGCGAGATGGCTCACTGATTCATCCACTCTGCAAGGACAGTAATGTTGGTACTCTTACATGTGTACTTGTGTGTGGAAGCATGTGTGGTATGGGTTTCTCCGGCGTTTGGTGGTGGGAAGTCAAGCACTGCTGACTGGCTCACTCCAGTAGAGGAGAGGCCCACACATCATCCCCATGACAACACTACAAACACTTGCCAATATGAGCACCTCTACCTATCTAAGTCATTAGGCAGGCAGCCACTGATGCATTACCCATCATCAGATGGTGCACAATAAACAGCTAGACCCTCACAAACAAACAACAAAGCAATACAAACACAGTCTGGAACTAAAAACGACTGTGGTGCCAATCCATAATTTTGACCGCACAAAAAGACCCTTGGCACTTACTGGGAGTGTTATACAGCATAAATAGACGCAATAGGTCCCACTCCCTGCCTGCACCCTGTCTTCGCCGTGAGACTCTCACCAAATCACCCAGCTGCAGGAGGTGATTTGGACCTGCGAGCGTCCCTGTTTGCCATCCATCTGGTACTGCACTGCTGGGGAAGGGTTCAGTGTGCGTGTGCTTCTGTTTGCAGCAGTGAACGATTGCATGCCAGGCCCCTGGGCAAGCACCACTCTGTGCAGAACCTAATGCTAGCGTTATTGCTCCCCCAGGGAAGTGGGGCTGGTATCCCAGTACAGCTGAGCAGGCTCCAGGCTGAAGGGGGGGGGGACCATCGAGGCTAAGTCTGAAGGGATGCAAGAGGGGTTTGCCAATCATGGACGTTTTCACTCAGGGTAACGCCTACGGCAACCGTGAGAGGAAGGAAGGAAGGAACTGTACACACCAAAGAACAAACATCAGTCGCAGGCTTCTGCTTTATCACTGCATTAAAACAAATACAAGTATGTATTTTCCGAAAGCCAAGTCCTATGACAGCCTTGAACAGGACATTTCATATTTACATTCATTAGACCATATTTGCCTAATAGACTCCCGTCTCCCTTAAAAATAATACTTCACTACTATTCACTATATACTCCAATGAGATTGAGGTAAGGGTCAAGTTTCAAAATGCCTGGATCCTTAAGTGCACTTAAGTGTCCCCTCATACAGAGGATGGAAGAGGTATCTGTCGAACCTCTGTGACATCAGCAACGAGGGTCTGCACAAATTATGTAACTTTTAATATATAATAAAACAGTTCAGACAAGTGTTTTACCACTGTGTCGGAAAATAATCTCCTGAAAATTCACATTCACTGCTCCTGCCAGTGTAAACAGGAAGCAGATTGTCAGTTGGTTGTTTAATTGCAGAAAATACTGCAAACCAGGAAAAGCAATGGCAAAAAGGGACCAGGCATTTCTTTGTTTGGACCGACAGTGGGGTGAAAAAGTTGTTAGCCAAACTTCACTTCCACCCCTGGTAGCTGATTTATGACTAAATGTCAGCAATTGCAAGTGTCTGTATCACTGTTTCCCAAATTCTCCATTGTAGGGGTTTGAAAACTCCCTAGTCAGGCATTATAGGTAAAAACTACGTAGCATTTTAAATATTAAACACACTAGTGTGGACGTAACCTTTGACATATACGTCCTCTTTGCAAAGTCTGTAGTCAGGTGCATGGAGTGAAAATGTAGACGAGGGTCGACTTTTTTTTCTTTCTTTTAGGATCTTTGTGAAGGTCTCTGATCACTTTTTTGTCCAGCCACTACATGTGAGAACTATGATGCCTTCTAGGAGAGTCATGGTCCGATTGAACGATGAACAAACTACTTCTGAGTTTGCTCCAGCCCTTGGTGCCTCTTTGCCTTGTAAATGTCTTTGAAACGCTTCTGTTTAAACATCCTCAAACTCAAAGATCAGTTGACGCTGATGACTTATTTCCTCTCACCTTGACAAATCTCCTGGGGAGTTACTGAAGACATACACCATCGTTGCAACAGGCAAGTACTCCATGTGACTAGTTAGCTGATCTTGATGTGTAAAATTGGCAGAGTTACCCCTAATTAATCTATTTATGAGTGGTTCCCCTGAGCAATCTGTCAGTAATCAGGTGAGGACCAAAAAACTGATGATATTTGAGGTTGCACTCTAATGATGGCGATTGTGGTTGCATAATCACGCTCGTTCCCTGTTAAAACAATCATCTCCTCGGTCCTCCTTTAATTGGGATTGACATTTAAATGAAGTAGTTAATGTGTGCCAAGGACAGAGTATGCCGTGTTAACAATTAAAATGCTGCTTAATGGGGCATGCCAGAGCTATTTTGAGTGCATGTTGTGGGAGAAAGAATAGGGCATACTCTATTAGTCAGAAACCAGAGCGTTTCCCTGAAGTGGGCCAAGGTCAGAGCTACTCCTTCCGTTCTAGGCTAGCTGCTCATCATGCAGGCTCTTCAAACCCCTGACTACAGTCATTAACATAAACATCAACCTGGGAGAAGGCTTTTAGCATACAAAAAGTGGCAATCGAGAATATTCTGTCATTTATGCAACACCTCTCTAAGCATGTAGAAATGCGAGGGCTCGGAAGTGCCCTCGGGGCCCATTACTCGTCTCTTTGAGAGACAGGCCTCCTCTCACATCTAGCTGGCTCTGTCTCGGATATAAAAGTAGTGTATGTCCAGGGTGTTAGGTACCAAGGAAGGTGGACTGACCTGGCAAGAAGTTTTGGGGCTAAGGAGATCAGAGAGCGGAAAAGAAAAACAGCCAAGAGAGAAGGAGGTGTAGCAGCCGCCAAAATCAGACGCTAGGAGTAAGGGTCTCAAAGGCGTATGTGTGGACAGGGGGGAAACGAGATGGAGCACAGAGAAGGTTGTGCCAGAGAGAGGTGGAGGAGGGAGTTAAATACAAAGCTCCAATGTATGCCGTTTCCACCAATCCCATCTTTCTGCCTTCAGCCCTCTAAATGCTCCAGTGTGCCCCTGCGTCCGGGGCCAGAGGGGGAACAGGACTCTGCTCTGTGCTTCACCTACCTTGTGCGGGTCGGTCTCCCTGCAGGCGACCTTCAGTGTGTGCATTAGGGGTGAGATTTGAGTCCAGGGCTGTGTGTTCATGTGCCACAGGAAAGTTTACAGCGAAGGAGGAGTACCTTGATATAGGCTGTGAAGTGGGCAGCCTGTCGGGGTCCACCAGAGGCAATGACTGAGCACAGTGTTAAGAATATGAAAGTGATTCCTAGCACTTGCGACATGTTTCCAGCGAACTCGTGAAATACTCATGTGTGACTGGCATCAGACAAGTTGATATTATCCTTTGATGATAGCACTGGCATTTTAGAGACGTCTTCATGAGATTCTGGATGCATATTTTGTGAATTAGTTTGTTATAACAGCTATACTTATGTAAAATGTGCTTTAGAGAATGTAACGAGATTGCAAAATATAGCAACATGGCATTTCAATTCCACCCCTTTAGATAAAACACTACCAAAAACAGCTAGTTATCTAGTTGATTATATTAAATGGACAGACATTATAGTTGTATCGTTTCCTCATATAGCTCTCACTAAATTGACCATATACGAATAACATTTATATTTCTTATTCTATTAATATTTGGTATGACTGTACTATGTATATTATATTCTTTTGTCAGTTTGCATTACTTAATATACTCAAAGGACTGATTGAGATTTTATGGACTTGTCATCCTGAATAATGAGCCCTGATTACTCATCAGTGATCAGCCCCTTGAAAGGGCTTAAATATAAAACAATTAATTACTAGTGCTGCACAGGAAATCTATTGGTATAGAGATTTAGAGTACAACATATCCTGGGATCTTTTTTATACAATATCACATCCATGTGTGTATATGTCTCCAAGTACATTTGCATTTATGCGAGTAAAAGACAAAGTGCGACAACACAAGAGCTGATCTGCAGCCTTGAGGTTGTCTTGTTCAGACGTTCCCTCCTGTGTTTTCTCTGTCTACGTTCGCCATCGGAAAACATTACCAGGGCCCAGAGCGAGTGTGTTCTCTTTCAGCACAGTGATCTAGTTATTGATTTCCTTCAGACTTTCGTGGTTCAATTTGGTTTTAAAGAAAAATAGCGACTTGTTCTGATCCTTTCGTTATTTCTTGGAACAGAGTCACTGATGCGTCACTCTGCCGCGAATCCCCCTGTTCACACAACAGGCAGTATTACGACACAAGAAGACACAACCCTGCATCATGTTACCCTGACATTGTTGGGGGGATTTTGTATGTCAGCCTGACAACTGTAACAACTGAATAGAATAAATAAATGTCTGTAAAATAAACAGGTAAAAAGATTTTGGACAGATATTACATTAAGTGTACAAAAAGTAATTCTACAGAAACATCATCACATTTGTCAAGACCAGTCAGACTGGTTCCATTACTGCAAAGAAATGTATCCTTATAAAAAGAGTGGCTGTATTAAGCTTGGATCAAGGGTGCTGCACAAATGTATGAGTGCAAAGCAGATGTGGACTATCTGGATCTTAAGTCAGCATCTGTTCTTTCCTCTCCGCTCACGCTTTTTTATCCAGAGCTTTGGTTGAAAAAACTGAGAGTTGGCTACACGCTCTTCCAGAGAGCAGGTGCATTCATTTTCCCCCTCTCTTCATCTTCTGCCGTGCCCCCTCTCTGACAGGGGGGCTGTTACCATTGTTAACCCCACCCCAGCAGCCCCCCGTTTGTCAGGGAAAACGCTCCCAGGAGCAGAGCACTGAAAGATGACCCTTCCATTTACGGAGAGGAAAAGAATATATGGTTCAATTATAGGTTCTGTCAACCCACTATGAGTTTGTGATGGCCTAAACGGAGCTGGCGGGAGATAAAGTAAGACCGATAACTAATGTAGTACAAGTGGAGATCATTGTGGGTTCAGCTGTTTACTGTGCGTAGCTTTCTCTAAAACAGGGTGTTTTTAAACCTCAAACTCCGAACCTTGGTCTGAACCATGGATCGTGTCATTGTTTCATTGTTTACATTTGCTTTGGTTTCATATTATATGTTAGGGAGAGGACATAAGACTTTTGTCTACCTATAATTGACAATGATTGGTTTGTAAATGGGCAGACATACATACAGTCAGGGTGTTGTAAACGGTCAAGTTTCTGTATTTACATAGCACTTTTCTAGTTTTGATGACCACTCAAAGCTCTTTAAAGCACAGTTTTGCCATTCACACATTCATACAGTGCATATCTCTCTATCATACACACATACACTCAAACACTTCTGGCACAGCGCTCAGAGTTATTTTATTCCTTGAATTTGGTTTTTCAGCTCAGAGGGACCTTTTGACTTTGTTCATTTTGTTGCCACTGTAATAACATCATGATATTACTACCAGCAAAATGAGTGATCTCATCATTCAAACATTAGATCATCGGAGTTGAAGAATACAAGCAATCCTGTGAGCCTCCATCAGCTTCTTTTTCAACTGTTGACTATTAGTCTGGAAAAAAAAGTAAGTCTGGAAAAAAAAAAAGATCACAGACTGCAAACGATTTAAACTACGGTTAATTTATTCTGTTCATTTGTCAGCCTACACATTGCTCCATTGGTTCAGACCGTGGTCCAAGGAACCTTATTGTGTTCGAACTAAACAGAAAAGTCCGAAGGCCAAACAAGGTAGAAGTGGAGTGGGCTCAGAATGGCAAACCCATACAAAAATGAATAGAGTTCAAATTTAACTGTGAAAGGTAGTAGAAGTACTTGACAACCTTGCCAGTCAACTTAGGGCTGAAGTGTACTGTAGAGGCAGTGACTCACCAAAACAGGTCAGAGATGCTGGGAGACACGAGGAGAATCAATGCAGTGAACAGACGAGATTTTAGTAGATCAGCGAGTCGATGTTTGCGTCAGCTGCGTGAGTGAGGAGCCGCTGTCTGGGCTGCTGCTGCAGGGCAAAGAGGGATTTTAAACAGGAGGAAGTGGTGTTAATGTGCGATCTTGAAGAGTAGAGCGCTGGCCTTTCTTTCTTCATCCACTCTCAGCCCACCAGTTTGACACAGATGATAAGAGGCCCCAAGCAGAGGGCGAATCACCCACACACGCTCGTTTAGCAGGAGAAATGAAAAACACCTCGGCTATAAATGAGAGAGGAAAGATAGAGGAAGACCTCGCAGGAAAAAAAACAACAAACACAAAATGAAAACTGTGATCGTGGAAAGAATAAACAAGCTCAGTTTCCTAGAGCGGCTTAGTCCACATATGGTAAGAGAGTGATAATCTGACTTTTAATCAAAAGCCAGGCCACCACTGATAGGTTCTCTAAGCCCCAGTTCATTGTGAGGAGGTGGCAGACCCGGATGAAAGAGCTGGGCTGAATGGTATGAGCGACTCTGAGTCAGCCGCTACGTCAATGGTGGCATCACAAGCCCGGTCCTCAGCATCACCAAAGCTATCAGGCTACTGGGTCGACCTGGGTCACACCCATCGACATCCCGCCTCCTCTGCGTGGCCTGCATGGTTCACCGAGAGGCACGCGGTGAAAATGGAGTGCGTGCCTCAGATCCAGGCCTCCAGACGGCGGAGGTTACTGTGATCAGCATGGATTAGATGTCTTTCTGGCCTGATCAATGAGAGATGGAGGCTGGCAGGGGGAGGGTTGGTGGCTTGGTGGGGTGGAGGAAGCTTTGGCACCACCTCCTGCAGGCTGTAATGACTCTGATAGCTGATATCTATTGCTGTGGGAGGCAGGAGAGGAGCTGTTTGTCCGGGAGATATAACAGATCCTGCTCCTGAAGGACGGGAGCATGGATGTAAGCTGAAAAACCACGGACAGAAAATCCACAGGAACACACAGGCTTTATGTCTCATTCAAGGTGAATGTGAAAGTGGCTTCATAAGGGGACTCTTATGGCTGAAATTCTAGTTTCCCGGATAAAATGAATTTTCCGAGTATAATTGTTGGAGAAGCAGCATTAACAGATTTGCTGCCGTTTGGTGCTTCAACAAGACACAGCAGAGTGTCCAGAGAATCACACATCCACTTATCAACAGGTATGAAGCCTTTCTGCCTCACAAAGAGCTCTCCAGACTCAATCATGTCGTGTCAGAGCAAATACTCCACAATGCCGGCTGTTTACATTTAATACTTACGGACTAAAAACCCGATTTAGGGCTTCTTCTTCATTCAACAGTGTTTCATAAACGACACACACCCTGGAAGGAAAGGCGTTACTGTGATGGAACGACGAGGCTCACGGGTACAGACAGGTGCAGGCTCACTCCATATCCGAGTGTAAAACAGATGACACATATCTGCGGGGGGGCCTGTCGTACCTGATGGCTGCTTGTGCTACATATTCATCATTTGCTGCCATTTCACATTTGGGTGACAGCAAAATGTGTTCAGCCTGCTGTTTAATAACGGTCCTTTCAGATTATGTTTTTTCCTCAGAAACCTTCTGCTAAAACATGTACGTCACAATAGATATTTCTATACTGAGCTTTATCTCCTATATACTGTATACCTCCACTAAGTTGTGCTACACAGCCCAGAAGAGGATGAGGCAGTTACATCATTGGAAGCAAAGATCTTAGTTGGTAATTACCTGATAGTTAAATGGACAAAATGCAACTCTGGTTGTGAGGCATCTTTTAATAAGAACAACAACAAAATACCTAGTTCTATGATGTCGTGAAGCAGCGTGGGATCATGGGAGTTGTTGTCTTCACCACATTGCCGATGAAAATCTACCTCACCTCTCAGGTAAAAAATCCTGTTCATGGTTGAGGTTTTATTCAAGTTGAGCCACAAACGGCAATGAGTATTCGTGATTAATTACAAGTGACAAATACAAGCAGCCGAAGGAAAAAACAGCCGACTGGATAACTGGCTAACGGTGTGTATTTTGTCCTGGAAGTTATAACAGAGACGGGCAAAGCCGCAATGAAAGGTCCCATTACCTTGAATAAAATTGAGTATTTCTCTCGGTTTGAACATACTTGGAAACATTTTGGATGATGCAAGTAAACACAAGTCAAGAAAATATACCGATCTAATCATTATTTGACATTTCAAAAGAATAACTACACAGTAGGCTTTATCTTTAAGTTTAAACTCATAGCCCTTCGCTAGAGAAAGAAATACTAGAAGAGGGTAAACCAGAGCCAAAGTGGTGTAATGGCCAAATTGTGCTAAATATCATTCAAAAGCTTTTAGAGTGCAGGGGGATTCTGACATTTACCCTCTGAATAATCCCTATCAGCTAAATATCTTTTACTTAAACTAATGCATTTCACTCATTCAGATTTAGCCACCGAAACGAGCACGAGCCTGTAAAGAGCGACGGTATTATTCCTCACTGCAGCACCACCTGGGATTTCACAGTAAAAAGATGAGTAATGAGTAATGAGGGAAGACAGAAAAAGAAGAGTAATATTTTCCCCTCTGTTAATAATGGTGACTATTATGCCCTTGAGCAAGGCAATAAACCTAAAGCAGGTTTGTCAGAGCTCCACTTGTGCCAGAGATTAATGTGTGTGACTGAACGAACACTTGAATGGGCGTTGCTACGAGAAAAAAACAAACATTTATGCTAAAGCCATGAAAAAAAATACAAAAATAAATAACATAAATCCCACATGTACGTGCAGAGTAACCAAACAATATGAATATTCATGAAAGCTGTCCATAAGAGCCTGTTTCTGATCAAATGTGTTCAGCCTCCACCCTTCCTGGTCCTGCTGAGGGCAGCTGGCTGCAAACAAGTGGTCTATTTAGTGTTTGTTGTTGTTGTGTGGAGTGGCTGCGGAGGTTTACCTGGCCAAACACACTGAGCCAGTGTTCCGCGCCAGAGCTCCGTCACTCACCAGCAGCCCGGCAGCATAGACGCACCACTGTGTGCACGCATGTGTTTGTGTAAATGAATGTGCGGCGCCAACACTGGGGCCACTGTCAGTGTGAGTCACTAGTGTATCTATAGCTGGTGGCAGTGAGTCGAACTCCTGGTGCTTTCGGTTAATGAGGGTAATGATTTCATAACAACCAATCAAAAGGAGATCAACTGAAGCTCAGTGCAGATGCTGAATGGAAAAGAGGATTCTGTGACTCTACTGTAGGTGGATCTACGTTCGTTCCCCTTTCTACTGTTTTGGACACGGGACTTAGAGGGCAGAGCCAGGCGCACAAGGTGTTATGAGATAACGGGAGGGGAGTTACACAGTGACACAGAGAGGCAGAAAGTTAAATCCACAGCCGGCTTCCCCAGGGGTCAACAGTGTCACCCTTGCAGCTCCCCACCGAGGAATAGGCAGACACTGCTGAGTCTATCCCCATGCTGAGCACCTCCGGTCAGGTGTGCCAGTCAGCCAGACAGGCGGGGGGGCTGGGGGAGGGAGGATGAAAAAGGGCAGAGGCCTGAGGCATGCTCGGTGCAGCTGTCAGAATCTGTGACCCCCACCCACTCAACCCCACTGTGTCCATGCCACCGACATACAACGGAGTGGCTCGGAGGTCGAAGAGCATCCGCACCTTGTCGTTCCTTCTCTCAAAAGGAGAGTAGGAAAAGTGTTCATTTGTTTTGATAGAGATTTTCTCTTTCTATTTCACCTATCATGCAAACATATTCTGGTCCTTTCAACCCTTGGAGGGTTGATATAACTCATCAAGTTTCCTTGTTAAATTAATTTGTGACACAACGTCTGAATAAACGTGGGGATGTTTTTTGCACATTTAATATGCTTACCCCAGAGGCCATGTTGAGCAATGACTTATAAAAATAGCCCTTGGTTGAAATATATTGAAAAATTTGTGATGTTAGGAAGCACAACTATTTTTGTTTTTTATAAATTAATTATTTGTGTGGATCACATCAACAACGCACACATTACATCATACCGTCACAATAATATACTTGTTTCTCTAAATATAATGAAGTTGTGGTGCCATGTAAGTATAGGATGTGACAGTGTTGCTCTACTTGGTGATGACAGAACAGTGATGTCCACCAGTGCCAAGCCTCCCACTGGCTAATTGGGAATTAACTGTGCGTTTGTATTGGCAAGTGAAAACACAGCCAGCAAGTCCATCACAGTTTAAGCACTAAACTTTTCAGACAATCCCGCTAAAGGTCACCAAGCTACTGCGATCGCTTTCAGCGCAGGATGAAATCATAGCAAGCCGCCGCACAGAGAGAAAGAGAGAAAGAGAGAGAGAGGAGGAGAGGGAGAGAGGTCGACAAAACATCCAAAACGTGTGTATGAACTCTGTGTATGGAGCTGTGGGCTCCAGCTGTGTGTTTGCGTGTGTGTGTGTTGCTCAGCGTGAGCAGCCTGGTCACCTTGGCTCAGCAGGTGATGATACCATAGAAAGCAGCAGTAAGCGAAAAAGCGAGAGACCACTTGAGCAGCAGATGAGCAAAAACCCGGAGAACAAAGCGGCCGACAGTAAAACTAAAAACACCGGATTTGAACAAGATGCCTCGCACCTGTATATCTCAACACTGAGAGATTTGACAAACAGAGGCAGTCAGAGGCACAAGTTCCTCAAGATACAAACATGAAGTTATGTTTGACAAGGTGCCTGAAGGTATTTATTTTGAAAAACCTCAACATTAAACATTGGTAAACGGACCTAAACTCATGGTAGAAGTGTCACTGAGTCAAAGCAGAACTCATATATTGGGACTGTGACTGCTGTGCACGTAGGGTTCCATGGAGGACATGTAGGTCTTGGCGCATTATTGTGGAATTCTGAGGTGGTTCAGATGAAGAGTTGTAGATGAGATGAAGAGAGATCATGAAAACATGGACTTTACTGTCAGTGTTGTAATGAAAGTGTCACCTTCTAATTTTTATATCATAATGAGAGACAGCATTGTTCTCTGTCTCTCCCTCTGTCACAAAAATGTTTCCTTCGTCAAACATCCAACCCAGAATGATAATAATGTTCATTAGGGCTTCAATAATGAATCTATCTGTAATATTATAGTTAAATCTAATGACGAATATATATGGATTGTTAAATTACTTAACTACTCCTGAATTCAGATCAGCTCATAAAACGTAACTGCACCACAGTTTGAACTTCAGTCTGAGCTGCTGCCTCCTATTTTTTGTTAAATACAAATAGAAATGTTGAGAGGGAAATGCATCTTAATAACTTTCTCAGTTCAACTCAATTTCACCTCAAATTTACCTTCGAATTAGAAAACCAACACAATGAACTTCACATTATGCATGTGAGACAACATCAGAGTAAGAGTCAAACACTTCATGCTCTGAAGGAACTACTACTCTGTTGTTAGAATTTACTGGGAAACCATAACATTCCATAACAAAATGAAAAGAGAAGTTTTTTCCATCTTTGCCGCCTCTCTTCTCTCATGAGTGTTCAACATAATAATTTAGCTGGCTTGACCTGGATGGTTTTTAAGTAACGGCCAACAACTGACACAACGCCAGAGTTTTCCACGCACGTCCAGACCATAGACTGTAGGTCCAGACAGGATGTCAATACTGCATTCATTGTATTCTGCAACCAGACGTTCTGTAACAGCTCGTGACAAATATGTGCACCATCACACAGCATCTCTCTCCTCTAGTCAAGGTAAAAGCTCTAAAACGCCAAACTCCCTCTAGCAAAAGGTGAATAAATAAATAAACAACAATAAAAGACGAATGACTTGAGGGAAACTTATTGCACATTTAATCACAACAGCAAGACGGATTGCAGCATTTATCAGCCAGGGCCATTCAGCGGGAGAAGCCAACCCTAAAAAAGGTGCCGTACATAAATAAAGTCACAGGCACAGAGCAGCTGCAGTACGTCAATTTCTCTAAATCAATCCTGTGATATTTCACTTAATTCATGAGAAAGAATTCTGCTTCAGAGTTTCCCATGTTTCCTCATGAATCTGCTCGATTTACGAAGCCTGACTGATGCCAACATCTAAGAAACATCTCTCTCTCTCTCTCATCGCATATGTGATGATTGTTTTTGATGAAACAGAATCAGAAAAATGTATTACTGACAACACATCCAAGTTGGTGGAATTCTTTCACTGCACAACAATCTAAAGCTCTTGTCAGCATGAACATTGACAAAGACATCGACATACACTGCAGTGACACTACAAAATGACACTAGGCAATACATGGACAGTACAATATCACATACAGTAACATAACACTGCAGTTTATTTCAAGTGCATGTTCAAGAATTCCTTCATGAGCAAGAGGCTGTTAAATTACTCATTATTGATGGGCAGATATTTATCATAAAATGCCTCTTACATGTATTGCAAGCAAAGTTACCCACGACAAGGGGGAGGAACCTGTAGCCAGTTGGTTATGATATAAGCTCATCATAAAGAGATGTATATAATCCACAGGGATAATCTTTTATAAATATGATTTCATAAACTATACCAAAGGTGTAAACTCTCATAAGTCTGATGAGGTCAAAAGTATTATACTTAAATCTGTACTTAGAAACTGTCAATGACTCAAATTGATTTTCCTGGAAAGAAAAGTGAATATTTTATTTGCTATAATGACACAAAATTGTCATCTCAATAGTCAGCAGAGCGGAGCAGAGCGTGGGGGGGAGGAGGAGAACTTATTGACCATGTTCAGTGGAAAACACTATTAAATAAGATGAGGGCAGAGATGGAGCATATGAGAGTAGGAAATGATTCCAATATTGACCTGCAGCTGAATATGAACATATTACTTCATTAGACATCTTTTTCGGTTCGATAGTTAAACTGAAAACGCCAACATATATGATACAGCATCCAAACCTAGTGATGTTAAGGTGCCTCAGTCTTATTTCGTGTATTCTACCTTTGCATTTTGTTGTTTTTGATGTATTTTCCCCTTACTCTGTCATATTAAATCAGCAACGTATCAATTTAAGCCTCATAATCCCATTTAAAGTATTTTTTCCCCTGTGGGAAGACAAGTGTGTAGAAAAGGGGGTTCGGGGTCCCGCGCTGCTAGTGCGTAATTACGCATAAACTCAAAAATGAATTCCTCCAACGCGCGGTTCATTTACCAATCCAAGCAATGAGCGAAATAAAACTTTACCACAATGCATGTTTAATTCACCCCACTATAAGAAACTCACGCAGCAAGTATCGTATCAGCAAAGCCAAATACAAACTTTTTTTTTGCACATGCTGGTATTGATCCACAACAGAAGAGGAGACAAGGCACTGTGTCTTACCGGTCCCGCTGCGTCTGGTCCTCGCTCAGCAGCAGTGGAGACAGACTGGAGACAGACTGGAGACAGATCGGAGACAGATCGCAGGTCTGGGGACCGACGGCCAACCGCTGCCAACGCAAAGCGCAGCTCCGTCCAGTGCAGCGGTTTAGTCAAGACAGAGGCAGCGAGGCAACACTCAGGGCAGGAAACGTCTTTTCGCAATAAAAGCACAGAGTGGGTCTACACAGGTGGAGACACAGCTGGCACCACCACAGCTGTGAAGTTCAATAGAGGTTTTGAGATTAAAACTAATTTACGAAGCTGTTCGACTTGGTCATGGTTTCAGTTAATTTGGATGTGTATCACTGACAAACAAACCCTCTCAAAGTGGAACTCTGTATTGTACAGATATACAAACATGAAAATAAATATAAAAAATAAAAGCTCCACATGTATGTGTACCGGCTGTACAAATGATTTATTTTATTTTTCTAACTGACTTCATGACCCACTAAGGCAATTCTATAAAACAAGTTTTATTTTGAAAATATATGGACAGCTTCTTCCCACAAGCCATCATTGAACTGAACTCGAATAAACAGTGTATGCACGTGGTTTTCATATTTGTGCAATGACAATAAAGCTTCACAAATCTTAATGAAAAATAAGGGTGACTTAACTTTGATCACTTTACACAGTCACTGATCCAAATGTTTTAGTTTTGTAACTGTAATGATCAATGACATATATAGTGTAATAAATTTATAAATTTAACTATATCAAACAATGTGGCAAAACTTGCATCTTATATCTAGATAAGTAACATGATATATATATATATTCATATTATATTTTATGCTATTGTGAATTTTAACCATACATAAATATAAATATATATACACACACATACACACACAATTTGTATTATTATACTGATGTTTATATTGCTGTACACTATTTACTATACTTGCCTACTGGTCCAGATGTTCAACAACATGCATGTAAATCCTTTCATAAAATGGTTTTATTCTTTATTAACCAACAGATCCCAGCAGGTGAAGGTAAATAGCGACTTTCTAGCGTCAAATACTGGAGCACAGGTGAACCACAGGGCTGCCTGAGCTCTCCTTTCCTTTCCTTTCCTTTATTTTCTGATGATACAGTGATTTTAAGCTTTTTGCAGAGGGATGACTTCCCTGCAATGTACTTGGAGGAGATTGACACCTTTAAAGACTGGAGTGACAGTCATCATCTAATTTTAACATCAAAAAGAGGAAAGAGATGATATCCGACCGCAGAGAGGTGAAAGTCTATGACCCAGTGATAATCAGTGACAAAGTTATTGAGCAGGTTAGCACTTTCAGCTGTATGTCTAGGCATACAGCTGGACTGTAATCTGACATATCTGTCGACTGTAGTCTGTAGATTGGAGTCTCCCACGTGGACTTTCTGTGTGGGAAGTTAGTTCAATGGCTGCACTTCCTACGCAGACTTACACTGTTCGGGATGAGCACCGACATCATCTCGATATTTTATGCTGCTCTGCTTGAAAGCATAATTAGGATGGCTGCATGGTTCAGCACTCTCACAATCCAGCTAAAATAAAAAATTGAGAGCATGGTAAAAGCGACTATGAAGGTGTTGGACAAAAAGGACAACCCTTCCCTTCAGACCATCTACAAAGGTTCTGTGGTCAGACTGGAACATAGTGTTCCCTGTATTTGACCAGTTACCATCAGGCAGACGTCACAGAGCCTGTAAGTGGAAATCCAACTGCCTCAAGCTCTCATCCATCCAAACTTCTATCACACCAATCAATAAGAAGACGTGTTGATTTGGTCGTGTCTCTACACCCATTGCACTTCGTTGAGCACGCTTCACACTTCGGTTTTGAAGTATTAAAGTCAGTTTCTGTTTTTCATCTTGCTTATCTGCTTATTTCCTTTTTTTTTTTTTTTCATTTGAAGTGTTTTTAGGGAAGACAAATATTCAACTCGCCTTTATTATTCTGGGTCTTGCAGGATATGTACCCGGTACTGTTTTTTGTTGTTTGTTGTACAATGTACTCTTTTGCAGCTGCTGTAGCATTTAGGCCCAAGACAAATTTCCCAATGGGAAAATAAAGTACATTGATTAGATTTTATATAACAGTTTTGATAACCCTCCTATAATAGTGAGGTGTATATTAATTACATATTCTCTGAATTTTCTTTTCATTTCATTAATTTAAGTTAATCTTATTCATGTCTATTCTTTCACAGGTTCTCCTTTTTTAATATCTGCTACTGTAACAAGTGAACCTCCCCTCCGTGGGATCAATAACGTGCTTTTGTTTATTTATTTTTTTTTCCTATGGTTTTCCACCACAAACAAGGTCTAGACAAAGTCAGAGTCTTCATTAATTTACATACGAGAAAACAAATCAATGCAAAGGTTAATTATGGACTTTCACATGGATGACCCTTATTGACAGTGGCATTTGAACTTGTGCAGCTTTGGCATGTTGATCTACCTTCACAGTGAATACTAATGGAAAACTGTATAGTGACATACAGTGTATAGTTCACTCGATGGGATGTTTATGCTGGCAGATTTGAACAGTTTCCCAGACTCCAAAATAGTTACAGCAGGAACAATAAACAAACCACAGTGCCAGCCATGTTGGCCTCATCCAAGAAAAACATTGTTTAGTCTCTACATGCAGAGTTTGTTGATGACACTATTTAAATACAAGGTTGTGGGTCTTTTCATTGTTCACTGGTACCATTAAATTCTATTTTCCTACGTGTTTGAACACTGACTTTAATCTGGCGTGATTAGCAGAAACTTCCCTGATTACAGCATGAAGGGCCCCTGCACAGGAGCATGACTCTGTCACCAGCGGGGTGATGGACACTGTTCACTCTCCTATTTATGTCCTCCTTCATGCAAATGTGCTGGCAAACAAGTAGTGATCATAAAAATAACCCTAAGTCAAGAACATGGGCAGCATAGTGACCGAAACACAACACCGCCGTCTCACCCCCCGCTCACACTGGCCTTCACCTCCGAGTAAAAAACCCTTTACAAGAATTCAATCCATCGATTGTAGTTTTTTGTTGATTATTTGATCAGTGGTGTTCAGTGTCGGACACGAAGGGAACGTGCCAGAAGCATGGCGCCTATTGATTTTTTTATCATTTAACCATTTATTTAGTTGACTCTTCTGCATGCACACTGAGCCTCTAATGGCCAGAGGGCAGGATGTGAGCCAAATTCAGAGCCTTTAGAGGTATTCCACGCGTCATCGTCCCAACTCCACAATCCATCAAACCAGTGTGCACCTGCCTCATCAACAGGTTCCAGACTGAACATGCAACTTAACCTTTTAGTGCTGACAGTGCTGATTATAGACTGCTTATGGTGGTGAATAAAGAGACTGGTATACCGTGAACTTTTTACTAGCCTATGGAGCCATGATAAGAGAAACCTCTTTTTAGGACAGATCAAAATATAAAGTTTTTTCATTTTCTCTATAAGAACTAGAAGTTAATTCATGTTCATGTCGGTGCAGTAGAGCTAGCTTAGCATAGATTATTCACTGAAAACAGAGGGGAAACAGCTTTGACCAAGTTATTAAAATACAAATTCAAATGAACTGTAACATTTTAAGCAGAGTTAGATGTTAGGATCTCTTATTAAAGCTATGATAAATATATCCAACAACCATGGATTTAATCACAACCGAGAGGCTGGCTGTGGTAAAAGGTTGTGAACCCAAACTAAATCGTCAAATGAAGTTTTGTTTCAAATTTTTGGGGGTTTTAAATCGTTGTTTGATGCAATAAAAATGTGATAAATGTCAGGATTGACAGCTGAGACTGACTCAGGATTGGTCGAGGGGTGTGCATTTTGAGGACCTTGTTACTGTGGCTCCACTCCATGACTACTGCTGCACAGTGTCTGGCTTCAAATGACATCACCAGTACATGTTAGCACCTGGTATATATTGGCACAGTGGGATAAAGTGGATGCACCTTGTCCATCTTCATATACAGTCTGTGATAGCAGCCAGCAGGTGGCTAACTTAGCTAGGCACCAAGACTAGAAACTGGCAAAATCGGCAGCTAGTGTTGTATGGCCAAATACCAAGACTAGCAAAATCTTCTGATACAAGCACCTTTATAGCCCACCACAAAAAAATGTTTGGGTAATTTGCAGTGTTGTTGGGGATTATGGACCGGGTAACCTCTGATGTCAGGCAGCAGAATTTTACACTTGGATATTGGTACAAATTTAACACAGAAGATATCATTCGTTAAATTAATGATCTTTAGAGGTGCTGGTAGGTGGAGTGTGTTACCTTTGGACATGACGAGCTGTTTCACCCTGTTTCTAGACTGTGCTGAGCTTAGTTGGACAGGCTGCTAGTTCTAGTTCCATATTCAGGCAGACATTAGATTGAACACTGAACCAAATAAAAAATCAGTCATTAAAAGTTCTGTTATACTATGTAATAATGTAGTATGTGGGCAGAATGTCGGGTAGCAAGGTGGTTGAGCATTGTGGCCTCACAGCAATGGATTATAGGTTCTTACTATTTATGCATTTGGTCTGGACTTGGGTTTATTATTGTGTATTCTGTATCTGCATACAAACATGCTACATAATCTTTCCCCTCCTGGTGGATAAACTGCATCGAGGTCTGTAGATCTGTACAGTAAATCCATAACACTCTCAATAGCCTCTCAAACTCCCACTCACAATGCTCTCAAACAACCTGTCAGTGTGTCCACCTGGTTTCCACAGCAACTGAAGTGGCAAGCTGTGTCCATTCAACGTGAGGTTTAAAGCCCGTCTTTAAAAGGAGCCTTTTGATGGACCCGAGCGAGTGCAGTCAGAAACAAGCAAAACAAAAAGAGAGCGAGCGCCACAATGACTTGAGGCAGTTGATTAACTTCAGCGTGAGTGCAGCCAGAGTGGCATGTAGGAAGGGAAGAAAAAGGAATATAGAAATGATGACTTGGATAAGGGGAAGAGATGCATGGAGGTAAAATCCTCTGAGGGGCTCTGCTTAGATCCAACATTTTGATTTATGCACACACCTCTGTGAAGGCTGTAAAATCAAGTGCTGCTACAGAATGTGTTTAAAAACTCTCACATTCATACTGTATCAGGAGAAAAAAAGGAATTTCAAATCCTTCCATTTGAAAAAAGTACAAACTCCACAAGGTTGTTTCATTCCAAACTGTAACATAAAACAAACGCTCCCTCTGGGATCATTCCACGCTGCGTTAGTACGTTTCTTGACAGCATTAACGACAGAATTTCCCCCCATTTTCTCAATAAAAATACCGTTCACCTACCACTGAGAGGAGAACTTTTAAAAACACATTCAATGAATGAAGTCATTTCTCAATAGGGATATTTCATGGTTTTGATTAAAGTGCCACTTCAGTGTAACTGTTGTGTACCTGCCTGCTGCACAGTAACGACACAAAGCTCCCCAGGAAACAAGTCATCGATTTAATATGCTCGGTATAAAAGATGTGTGAGGTCATTGAAAGATCCCATAAACCAGTGCAAAATGAGTTGTGGTTTACTTTTGCGCCCCACGCATAAAGGGCAGGCTGCCGCCCTGTTCATGGTCGCTTGCCCTTGGCACTGGTTTTAATTAGAAGGGTCAAGTGTGATTACCACTGTGCTCATTACGTTGGCGGGCCATTGAGGCAGTAATGGCAAAATATAAACTGGTACAAATTAAACGGTAGCCTGCTGACTTTGGTAAGAGGATGAACAGCCAAGGTGCATGAAAAAAATAAACAAGTTTCAGTGGAGGAGACACTTTGTCACAATTTCCTCGGAAAATTATTGACGTCGAGCAGAAAAACTGCCTGATAATCTCAATCGCTGACGCTGTCAGTTATACTTCAGTTGTCCATCGAGGCTAAATCAATCATCCAGATGCCTGCAGTGGTTCAGATTCATACATGACTGACAGATACCAAATGGAGCGTCACAGCTTGAGATGGAGAGGGTGTGAGGAGGGGAGGGGGCTGCTGCTTTGATATTAGGAAAGTACAGAAAATTATAAACAGAAAAATCCACTTGCCTCGAATAATAAAATTGGACACTTTTATCAAAATAAAATACTGGTCGGTCATTGCTGAATTTCATTTATTATAGTTTTTTTTTTAAATTAAATTTAAAATTTGTATCAACTCACAGCTGTAGCACATGATGGACAAAATGCAACTCAACATGAATAATTATATAAATTATAGACTGCAAATAAAGACGAACAAAATGACTTTGACCCAGCCACTAGGGTACAACGTATCTCCCAAAAAGTGAAGCTAAGTCGTACCCTTGTGGCCGGCTGCAAAATAGGTCATAAACCCTGCCTCCGTGTTAGGGAATAGGACATGGATAAAACTAAAAGGTCTAAAGAAATAAAAGGTTTCTGTCATTTTATGTAGTTTTTTTTTATCACACTGGTGTGTGTCCAAATGCTACTTTGTAATTAGTTGTTTGATGCTATAAAAAGAAGTGTGAGATGTCATTTTGGACAGCTGACAGGAGTGGACTGGGAAAATAAGTCTTGAATTTGACTCCTTTCCAGGCCACCCTTTTCTCGCAAAGCACCAGTCCTCTAATTTTGTAAGCTAACCCTATTTGTTGACGTAATGTTACCGGACTAGTAAACAAGTAGGCGGCACAGTAACTCACTGCTCTCTGCCAACTTTTCACTGCCATCATCTTTGCCAAGTGCCATGAGAATCTCCTTCTCTGCTGCCAAAACAGGGCTTTTACTTTGAAATTCTACATCAAATTGCCCTGATACTGTCTGAGTGACAATCTGAGGTGGTGAACTGTCATTGTGAAGTTTAATTAGTCTGGAGAAATTTATCACATTAGTTGTAATATTTATATAAATATACATTTTAGAA